>NW_028270142.1:50210662-50517194 GCF_037043375.1 Chiloscyllium plagiosum
GTTTAGAGGATTGACTGAATGGCAGAACAGAGTGAGTGGTGATAAATGAGCCTTTTTCAGGATTGCAGCAGTGACTAGTATTGAGACCACAACTATTCACGTGATGCATTAACGATCTGGACGAAGGAACTGAGGGCATTGTTGCTAAATTTACAGCTGGCAAAAAAGATAGTTGGAGGGGCAGGTAGCGTTGAGGAAGGGGGTAGGCTACAGGAGGACTTGGCAAGGTTGGGGGAGTGACAAAAAAGGGACAGATGGAATATAATGTGGGGAAGTGTGAGGTTATGCACTTTGGTGGGAAGAGTTTCTACTTTCTAAACAGGAAAAGGCTTTGGAAATCTGAAGCACAAAAAGGACTTGGGAATCCAAGTTCACAATTCTCTTAAGGTTAACATGCAGGTTCAGTTGACAATTAGGAAGGCAATGCAGTGTTAGCATTCATTTCAAAACGGAAAGAATACTAGAACAGAGATGCACAGCTGAGGCTCTGATCAGATCACATTTGGAATATTGAGAACAGCTTTGGGCTACATATCTAAAGAAGGTTGGGTTGGCATTAGAGGGTCTCCAAAGGAGGTTTACAAGAATTATCCTGGGGATGAAGGGTTTATCATATGAGGAGTGGATGAGAACTCTGAATCTGTACTTGATGGAGTTTAGAAGGATGAGGGGGATCTAACTGAAACTTACAGAATACTGAGAGGCCCAGATAGAGTGGACATGGAGAAGATGTTTCCACGAGAGACTAGGACCCAAGGGCACAGTTTTAGCCTAAGGGGATGACTCTTTAGAACTGAGATGAGGAGGAATTACGTCAGCCAGAGGATGGTTTATCTGTGTAACCCATTGCTGCAGTGGGATGCGGAGGCCAAGACATCGTGTGTCTTTAAGGCAGAGATTGTTAGTGCCTGGATTTAGTATGGGAATCATGGCTTAGCGTGAGAGATAGGAGGACAGTTTTGAGAAACATGACAGTCATGATCAAATGGTAGAAAGTATTCGATGGGCCAAATGGCCTAATTTTGCTCCCATGACTTATGGTCTAATGGCCTAAGGGTAGGCTGCTGGCTCCCTGAACAGTGTTCAGTTCCTTGATCAGACAGTGATTGCCAATGACTGAGGAACCGTTCACCCAAAAATGACCAGCTGCCCACAGGGTGGTAAGCTATCGGGAAAATCACGTGTAGCTGGGTTAATCCTGGCAGTGGTGGGATGAGAGCATAAAGTGATCTTTAATTAGACACTTGAGGGCCTCCATTGATGGCAGTGTGGGAAGGTCGATCATGGCTTTACTCTTAACTCTGATAGAGGTTGGAAGGTGGCAGGGTGTGGGATGCAACTATTAACCCACTTCATTAATTGCATTTCCTTCGAAGCTCACAGATTCCAGGGATCAAAAAATTCTTTCTGATGTTTTTAAACCTCCAATTCAGCCAAGTAAGACAAAGGAAAAGAACGAGCACAACAATACTGGAGACGTTAATGTTAATCTAGCATTGGAAACATGTGGAAAGATGTTGGGTAAACCTTTTTCAGCACAGTGGAGCAGCAATACATTGAGTCAATGTTACTTCAAGATCCTGACAATGGACATATATGGCAATGCAAATATGAGTGTACAGGTGAGTGTTTGAAAACTCAACATCTATGTGTACATGTTCATATACGCTGTATGTAAAATCTATGTGTGCGTAAATTATTTATGGTGCCTATTATAAATTAATAATTTGTGGCAGAATACCATCATTAAATATGTATATATGTGTTTATAAAACACTTCTTCATCACTCACTGCGATAACTATATGAATTTCAAACCACCAGTTCACCCTGTCCTATTCGTTCTAATATTTTTAAGACAAATGAAGCACCTTACAGAAATGTGAAATAGCCTCCAGAAAAAGCTATTTACTTGATGAAAAGAAGCTCTCTTCCATTAATGAACAAGGAGGTTTTCAAAGGCAGCGTGAGGATTTTGAGGGCTGAGCAAACAGGTGTGCAGACCAAATGCTATGAACCACACTCATCTTAAAGTCTATGATTCATTACACTTGTCTCATTATAGTTCATAGCATGCTAATAAAATGCCTAAAATGAATAAAGTTAAAACTCGCACCTAAAATGAATAAAGTTAAAACCAGATTGTGGTCCAATCGGTTTATTTGGAAGTACTAGCTTTCGGAGTGCTGCTCCTTCATCAGGTGGTTGTCGAGCAGGATCATAAGACACAGAATTCATAGCAAAACATTTCAGTGTCGTGCAACTGAAACGATAGATTGAACAAACCTAGATTGCTGTTATGTCTTTCATCTTTTAGAATGGGTTGCAGGTTTTGGTTCATTAATATGTAAATCCCAGAATTCCTTTTAAATCACATTCTCGAGATAACTTGAGGTTTAATTTAAAAAATTGACATCTCAGCTTAAACAATGCATTAAAGGTGTGAGGTTAGTGTCTGTCTGGATCCCAATCTTATATCAGACTGGTTCTATTTCCAAAGTAGGAAATTATAAAATGTTAGATGGACGGACTGCCTGCATCGTATGCTTTTTGAGCAAAATAGAATGTCAATATACTGGCAGGGAGATTTGCTAAAGCTGCTCAGTGCTCAGGAGGACTTAAACTAGTAAGGTGGGGTGGGGGCGGGGGTAGATGGGACCCGGGGAGATAGTGAATAAAGAGATCAATCTGAGACTGGTACAGTTGAGAACACAAGCGAATCAAACAGCCAGGGCAGGCAGGGACAAAGCAGAGAACAAGATAGGACTGATAAATTAAACTACTTACTTCAACGCAAGAGGCCTAACAGGGAAGGCAGATGAACTCAGGGTATGGTTAGGAACATGAGACGAGGATATCATAGCAATTGCAGAAACATGGCTCAGGGATGGGCAGGACTGGCAGCTTAATGTTCCAAGATACAAATGCTACAGGAAGGATAGAAAGGGAAGCAAGATAGGAGGGGGAGTGGCATTTTTGATAAGGGATAGCATTACAGCTGTACTGAGGGAGGATATTCCCGGAAATACATCCACAGAAGTTATTTGGGTGGAGCTGAGAAATAAGAAAGGTGTGATCACCTTATTGGGATTGCATTAAAGAACCCCTAATACTCAGAGGGAAATTGAGAAACAAATTTGTAAGGAAATCTCAGTTATCTGTAAGAATAATAGGGTGGTTATGGTAGCGGACTTTAACTTTCCAAACATAGACTGGGACTGTCATAGTGTTAAGGGTTTAGATGGAGAGGAATTTGTTAAGTATGTACAAGAAAATTTCCTGATTCAATACATGGAATGACCAACTAGAGAAGGTGCAAAAGTTGACTTACTCTTGGGAAATAAGGCAGGGCAGGTGACTGAGGTTTCAGTTGGGGAGCACGTTGGGGCCAGCGACCATAATTCTATTGGTTTTAAAATAGTGATGGGAAAGGATAGACCAGATCTAAAAGTTGAAGTTCTAAATTGGAGGAAGGCTAATTTTGATGGTATTAGGCAAGAATTTTCAAAAGCTGATTGGGGGCAGATGTTTACAGGTAAAGGTATGGCTGTGAAATGGGAATCCTTCAGAAATGAGATAACGAGAATCCAGAGAAAGTATATTCCTGTTCGGGTGGAAGGGGAAGGCTAGTAGGTGTAAGGAATGCTGGATGACTAATGAAATTAAGGGTTTGATGAAGAAAAAGAAGGAAACATATGTCAGGTATAGACAGGAGAGATCGAGTGAATCCTTAGAAGAGTATAAAGGCAGTAGGAGTATATTTAAGAGGGAAATCAGGAGGGCAAAACGGGGACATGAGATAGCTTTGGCAAATTGAGTTAAAGAGAATCCAAAGGGGTTTTACAATACATGAAAGACAAAAGAGTAACTCGGGAGAGAAAAGGACCCCCTCAAAGATCAGCAAGGCAGCCTTTATGTGGAGCCACAGAAGATGGGGGAGATACTAAAAGAATATTTTGCATCTGTGTTTACTGTGGAAAAGGACGTGGAAGATATAGGATGTAGCGAAATACTGTAGATGGTGACATCTTGAAAAATGTCCATATTACAGAGGAGGAGAAACTGGATGTCCTGAAACTAATAAAAGTGGATAAATCTCCAGGACCTGATCAGGTGTGGCCTAGAACTCTGTGGGAAGCTAGGGAAGTGATTGCTGGGCCTCTTGCTGAGATATTTGTATCATCGATAATCACAGGTGAGGTGCCAGAGAACTGGAGGTTGGCTAATGTGGTGTCACCGTTTATGAAGGATGGTAAAGACAAGCCAGGGAACTATAGACCAGTGAGCCTGATGTCAGTAGTGGGCAAGTTGTTGGAAGAAATCCTGAGGGATAGGATGTACATGAATTTTGGAAGGGCAAGGACTGATTAGGGATAGTCAACATGGCTTTGTGCTTGGGAAACCATGTCTCACAAACTTGATTGAGTTTTTTGAAGAAGTAACAAAGAGGATTGACGAGGGCAGAGCGGTAGATGTGATCTGTATGGACTTCAGTAAGGCATTCGACAAGGTTCCCCAAGGAAGACTGATTAGCAAGGTTTAATCTCATGGAATACGAGTAGAATTAGCCATTTGGATACAGAACTGGCTCAAATATGGTGGGGGTTGTTTTTCAAACTGGGAGGTTTGTGACCAGTGGTGTGCCACAAGGATCGGTGCTGGGTCCATTACTTTTCATCATTTATATAAATGATTTGGATGCGAGCATAAGAGGTACAGTTAGTAAGTTTGCAGATGACACCAAAATTGGAGGTGTAGTGGACAGCGAAGAAGGTTACCTCAGATTACAATAGGATCTTGATCAGATGGGCCAATGGGCTAAGAAGCGGCAGATGGATTTTAATTCAGATAAATGCGAGGTGCTGCATTTTGGGAAAGCAAATCTTAGCAGGACTTATACACTTAATGGCAAGGTCCTAGGGAGTGTTGCTGAACAAAGAGACCTTGGAGTGCAGGTTCATAGCTCCTTGAAAGTGGAGTCACAAGTAGATAGAATAGTGAAGAAAGCGTTTGGTATGCTTTCCTTTATCGGTCAGAGTATTGAGTACAGGAGTTGGGATGTCATGTTGTGGCTGTACAGGACATTGGTTAGGCCACTGTTGGAATATTGCGTGCAATTCTGGTCTCCTTCCTATTGGAAAGATGTTGTGAAACTGAAAGGGTTCAGAAAAGATTTACAAGGATGTTGCCAGGATTGGAGGATTTGAGCTATAGGGAAAAGTTGAATAGGCTGGGGCTGTTTTCCCTGGAGCGTCAGAAGTTGAGGGTGACTTACAGAGGTTTACAAAATTATGAGGGGCATGGATAGGGTAAATAGACAAAGTCTTTTCCCTGGTGTGTGGGAGTCCAGAACCAGAGGGCATAGGTTTAGGGTGAGGAGGGGAAAGATATAAAAGGGACCTAAGGGGCAGAGGGTGGTATGTGTATGGAATGAGCTGCCAGAGGATGTGGTGGAGGCTGGTACAATTGCAACATTTAAAAGGCATTTGGATGGGTATATGAATAGGAAGGGTTTGGAGGGATATGGGCCAAGTGCTGGAAGGTGGGACTAGTTTGGGTGGGATAACTGGTCAGCATGGACGGGTTGGACCGAAGTGTCTGATTTGTGCTGTACATCTTTATGACTCTATGACTCTGTAAGTGGCAGATGGAGTTTAATTTAGATAAATACGAGGTGCTGCATTTTGGAAAAGTAAATCTTAGCAGGACTAATGCACTTAATGGTAAGGTCCTCGGGAGTGTTACTGAACAAAGAGACCTTGGATTGCAGGTTCATAGCTCCTTGAAAGTGGAGTCGCCGGTAGATAGGGTAATGAAGAAGGTGTTTGGTATGCTTTCCTTTATTGGTCAGAGTATTGATCACAAGAGTTGGGATGTCATGTTGTGGCTGTACAGGACATTGGTTCGGCCACTGTTGGAATATTGCATGCAATTCTAGTCTCCTTCCTATAGGAAAGATGTTATGAAACCTGAAAGGGTTCAGAAAAGATTTACAAGGATGTTGCCAGGGTTGGAGGATTTGAGCTATAGGGAGAGGTTGAATAGGCTAGGGCTGTTTTCCCTGGAGTGTCAGAGGGTGAGGGTGAGGGGTGACATTATAGAGGTTTATAAAATCATGAGGGGCATGGATAGGATGGGGTGGAGGAGTCCAGAACTAGAGGGCATAGATTTAGGGTGAGAGGGGAAAGATATAAAAGAAACCGAAGGGGCAACTTTCTCATGCAGAGGGTGGTACGTGTATGGAATGAGCTGCCGGAGGAAGTGGTGGAGGCTGGTACAATTGCAACATTTAAAAGGCATCTGGATGAGTATATGAATAGGAAGCGTTCAGAGGGATATGGGCCGGGTGTTGGCAGGTGGGACTAGATTAGGTTGGGATATCTGGGCAGCATGGAAAAGTTGGACCGAAGGGTCTGTTTCCGTGTTGTACATCTCTGTGACTCTATGACAACTCTGCAAATGCAAATGCAAACGTACACATTGAATGGTAGGGCCCTGGGAAGTTTTGTTTTATTTATTCTTGGGATGAGCACATCGCAGGCTAGGCCAGCATTTATTGCCCACCCCAAATTGCCCAGATGGCAGTTAAGTGCAAACACATTGCTGTGAGTTTAAAGTCACAAGTAGGCCTGATCAGGCACGGATGGCAGATTTCCTTCCCTGAAGGACATTGGAGAACCAGATGCATTTTTCTAACAATTGACGATGGAATTATGGTCACCATTAGCCTCTTAATTCCAGATTTTTTAAAATTAAATTCAAATTGCACAGTCTGCCATGGCGGGATTCAAACCCAGGTCCCCAGATCATTCCTTGGGTCTCTAGATTAATAGTCCAGTGATCATATCCCTGGGCCACTGCCTTCCCCAACAGTGTTGCTAAACAAAGAGATTTAGGGGTGCAGGAGCATAGTTCCTTGAAAGTGGAGTCACAGGTAGATAGGGTGGTGAAGAAGGCATTTGGCACACTTGCCTTCATTGGTCAGAACATTCAGTTTCAGAGTTGGGACATCATGTTTTGGCTGTACAGGACATTAGTCAGCCACTTTTAGAATACTCCATTGAATTTTGGTCTCCCTGCTATAGCAAATGTGTTGTTAAACTTGAAAGGATTCAGAAAAGATTTGCAAGGATGTTGTCAGGATTGGATGGTTTGAGCCAAAGGGAGAGGCTGAATAGGCTGGGACTTTTTTCCCTGGAGCATCAGAAGCTGAGGGGGATCCTTGCAGAGACTTATAAAAGCAGAAGGGGTGTCGATAGAGTGAAAGCCAAGGTATTTTTCCTAGGGTAGGGCCATCCTAGAGGACATAGGTTTAAGGTGAGAGGGGAAAGATTTGAAAGTGTATTTATCCGTCCACAGAGGGGCGGCACGGTGGCTGAGTGGTTACCACTGCTGCCTCACAGCGCCAGAGACCAGGTTTAATTCCCGCCTCGGGCGACTGTGTGGGGTTTGCACATTCTCCCCGTGTCTGCATGGGTTTCCTCCAGGTGCTCCAGTTCCCCCCCACAATCCAAAGATGTGCAGGTTAGGTGAATTGGCCATGCTAAATTGCCCATAGTATTAGGTGGATTACTCAGGGGTAAACTCAGGGGTGAGTTTCTCTTCGGAGGGTTGGTGTGGAGTAGTTGGGCCAAAGGGCCTGTTTTCACACTGTAGATAATCTAAAAAAAAGGTCTGAAGGGCAACTTTTTCATGCAGAGGGTGGTGTGTGTATGGAATGAGCTGCCAGAAGAAATGATGGAGGCTAGTACAATTACGATATTTAAAAGGCATCTGAATAGGCACATGAATGGGAAGGGTTTAGAGGGATATGGGCCAAACAGGAAAATGGGACGAGATCAGTTTAGGATATCTGGTGAGGTGGACGAGTTGGATTGAATGGCCTGTTTTTGTGCAGTATGACTCTATGTCTCTATTTAAGAATTTCCATATGCAATGTTGACATTCAATCAGTTTCAATACTTTTTTTTCTAGTCAGTAATGGTTCTTTTTCATTGCATTAACAAGTATCACATTGTTGAAATCATACTTTGGCTATTAGTTACTGGCTCTAACATCCTGCAATGAGTTCCACGTACAAGTCCATCATTTGAGAACTAATAAGGGATTTGCCATCTCTGAGAAGTTCCAGGGTGATGCAAATTGTCCAACAAATTGTGCTGGTCTGCAATTCACATGGTATATCTTCTCCATTAGAAGTTGCTGGTGATTACATGTTATAAATGGATATTAAACTCACTGCAATTTTGGCAGATAACTCTCGGCCAGTATCATTGCCTTAGGCTGTAAGGATCTAAAATGGTCCAAAGAGACTTTGTTTAAGTGTAGCTAAGAGTAGCAAGAAATCAAGCAAAACAGTGAACTGCTAAAAATTGGAAATGAATAGAAAACACTCAACTTCCAGATGGAATCTTAATATAATTGATTTTACTTATCTAAGCTAAATTGAAATAGGGAAATTGTGATGAGGATGGTATCGTGGTTTTGAATGAGATCAGTGGCATTTTTATGGTCAATATGCTAATGATCTAATGAAGAAGAAAGAATAACTGGACTCCGTTCTAGGTAACCAAATTGAATATGTCGATACTCCAAAGTAATGTTGCATGTGGTGAACAATGGTCAGAATATAATTACTTTCAGTTCCAGAATAGAAAGGTAAAAGAAAAGTCAAGGATAATACTGGGAAAAAATAAAATCACATTAGAATAAACTAAAAGGAGACCTTGCATGCATTTTCTGTCAAGATAATGTGTTAAACTAAGCTCTAAATCTTCCTGCATTCTCAGCCCGAAGATATGTACAACTCACAGTGTCAGGAAGCCTTGGAAGCAATTCCTGAATCCAGTTTAGCCGGATTAAACCCTGTGCTGTTGGCACCAATCTGATCTACGCTGACTATCCAACAAATTAAGCCAACCAGTCTTTCAAGGACTCTGAGTTTCCATGGCAATCTGCACTTTCAATACATGTTGTAGTTCAAAACTAGGATTTAGTGGTGGTAACAACTCTAGTTTTATTTTCCTCCATCACATAGCTGACCAAGCATCTCTCCCACCATCATCACCTGTCAATCGCGTGTATTACAAGAATTTCCAGGTTGATACCCTCTGTGATTGGCTACACCTTGATTAGTAGGGAGATCAAGGGTTATGGGGAGAAAGCAGGAGAATGGGTTGGAGACATATCAGCCATAATCAAATGACTGAATTGACTCAATTCCCTGCATGGCTTAATTCTGGTCCTATATTTTATGGTCTTCGGGTCTATGCTCAGCATAGAAATGAGGAGAGATCTTCTGAAAAGTATTATCAAAACAATGATTTACAATAACCAAAAAATAAATGTGGATGCTGTAAATTAGAAACAAAAACAGACATTGCTGGATAAGATCAGCATGGTCTGGCAACATCTGTGGACAGAAATCAGCATTAAATATTTCAGGTCAGAACCCCAGTTCTGAAAAGGGTTATTTTACCCGAAATGTTAACTCTGATTTCTTTCCACAGGTGCTGCCAGACCTGCTGAGCTTTTCCAGCAATTTCTGTTTTATTGTTTATGATTTACAATGTCTTGTTGCATGGGACTGAAATGTGGACCTTGTGAAAAGTGAAAATCAAGGATTGGCAAGTTGTGAAATGTAGTTTTGGAGAAGTTTGCATTGACTTGGTTGGTTGGAAAGAACACAAAAATAGTGAAGAACTTTGTTTCATGGTGAAGGAGAAAAGATTATTGATGATTATCATAAAGAAAAGGCAACAAGAATAGATTGGTCATATTCAAAAGTTTAAGAAGCTTTGTAGGGAGGTGCTGGAACGAAGATTAGAGGCATGGAGACCAAGAAAGGGAGAGCAAAATAATGTCAATTTGAAATTGAAAATGGGAGGATCCTACAAACAACTGAAGAGGAAAGTCTAAGACCATAAGATGTGCAGAAAAGAGCAGAGCATCCGCCTTTTGGCAGATCGCTACCATTATTATAATTTCTCTGGGAAAGTAGTGGCTATCTCCACATTTATTTTCAGGACCTAGAAGTGTTGACACAGTTTACTATTCTGCATTAGAATATACTTGATTTGTAAGATTTCCTCATCACAAATTTCTTTTGAAAGGAAAGTTGTGCCAGGGGACTGAATGTTGCCAGATCTGCATCCCTTCCTTAAAAAGGAGACAGCATTATTAGAGTCAGAGTCATAGAGATGTACAGCACGGAAACAGACCCTTCGGTCCAACTCGTCCATGCCGACCAGATATCCTAACCCAATCTACGCCCATTTTCCAGCATTTGGCCCATATCCCTCTAAACCCTTTCTATTCATATACCAATCCAAATGCCTTTTAAATGTTGTAATTCTACCAGTCTCCACCACTTCCTCTGATAGCTCATTCCATATATGCACCTCTGTGTGAAAAAGTTGCCCCTTAGGTCCCTTTTATATCTTTTCCCTCTCACCATAAACCTATGTCCTCTAGTTCTGGACTCACCCACCCCAGGGAAAATACTTTATCTATTTACCCTATCCATGCCCCTCATAATTTTGTAAACCTCTATAAAGGTCACCCCTCAGCCTCTGACGCTCCAGGGAAAAAAGCCCCAGCATGTTCAGCCTCTCCCTATAGCTCAAATCCTCCAACCCTGGCAACATCCTTGTGAATCTTTTCTGAACCCTTTCAAGTTTCACCACATCCTTCCGATAGGAAGGAGACCAGAATTGCACGTAATATTCCAAAGTGGCCTAACCAATGTCCAGTACAGATCTGAGTGGTGCTGGAAAAGCACAGCAAGTCAGGCAGCATCCGAGGAGCAGGAAAATCAACATTTCAGGCAAAAGCCCTTCATCAGGATTCCTAATCTTGACTCTTACCTCCAGCATCTGCAGTACCCACCTCTGCAATGTCCAGTACAGCTGCAACATGATGTCCCAACTCCTATACTGAATGCTCTGACCAATAAAGAAAAGCATACCAAAAGTCTTCTTCACTATCCTATCTACTTGTGACTCTACTTTCAAGGACATATGAACCTGCACTCTAAGATCTCTTTGTTCAGCAACACTCCCAGGACCTTGCCATTAAGTCTATAAGTCCTGCTAAGATTTGCTTTTCCAAAATGCAGCACCTAAATTAAACTCCATCTGGCACTACGCAACCCATTGGCCCATCTGATCAAAATCCTGTTGTACTCTGAGATAACCATCTTCGCTGTCCACTACACCTCCAATTTTGGTGTCATCTGCAAACCTTCTAACTATATCTCCTATGTTCACATCCAAATCATTTATATAAATGACAAAAAGCAGTGGATCCAGTACCAATCCTTGTGGCACAGCACTGCTCACAGGCCTCCAATCTGAAAAGCAACCCTCCACCACCATCCTCTGTCTTCTACCTTTGAGCCAATTCTGTGTCCAAATGGCTGGTTCCCCCTGTATTCCATGGGATCTAACTTTGTTAACCAGTCTCCCATGAGGAACCTTGTCGAACACCATACTTAAGTCCACGTATGATCACATCTTCCACTCTGCCCTCATCAATCCTCTTTGTTACTTCTTCAAAGAACTCAACCAAGTTCATGAAACATGATTTCCCATGCATAAAGCCATGCTGACTATCCCTAACCAGTCCTTGCCTTTCCAAATAAGTTGGACTATAATGGAATATTTAGTCTTACTGCCGAAGTCTAGAAAGTTAAGTGAGATACCAAAAGAAATATAACAGCCTATCATATCTGTACCCAGATAGAATGTGTGACTCACTATCACACAGAGCACCAGAAGTGAATAGCATTGTTGCATTTAGAGGAAAACTCGATAAATGCATGAGGAAATTGAAAAATGGGACACAGTTATAGCATGTTGCCAGAACTGGAGGGTTTGAGCGATAGGGAGAGGCTGAATACGCTGGGCTGTTTTCCCTGGAGCATCAGAGGCTGAGGGGTGACCTTATAGAGGTTTCTCAAATCATGAGGGGTTTGGATAGGATAAATAGACAAGGTCCTTTCATTGGGGTGGGGGAGTCCAGTATGAGAGGGCATAGGTGTAGGTTGAGAGGGGAAAGATTTAAAAGGGTCCTAAGGGACTATTTTTTCACACAAAGGGTGGTGGAATGAGCTGCCAGAGGAAGTGGTGGAGGCTGGTACAATTACAATATTTAAAGGCATCTGGACGGGTAGATGAATAAGAATTGGGCGGCACAGTGGCTCAGTGGTAAGCACTGCTGCCTCGCAGCACCAGAGACCCGGGTTTGGTTCCAGTTTCGGGCCACTGTCTGTGTGGAGTCTGCACATTCTCCCTGTGTCTGCATGGGTTTCCTCCCACAGCCCAAAGATGTGCAAGTCAGGTGAATTGGCCATGCTAAATTGCCCATAGTGATAGGTGCATGAGTGGGGGAATGGGTCTGGGTGGGTTAATCTTCGGAGGGTCAGTGTGGACTTGTTAGGCTGAAGAGTCTGTTTCCGCATGTAGGGAATCTAATCTAATCTAATCAAAGAAGGGTTTAGAGGGATATGAGCCAAGTGCTGGCAAATGGGACTAGATTAATCTAGGATATCTAGTCAGCATGGACAAGTTGAACTGAAGGATCTGTTTTCGTGCTGCACATCACTTTGACTCTATTAGATAAATAATGGGGGAATGGTCAGAGAATCACAGAGTGTCAGAATACAGAAACATTGTTCGTATTTCAAGTTCAAAGATTACTTGTTGTTAATCCATGCTTCAATTAGCCAATGTACACTGTCATTTAACTCAACAAAGTTTAATATTACCTCCTTTTTTTCTGATTAAGTGCTCATATGCTCAATCTTTCTTTTCCCTGCTCCCAGCTGTCTGTTACATCTACTGCTATTGTGATTACTACTTCATAAATGCTCTACTAGCTTTCGGTTACCTGCTAGCTCTATGTTATTACCAAAACTAAGTCAAAGTGCATCCTTCCACAATGGAGTCGCAACATATTGGCTGAGAAAACACATTAGATAACAACAACTTACATTTACATGGTGCCTTTCACACAATAAAATATCCTTAGACTCATCATTGCAACATAATATCACAAAACTTTACACCCAACTATATGAGACAATATTAAGTCAGATGACCAAAAGCTTTGTCAAAGAGGTAGGTTTTAAGGAGTGTCTTAAAACAGGAAAGCAAGGAGATGAGATTTAGAGAGAGATTACTCCAATCTTGAAGCCTAGGCACCTTGAAGGCATGGCCACCAATTGCTACTCAAATGCCAGAATGAGACTTGCACAGTTATCTTGGAGAGTTGTGGAACCTGGCAATGGCCACCTCCAACAAATAAGAACCTACAATGCCCACATCCCATGAGCTAATAAAAAAACTAATCATTTCCTCTCAACATTCAATGGCATTATCACTATTAAATCCACCATTATTAACATCCTGAGGGTTAGCAATGATGACAAGTTTAACTAGAACAGCCATAAAATTGTGTAGTTTCAAGAATTGGTCAGAACTCTGCAGTTGACTAATTCATCTCCTGATTCCCTAAAGCTTGTTCACTATGGTCAAAACACAAATCAGAACTGTGATGGAATGCATAATTTCAAACAGGGCAGTGATGTGATTTAAAGCCAACTACAGGGGCCAGCAGGAGATATTAACATATATGGCACTAGTCAGAGAAAGGGAGAGATCTAAAATAAAGGACTTTATAACCAACTGGCCAGTGCAGCCACGGGAGACTCAAATGGTCATCTGTCCATTTGATGTGACAAGAGATTGGTTGATGGATTGATTAAGGCAAGATCCTGGTCCACAAGATCACTAAGTAACTAGTGTTGCTGTAAATCTGTCCCATTGCTTAAGGACCAGAAAACTGAAAATAAACTTTTTTTTGAATTAACAAAAAAGATATATATCATATTCCATAAGGATTTATGAAATATTGAGTGACTCAGTGGTTAGCACTGCTGTCTCATGATGCCAGGGATGCAGGTCCAATTCCAGCCTTGGACGACTGTGTGGAGTTCGCACATTCTCCCCATATCTGTGTGAGTTTCTGCCAGGTACTCCAGTTTCCTCCCACTGTCCATAGATGTGCAGGTTAGGTGAGTTAGCCATGGTAAATGCAGGAATAGGGTGGAGTGCTGAGTCCAGGTGGCATGTTTTTTAAAGGTTTGTGCAGTCTGGATGGGCTGAGTGGTCTCTTAATGCACTGTAGGGATTCTATAATTCTGTCTTATAGGCATAAATGACTGGACTTTAGAATCGAGGGAACAATATACAAGTTTGCTAATGACAACATTAGCTGTGCCATATTAAAAGTTATGGTGTGAAAAGCTGCAGGATGGCAGAGGTAGGCTTGCTGGTGACTGTCACAAATGCATTTCAACGCAGAAAGTATGAACCAATACATATTCAAAGGCAGTCAATCTGGAATGGTAATGGAGTATAGAAGCACTTTTTGCACCATGCGCTGTAATTCTTAATTCAGACCTCGCATTCCATTGTTATCTCCTCCTGGGTAATACTGTCTAATTTTTTCAGGATAGGCCTTCAATAAAGTCTTCAGTTAACAAGGACTTTTTGAAAAACTTTCTCTCCAATTTGCATTATATTCATTTAAAGATTAGAATCAGACCCAAAGCAACATCACTGTAGATGGAATTACCACTTCCAACCAGTCAAGCTCACCTGTTTAATTATCTACTTCTTCATTTAAATTCACATCCGGAGGGAAATATATTCATTGTCTGATCTAATAAATTGTATTCAAGTATTATCATTCAAGACTGATCTAAATTTCCTGATGGTGAATTGATAAATAAAATTGTTACTCGAAATCCCATTGGCATAAACATTAAACTCTCCCAATTAACTTTACCAGTGGTCAAAAACTAGGTCTATAATATAGAGGTAAAACTTGAAATCTAAAATGTAGAAGTAAGGTTTATATTTTTGCCAATGGGACTTATAGTAATAATCATGTAAGTGAGCTGAGCAGAAGCACGGACAGATAGAGAATAAAAAAAGACATTTGCTTCCTATGAGATCTTAATTGTATATAGCTGTAAATAAAGAATTTAAAGAAAACCTCACTACATCCTATGTCCATGTTCAAAGTAAGTAATCTAGTTCTGCCACAATTCATATAATAATATGACAATGGTCCCTAAACATATAACTTTTTTAAAAATTTGGTGATGGTGCATCACATGACTAGGCCAGCCCATTTACTGCCCATCCTGAATTGCCCTTGAGAATGCAGTGGTGAGCCATTTTCTTGAATGATCCCACCCTAGTCCATGCAATGTAGATACAACCACAGTGTTGTTAAGAAGGGAGTTCCAGGATTTTGACCCAGCAGTAATAAAGGAACGACGAGATAGTTCCAAGTCAGGATGGTGTGTGGCTTGGAGGGGAACTTGCTGATGGTGGTGTTCCACTACATTTGTTGCCCTTGTCTTTCTTGGTTGTAGAGGTTGAGGGTTTGGAAAGTGCTGTCAATGGAATCTTGGTGAGATGATGCAGTTCATCTTGTAGATTACACACATTGCTGCCTTTGTACATCGGTGGTAAAGGACATGAAAATTGAAGGTTGTTGATGGGTTACCAATAAGTGGGTTGTTTTGTCTTGAATAGTGTTGACATTCTTGAATGTTGATGGAGCTGCAGTCTATCAGGCAAACAAGGGTATTCCAATACATTGTTCCCTATTGATGGTGGATAGGCTTTAGGAAGTAGGCATGTTAGTTACTTGCTGCAGAGTTTCCAGCCTCTAACCTGCTCTTGTAGCCAGAGTATTCATGTGGCCTGTGTAGTTCAGTTTCTGGTCAATGGTAACCTCAAGAATGTTGATAGTGGGGGAATTCATTGATGGTAATACAATTAAATTCCAAATGGAAATTGTTAGAGTCTCTCTTCTTGGCAATATTTATTGGTTCACAGTTATATGACACAAATATTACCTGTCACAATTAATCAAGCCTAAATTTGTTCACACCTTGCTACACATGCATAAGGGCTACCTCAGTGTCTGGAAACGTGTCATAAGTGATGCATCAGCAAACATCACCACTTTTGTCCTTATGTTGGAGGGAAAGCCATTGATGAAGCACCTGATCCAGGACACTAAACTCAGGAACTCCTTGGATTGAAATAATTAATCCTCAACAATACCAACCATCTTCTTTGTGTTGGCAAGATTCCAAGCAAAACAGAGTTCTTCTTTGGTGGTAATCAGCAGGATATTTCTTTGCCCATGCTTGATCTGATGCCATAAGAACTTATGAGGACTCTTAAGGGCAACTCCCTTCCAACTGTATCTCGCTATGCAGCTATTTCTGCTGGATCTTTCCTGCTAATGGGACAGGATGTTCGCAAAGCTGTTGGTCTTGATACCTGGGACGTGGTCTTTAAGGTTAGTATGACAACAGGTAGTTCTCAGATAACACGAGAACTGGCAGCACGATTTGCTTATTACATCACTCATCACTCTGTTCACAATATCACGATTCCAGCTTCATTCTGTGTATGCGCTAATGTCCGTGCTAAAGTCCCCATGCCATTCTGCGCATGCGCAAATGTCAGCTGCTGACAGCAGCTTTCTGTGAGAGAAACTGTACATAGAGCAGCTTTTTGAGAGCGATACATTGAGCAGTTTCCAGGGAAAGGTACATTACTCCTAGATTATGGCTCTTTTTTGATAAAAAAAATGGAGGGACATAGTGACAAGAATATTAGCAAGAAGCATCCTGTTGATAAAAATGCAGGTGGTGAACCCAAAAGAAAGGCTATAACACTGGAAGAGAAGCTAGATGTTATAAAACATTTTGAGCGTAAGGAGAGAATATGTGATATTGCTCACTAAACAGTGTGGGATCATGTTCAAATAACGACTGAAATTAGTGAGTGACAAAATAGCCTCCTTCATTCAGCAATCATAGCACAAATTTGAGGCAGCAATAGAATCCCAAAATACGTTCTTACATGAGCCCGCTTACACACAGTTCTTACATATCTTATAATTCTATTACTATGGTGTTACATTGTTTTATCTACGGTACACAAAGATTTGAAAGGCTTCTGTCCTGAGAGACAGAGGGTGGGTTAAAATGTGCTAAATGCTGACTGCTACTTCTGATAGGATTAAGAGGGTCTGTCTGGTCTGCTTGCATAATTAAGAGGTGTTAGTCCTTTTGTCTTTTAAATTAGTAAATGTTAGTGAAAATACTAGACCTATATGCTCTAAATAAGTTAAAAATTGTACCTATACTTAATAAAAGAATACAGGATATTAAACTGATTATCACAGCTGGATTGTGAGATTTGTTTATTATTTGCTGGTATGAGTTTCATTCATTCATGCAATTTCATGGAAGCGCTGTTTTGTCAGTGAGTTTCTTAAAGTGATAATGGCCCAGATAAAAGGTATTTAACAGGTACTTAATCTATTCAGGTCCAGGAAATGCTTGGTAAGGTCTGATAAATATTATAATATTTCATGGAGACTTGATGGGGATGGTATTGTTCTGTACGCTACACTTATTCAGAGGTAAACACTGCTTGTAGCAATTGCTTGATAAGGTGGGAAAATGTAGTAATGGGTTTTGAAAAGGTTGTTTTGATTAGAAAGGGTTGTTTTAAATTTGGATAGTAAAATATACTACAGAACTGCGGTTTTATGAATGAATGAATGAAACCATGTTATAGTAAATAACAGGTTAGTAAAGGATTATGAATGAATGAACAGAAACCTGGATTAATGAATATAGCAAGCTGGTGAGTAAATTAATAAAGATAACCTACAACAAAATATCTAATAACACAATATCTCACAACAGAAATGAGGAAGTCTACCTTATGCACCATGATGACTCTCTGTCCCTGCATTAACAATATTTTTAAAATGTACTATGTTAAATTTACTTTTGTTTTGTTGATAAATATGATTTACAGAGGAACTTCGATTATTGGAAGGACACAGGCTGGTGGTATTTTGTTCGGTTAATCGAATTCTGGATAATCAAATGCCGGATAACATAGTCGAGAATCGGGACCTTGTGATCTTGCTGGATAATCGAATGCTGGATAATCGAGGTTCCTCGATATATCTTGATTCAGGCTGTGCTATTTTTTGCATTAGATTTTTGGGGATATTTGAGCAATTGTGAGTGATATTATTTGCTAGACTGCCCCTAACCCCACTGTTCCCATAGGCCCCATTGTTTATGTTATGTGATTTTCTATTAAGCAAAGTTTCGCTGAATGCAACTATGGCATTATAGGAAAACTAATTGGTATGTCAGATTGTCATTTGATTAGTCTATAAGACAGCCCTTCTGAATTTGGTTAAAAGAATCACACAACACCAGGTTATTTTTTATTCGATTCCCTACAGTGTAGAAACAGGCCCTTTGGCCAACAAGTCCGCACTGATCCTCTGAAGAGTAACCCACCCAGATCCATTTCCCTCTGACTAATACGCCCAACACTATGGGCAATTTAGCATGACCAATTCACCTAACCTGCACTTCTTTGGATTGTGGGAGGAAACCCACACAGACACAGGGAGAATGCACAAACTCCACATAGACAGTTGCCTGAAGCTGGAATTGAACCGGGGTCCCTGGCACTGTGCTAGCCACTGAGTCACCATTATAGTCCAACAGGTTTATTTGGAAGGTAAAAACAATGACTGCAGATGCTGGAAACCAGATTCTGGATCAGTGGCGCTGGAAGAGCACAGCAATTCAGGCAGCATCCGAGGACAGGCTTTTGCCCGAGGTTTATTTGGAAGCACCAGCTTTTGAACCTGTTGGACCGCTAACTTCTGACTTTGATATAAGTCCCCAGATGTTAATAAAGAGATGTTTGCAAGGTCAACAAAGCTGGGCTTGCCTTTGTCATTTACACTGCTGCATAATCAATTTGGTTTTATTCCTTTTAGGCTTTAGAGTGGATACAATTAAGAGGCTTGCTCAGTCATTTCAGAGAGCATTTAAAATTCAACCACATTGAACTGGGTATGGAGTTACATTGAGGCTAGACCAGGTATGGACAGCATACATCCTTCCCAAAAGAACATAAGTGAATCAGAGGAGTTTTTACAACAAGTGACATTATTTTGAGCCACCATTACTAAAATTATTTTTTAATTCCAGAGTTATTAGTTGAATATAATAAATTAAAATAAAATAAATTGAACTTAACTTTCAGTAGCTGCCTCAGATGTGAAAGATCATCCCTAGAGCATGTGCTCTGTATTATTAGTTCATCAAAATTGCCACTGCCCTGCTGGCACCCTCTATTATTTTATGATTATTTCTAACAAACAACACTACTGTACTTCAGAATAGTGTCCATGCAGCCTCAGGCAAGTAATGCACATGCTGATATGTTGACTTCTACATGCAATAATCACTGCTGCACACAGACCTCAGATGTCCACACAGCAGAAAAAGAAAATAGAGAAAACATTGCTTCAAAACTATTTTTCTGTGTCTTCCTTAATAAAACTTTCATTCTTGTTTTCAAAGCCTCCATGTTGTCACTTATCCTTATCTCTATAATTTCCTTCAACCCAACAAATCTCTGAGAAATTGGCACTCTTTCTTTTCCTGCCTCTTCTACATCTTCAGTTTTAAATAAATTATCATTGAAGGCTAAACTATCAATTGTCTTTACCTTAAACTCTGGTTTACCTTCCCTACACCTCATTGTCTCTCTAATTATGTTTCCTCGTTAAGGCACTCCTTATTGCCTTTCTCTTATATCAAGCCTTTGGTTATCTAATCTAATATCTCATTATATTTTTGTGTTGCCTTTAAGTACCTTTGAACATTTTATAATGTTAAAGGGGCTATGTAAATTGCTCTTTTTATTGTGTGCAAAATGCTTGAAGGAATGATGAAGAGGAGATACATTTTAATTCTTTGGCTTTAAATTGTGCTGTGCCCATTCAGCCACTTCACAGTTGGAGATTATGTTGAGACCCCAGATCCACAAAATGGTTCTGAGGGAGACAGGCCTGTATGAAATGCAACTTGTGTCAGCACCATTTAGTTCCCTTTACAAAAAGTGTTAGGTCCTAGTGGTTAAACATGACTGCCTCTTCTGACCCATCCTCACACTAGTGGGCACCTCAAAGCCAGCCATAGTGGCTTAGTCTTCTGCTTAGTCTTCTTGTTCTGATGAAGGTTAATATGGACTATTAAATTTTAGCTTCCAATATCTAACCCTATTGCAGGTGAGACTTTCTCTGGAATAAAATGATTTTAAAAGATCGAAGATAGCAGCTAGAACCATCAGACCACAGTTTGCCGCAAGTCCAGGGGACTAAATGGAATAAACAAAACTATTTGTACTAAAATGACCATTTAATCTAAATACTTTGAAGCCAGTTGACAGAATTAGCATTAAAAGTTTACAACTCCAGTTTTAATTCACACTTGTATGATAATTTCACATGCCAGGAAACAAAACACTCACCTGCCAGTTAGTCATCTTGGAAAGACAATGACATCAGACTTGGAAATGTTCAAGTAAACCATATTTCAGCAGCTGTTTTTGAGCAGCAGAACAAGAGGAAAGAAAATATGAATCTGTGGCAACAAGTGCTATAACTCACTCTCCCTGTCTCTTTTAAGCCTACTTGCGGAGCGTTTCAGAGAACACCTCTGGGACACCCGGACCAACCAACCCAACCACCCTGTGGCTCAACACTTCAACTCCCCCTCCCACTCCACCAAGGATATGCAGGTCTTTGGACTCCTCCATCACCAGACCACAACAACACGACGGTTGGAGGAAGAGCGCCTCATCTTCCGCCGAGGAACCCTCCAACCACAAGGGATGAACTCGGATTTCACCAGTTTCCTCATTTCCCCTCCCCCCACCTTGTCTCAGTCAAATCCATCGAACTCAGCACCGCCTTCCTAACCTGCAATCTTCTTCCTGACCTCTCCGACCCCACCCCACTCCGGCCTATCACCCTCACCTTGACCTCTTTCCACCTATCGCATTTCCAACGCCCCTCCCCCAAGTCCCTCCTCCCTACCTTTTATCTTAGCCTGCTGGACACACATTCCTCATTCCTGAAGAAGGGCTTATGCCCGAAATGTCGATTCTCCTGTTCCCTGGATGCTGCCTGACCTGCTGCGCTGTTCCAGCAACACATTTTCAGCTCTTTTAAGACAACACCCAGTGAAACAGCAAATCTTGGAAATAACCAAAAGAACACAAAAATGCCTACACAATCTTTGTCGCTGCTGAAAACATCAGTCACAATGAAACAACTGTGGTCTCACATTAAAAACCAAACTCTTCAAGGATGCTATGGACCATTAAACTGCATAATCTTTATTCTTCTTGTCTGTACCACACACTCTATCATTTTTTCTAAACAGAAACAGAAATTGCTGGAAAAACTCAGCAGATCTGGCAGCATCTGTGGAGGTAAAGCAGAATTAATGTTTCAGTTCCAATGACCCTTCTTTCGAACAATTCAGTTCTGTTCAGAAGAAGGGTCACTGGACCTGAAAGGTTAACTTTCCGCAGATACCTATTGAGTCTTTCCAGCAATTTGTGTTTATGTTTCAGATTTCCAGCATCCGCAGTTTTTTTGATTTTCTATCTTTCTTAAAACATATTAACTGTGTGTATGTTTTTTGACATTGCATTTTTTTTTTGTTGAGGTTAGTAGATAATAAAATTCTTCTTTCTTCCACACAAGAAAATCTTGGTAGTTACCTTCTTCATTTGGATGTAGTTAGCTTTTTTTTTGCCATGTAGTGTAGATGCTAAAAAAGAATAAAATTGTTTGTTGCTACTGTCTGAGAAGGGGTTGAAAAGAGAGGAACTGAATTCCCACTCTCAACTGATCAGAACACTATTATTTAAATTATGGAACCTGATCCTTGTGAATCCATCAGATTCAGCAGGGGAGGTTTCTTATTGTTTCCTCTCTCCCTCCCTCAATCTCATTCCATAAGGTACTGTACAAAATATAACAGCCAGTCTAAGTATGTTTTACGAAACAATTAGAGTTGATTGACACTAAAAGTTTTGCCAGTTACTTTCACTTGTAATTGAAGAATCATTGTGACGATATGAATGATGCATGATGTCAGTATTTTTTCAAGTGATATGTTAGTCTGGTCTAACACTGAACGTTTATCTGTTAATATGACATTTTTTTAAATAGTGTGTTATTAGTGCTGACTTTTGTTATCAGTCAGAAGGATTTTTGTGCTATTATATACAAAGTCAATCTGTTTGAATCCTGAAGAGTTAATCTTTTGCGAAATTTTGGTTTAGTCTGAAGGGTTGTTGCGTAGTCATTACTTATGAGAAATCTGTGCTTGTATGAAGGATTAGTTAGGACTATATGCTATGTTACAACGATGTTTACTTGGAAAGCACCCTTTGCATGTGTTTTGGGAAGCACAAAAGATATCTCAGAACACTTAAAACTAAAATGGAAACTGAGCAGAAATAAACTCAATAATGTAAACTTGCTTTCAGAGGCTTTTCACAGTCTCAAAGCCTTTTAGATTGAATGAAGTGCTTTTTGAAGTGTAGTCATTGTTGTAATATACGAAACTTGATCAGCAATTTGTGCACAGCAGGTTCTACATGTGGTTGATGGAAAACTATTAGTCAGGACATTGGGGAAAACCTGTCTGCTCTTTTCCAAGATAGCACCAATGAAATGTGAAAGCCTAGGTTTAACATCACATCTGAAAGGCGGCATATCTGACTGTGCAGAACTCTCTTTGTCAAAGAGAGTAGTACTGGAAAAGCTCAGCCGGTCAGGCAGCATTCAAGGAGCAGGAGAGTCGACGTTTTGAGCATAAGTCCTTCATCAGGAACTGTCTTTGTGCCGCACTGAAGCATCTGCCTATAATATGTTCTCAAGTTTCTGACATGGGAACAGAATCCACAGCCTTAGATTCATCAGCAGAAGTGTTTTAGTACAACCAAGGCGGATATCTGGAAAAGTGAAATTTGAATAAAAGAAGGTCAGTATCATGGGCAAAGCAACATTTTGAGAGTTAGAGGAGAGGAAAGATATCAAGACAAGATGTTTTTAATAATGATCAGCTTTAAGAGTGAAGGGAATGGGAAATTGAACTGTAATCTAAAATTAGAAGAATGGGAAAAGCTAGTTTGAACGTCCATTAGAAAATAGTAGGAATGAGACACTTAAAAACAAAATTGGCCTGTAATTAATTTCAATTATTATTCAATTAAGGCACTGACTCCCACTCCCAGTTCCCAATCCATGCTCTTTGATGTGCTGGGCAGGATTTGAGTCTCCTGAAAATGTGTTGCAAACTCCATCCTCAGAAGCAGAAGTCAGGCTGTCAAGTCAGGTAGTTCTTCAGTCAGAAACATTCCCCGATCGTCCATTGTGCTTGTGTTTGAATTGAACATCAACATAGAACCGAGTTGGTCAAGAACACTAAGCTGGCAGCAGAAGAACCTGGCTCCAATTACTTCCAACTGGCAATAACACATGAGAACGACACAGTGCAGACAATGGATAGCCATTGCTAGTGATAGTACTCACTGATAATGTCATTGTGAGGCAACCAAACATGTATTACTGGTCATCTTCCATATTGCAGGATGTGTGACAAGTGGTAAACATGAGATATTAGAATGCGTATTTGTTTTAAAATTTCTAGGGCTGGATGCTTTACAAGAATGGTTGTTGGGAAAGGTGGGCTCCCTCTGCAACCACTCCCCCCCCCCCCCCCCCCCCACCCCGACTGAGGCTGAGTGTGGATGCAATGCAGTCAATATTTCCACAAAGTGTCACCAAGGACCAGACAGTAGGTGTTCTGAGCTTGAGGTTCTGATGCTGCAATTTGTCTCTGAGGTGCCTTGTAATACACCCGACCACATCGAGTGTACCTCAGAATCCTTGTATGTTGGCCTCTGTACAACTGGAGCAGACAGAAAGAGGATGTAATGGATGCTGATGAAATAGGAGAGTTGAGAATGACTATATGTTCATTGAACAGGAGGAAATTCAGCATTAAACAGTGCTGCTGCATTAAACAGCATAAGTCAAATAGGATTCAATTGACACCCAATTCCAACAGAAGCCAGTCGGGTGAAATCATCGTTTATTGACTGTAAACGTGTTACTGTTCAAACTGCAGGTAACACTGTTTATTCTCCCAAGCAAAAGCAGATTTTTTTAAAAAAAATTGCCATCAGTCAATAAAAGTTCACATATTTGACTGCTTGAAATTTTGATGCTCCCACAATGAAGAATGATAGGGAGCTAGGGAAAGCATAGAACTCCTTCAGACAGGGTTCGAACATGGTGTGGAGCTAAGGATGAATAGCCTCTATAGTTTGGACCCCTACTTGTGGAACACTTCAGAGAACATCTCCAGGATACATGCATGAAGCAAATCCATCACCCCGTGGCTGAACACTTTAATTCCCCCTTCCAGTGCCCCAAGGACATGCAGGTCCTGGGCCTCCTTCATCACCAAACTCTTACCACCCACTGCCTGGAGGAAGAACATCTCATCTTCTGCTTTGGCACTCTCCAACTACGTGGGATCAATGTGGATTTCACCAGTTTCCTCAATTCCCCTGCCCCCATCTTATTCCACATCCAACCTTCCAACTTGGCACTGACCTCTTGACTTGTCCTGCCTGTCCATCTTCCTTCCCATCTGTCTGCTGCACCCTCCTCTCTGATCTATCACCTTCACCCCCACCTTCATCTACCTATTGCAGCTACCTTCTCACCAGCCCCACTCCCTCCCATTTATCTCTCAACCCCCTGGCCCACAAAGCCTCATTCCTCATGCAGGGCTTATGCCCGAAACATTGATTCTCCTGCTCCTCGAATGCTGCCTGACCGGCTGTGCTTTTCCAGCACCACACTCTCGACTCTAACCTCCAGCATCTGCAGTCCTCATTTTCTCCTAGTTTCATTTAGCAGCTACTGTTACTATGACAGTTGATCAGACAGGTGATGATGTAGAGAAGCAAAACACTTATGAATGTAATATTCTGTTTGTATCAATGTGGCACCTACCTGCCCTCAGATGCTTTTCTTTTTCATTTTCCTTCCACTAGCAATAATCTGAAGAGCTACTCATGGCTGCCAGTATTTGACCTGGTGAATGGTTGGTCTTTAAATATGGCACCAGTGGTGGTAATCCCAGAAGATCCCAACAGCAATGTCACTGGTGAGTACACAATCACATGGGGCATACTTAATGAGGTGAGGGTGAGATAATTCATTAGAGGTGATGGAGGGCAACATTCCAGGGAATTTCCCAAAACTGACACTTAGTTTTTGGTAAAATTCAACCCTCACTGTCAGAAAGGATCATCCTTAGATTAATTGTAATGAGTGCCAGAGATGACATGGTTTTCCAAACTTTCTGCTCTTAGCCCCAGTGGTTGACATAATTGATAAGGACATTGTTGAAGTTCTCATGCTCTTCCAGCCTGATTCAGTTCTTCTTCCTGGGCTTTGTTCTCCACCCAGCTTATTCTATGATCATTCTTCAGCATCTCCTTGCAAAGTTGTTCATTTTCTTTTTCTGCCCCTTCCAATGCTTCCCACTCATTACTGGCCAGATGTGGCACATTCTCCTTTCAAGGCTCATGATACTTTTTCTTAGAACAAAGACTGAGACTGCCGGAGAAACTGAGGAGGTCTTCTTCTGAGGTTCGGAAGAAGTTCCTCTCTCCACAGATGCTGTAGGACCTGTTGAGTTCCTCTGGCTCTCTCTGTTTGTTTCAGATTTGCAGCATCCAATACTTTTCTTAGAATGTAGCTTAATTTTGGTTTGTCCAATCCATGTTTAGGACTCCGGTCCTGCATTTGCCATTGGATGTCACTGTGCTTCCAAAATATGAATTGGTCAGTCTGTCCCAACTTGCTTCAATTTACCGCAATGTTATGTCCTGGAATGATCTCTTTCTTTATAAATGTCTTAGTGCATTGTCTTCCTGCAGTTGAACGTAAGCCCACATCCCAGCACCTTCTTTTATGACTGTATGGATACATTTTGCAAGTTTGCCTCATTTCGTGTCATGGCCGGAGTGGGATACTATTGATGGCTCGCCCACCCACCTTTGACTCCTCTGAGTACACACTCACTGACCAGGGAGTAACAGTCTGGAGAGAGCGCAAGCCATTCAAATGTTCTTCTGCACATTTCCAGTCATCTAGCTTTTTAAAAATTGTGTAATGGTCGCTCCCTGATCCCAGTCAATATTCCCGACGAATTGAAGATATTTCCTGTCGGTATCCTGTCTTCCAGCACATTTCACTGATAGAACCTTTGAAAGTGTTCAACAGAGTCACCTCGGAAGGACCAATTAAATCAAAAAAATAGTAGAAGCTGGCTTAGTCCCTGAGAGGGAAGGGAGCGTGTTGACAGATCGAGGTGAGGGAGGTGGATGAGGGGGATCATTAACCCTAGCACAGATCAGTTGGGCTGAATGGCCGATTTCTGTGCTGTGAAATACTATTTTTGTAACAGTCTCGTACACACGCATCCGGGCAAATGGAGCGCAAAGTGCCCGTCAGTCTCAGAGCCAAGTATAAAAGCGGTGGCTGATTGAACATGTGGAGGCGCCACATTATCTCCTCAACATCACCGCGGCCGCGGCTCCAGAGGAGCGACCCTGAAGAGTTTTTATGGAGAAGCAACAGGTAAGGCGTGAGAGGTCTCAGGGAGCTGGTTCCAGAGCAGGCAGAGGGGCAAGTCCCAGAAAGCGGACAGTCGCCTGAGGTCAGGGCTAACTAAACCGTGGGGGCGGCGTACACAAGTCTGTCTGGACATGCAGAATGAAGCATGGAATCCGCTTCAGAATTGGAGCTGCCACCAGCGAGGAAATCTCCAACGGGCTTTCAATGACTGGTGCCTGTGCTATTGGGATTCAGGGAATTCACCTGCACCATGTATAAAATAGGTGGAGTTGAAAGGGTTGTCTTAACAGCAGTCAGTTTTTTGCTCATATATTTGCTCCGGCTTGATCTGCCTGTATGACTTTTTCTCTCTTTTTTTCTGGGCTGTGTAGAAGTTGTGAAAAAGGGTTATTTCCCCCTGATCACTCACCCTGCGGGAGTAAGTGTACATCCTCCACATTGGAACTCAGGGTCGAATTTATTATGTAAGGCTCGGACTGTCTTATATAAGGCGAGTGGAAAGAAGTCAGGGGTAGCGTTCATCTGAGGGAGGTGAGAGTGAGCTGTACGCGCTGAACACTCCTGAGCAGGGACACTTATCGACCGCTTTTCCCAAGTAAATGATGAATATCAGTACAACCTAATCAGTAGTGGGTTCATCTTGTTCAGTAATGTTTGACTCTTTTTTCAAAGAATCAGGAGCAAGCGTCCATTCTTAGTGAAGGTTCGTAACAATAGCTCGAGAGTGTTTCTGAGGACTCAATTAATTTCTTCCACAGTTACATATTTTTGTGTATAACGGGCTCTAGTTTAATGTTTTGCTGGGGGGGAGGTGGTATTGTCTTTGTGCTTGCACACAACCTGTGGAGTTGGCGTTGAAGATTTTTCTTGTGTATTGGAGAGTGGGAGTAAGGAATCTTCATTAACCATGTATATTCTGGGGACGGACTGTCTGTGGTTTTATACTAGTCTTTGTGTGCAGGCGCGCTGTCTGAAGCAATGTGTTTCAGGGACTCTTGGTTTGATGGTGTTCTGTTTGTGTATTGCGGGCTCTTTATGGTTTAATGTTTTTGTGTCGTGTGGGTTCTGTTGTCTGTTGTATTGGATTTTTTTTTGAACGTCTTTGTGTAATTTGTGTTCTGTTTCTGCTTTGCTGATTTACGTGGTTAGAGGGGCGGCGGCTGTGATTTTCTGATATATTGGTGAAATGGGTTCTGTTGGTGAGGTTTTCATCCCATGTTGGGGGTTGTATCTTTGTGTATTTTGCGGTTTAATTATGCGCTTGTGTCTTGGAAATGATGTGGCTGTTCAGAAAAGGCTGTGCTCACGTTTCAGTCAGACCCCTAACAACATCCATGGTTTCTTTCCAATACTAGTACCCTAAGAAAAAAAAGTATTCATATGTTCCATTCAGTGTTTCACTAAATCTGAACTGTAGTTGTTAGGAATCGGTGGTCCCTATTTGACTTGCATAGATTCAATGGAAAGAGATACTTAATAAATTTTTGACTGTCAGTTTGCCTATTGCAGAGAAGTTAATTTTAAAATGTTTCTTGTCAGAACTGATAAACATCGCATCTTCACGCATTCTTGAATGAAATCTATTGTGTTTGCATTCCACTTTCAAAGGTTTGTCATTAGCTGTAAAGATCATTGGATTGTCCTGAGATCATGAAAAGTCATGTACTATGAAATCCATTGTGACTCAGTTCTACACAATTCTCATCGTGGGCAGCTTTCATTGATACCTTGCCAGTTTGATTATTTTTCTCTTTCTCGCTGGATATTTTCATTTCTTTCTTGCAGTGTACTGCAATTGTGTGGCAAACAACTGCAATGGAAAATATCAGATTTAGGCAGCTTGTCAAACCTGTGAGCTGGTAAATGCTGGTTGATCAGTGAAGTTATGGCTCCAAGGTCTGTCTAATGAGAGAAAAGTGGACAAGATCTTCCTATATTTAGTCTCTGATTATATTTCACCTGGAACTCTTCTCATTATACATTTCTGAAGTGCTCAATGTCTTTCATGGATGAGGGACATCCGTCAATGTAGAGAGAGAGAGATACTGGAGAAACTGGAATTGTTCTACTTAGAACAAAGGAGGTAAGAAAAGGCTGAAGAGAAGAGAAGGCACAGGCCTTCCAGATACTGGTAAGGGTAGAAACTGCTCATTGGATTGCCATGTAAGATTGCAGCACCTTTCACAAGAGGCCAGCAGCATGCATGTTAAATTTGTGCCAGCTCTTTGACAGAATTGTGCAAACCTGCATCCCAACTTTTTCGCTATAGCCTCACAAATTAGTCATCTTCAAATCCATTGCAAATATCCTGCGGAAGTTCCCAAAGAACTTCATTCCATTGCTCTTTGAGGTATTATTCTTGATCTTAAAAACTGTTGGTATGAAAAATCCTTATCTCCCCTCTAGTTCATTTGCCAACTGTTTTTGAACTATGACTTTTATTTACTGACTCAACTACAAGTGGAAACAATTTGTGCCTATTTGCTGTTTCAAAACCTCACACTTTCCAAGGACTTAATGAGGTATTTTCTTCACTTTCTCTGTTCTAAGGAGAACAATGTCAGCTTCTCCAATGTCTCAAAAGAACGGAAGCCTTGATCTTATTCTAGTAATCCTTCTCTAACCCCTCTCCAATGCTCTGACACCCTTCTTAAAAAGATAGTGCCCAAGCTTGGTCACAATTCTGAAGCATAATCCACAAGGCTAAGGCCCAGTCAGAGATTTGTAAAAACAACAGTCCCTGTGATAGCCTCTTGTTCTAGTGTCGTATTTACAAAGTTTCCCATTTGTTTTCATACCCACCTCACCATCTTGCCCTGCCACCAGCAAGTACTGTATATGTGAAGACATTCATGTCCCTTTGCTAATGCAAGTGCTCACATAGTAACATTTAAATTATGCTGCCATCGCAAAGTGCACCTTAGTACTTCTCATCACTGAAAGACACTGGCTGTGCCCAGGTTACTAATCACAATCAACTCTCTAGTTGCATGTCCTGCTAAATCTGCTGCTGCTTTGCTCACTTTTTTACTACAATGGCGTGTTTTGTATCAGCCACAAACTTTGGAATTGTAGGTTTTGCGCATAACATCAGATCATGGATATACAGAAAAGTTATGGTCTCAATACCACCCCCTAGGGGACATTACGGTAAACTTCTCTCCAGTCAGCAAAATACTGGTTCATCACGATTCTCTGCCTTCTATCCCTCAAGTAAATTGCCTACTCACGGTAGCACCAGCCATTTAATTCCACTCTAAAAGAGAAAAATAATCACTCTAAAAGATCAGAGTGTTTTTGTGATAGACTCGCAATGCTGAACATTGGGCCAATGGCATGTACATTTATTTATGAAGTAAGGAAATACACGTTCGACAGTGTGTGTTTTACTCTCACTGTAACCAAATTTGTAAACAATCCTAGAGTTTTCATTGCACCCCCACCTCCAACGGCACAGCTCTGACAAGACTTTGTCCAAGGAGAAAGTGAGGACTGCAGATGCTGGAGATCAGAGCTGAAAATGTGTTGCTGAAAAAGCGCAGCAGGTCAGGCAGCATCCAAGGAGCAGGAGAATCGACGTTTCGGGCATGAGCCTTTCTTCAGGAAGACTTTGTCCAAAAGCACATTTTTTTTTTATCACTAATTCACAAAAGTTTTCAAAGAAAATTAAACTCAATCCTTAAAACAAAATGTCTTCACGATTTTTTCTACCGAACTATTCTCAGTCGTATTCAGGTAATTAGGCATGGATCATCCCAAAGAGAGGGTAACACTGCCCGTGAGAGACAAGTTAAAAAACACCCAATAACCAGGTTATAAGCCAACAGGTTTATTTGGCAGTACAAGCTTTCGGAGCACTGCTCCTTCATCAGGTAGGTAGTGGGGCAGGATCATAGGGCACAGAATTGATAGTAAAAGATCAGAGTGTCATACACTTTGATGCGACGTATTGAACAGACCTAAATTGCTGTTAAGTATTTAATAACTTAGAATGGGGACGCAGGTTTCGATTCATTAATATGTAAAGAGACTGAGAGCCGCGGGTCACTTGTTAATTCCCCACCAAAAGTGTCTTAGATAAAGAGTGTCACCACGACATGGTTTCCAGAGCAGTATTTTACAGGAGACCCGTCTCTAGACTAAACATGCAACCGTTTGAGTCAACATTATCATCAGGAAGTTACGTTACACATTAGAGGCACTTAACGAAAATACTCACGAATATGGGAATGACCTCCCGTGGGTAGCAATGCCCGGTTAATGCACAAGAGCTTTGCAGAAAGCCCATTAACACGAGAACGCAAAGCAATTTGAAGAGATCTGAGTGATAGCATGTAGACAAGCATGATCGTTATAAATGGAGCCGTTCTTGATGATAATGCTTAATTACTTTGGCACTTAGGCTTTGTAATTGTAGCAGCACTATTACAGACAGGGCCAGGAGACAGGATAGAGCGAGGTGATAGTCCAAAGTTGATTTTCAGCGCGAAAGAAGCTCTCGGCTTCCTTCGCATTTGTTAATGTTAACGCTGTCGTGAATTTTCCTGTCAATCACAAAACTACATGAGGATCCGCATTTCTCACTTTTTTTTCCTGACCCACATAGAAATGCCAGTATTTTGGTATCTACTATCACCCCACCGCACTTGAGTTTTGCAAATGAGATACTAATAAGCTTTTGCCGATGTGGCTTCGAGCTGTTGGGGGAAAAATAAGCAGGAGATTAACCAGAGAATAATCACTTTGTGAATAAAAAGGAGCTGACGTGAGATAATTCAGAGACCTTCATCAATTTATTTCGTTGCGTTTGCAGCCAAATGAGCTGGACTCCCTCCATCCTTGAGTGACCCGGGATGAGTGAGGTGGCGGTGATTGTGCGAGGCAAAGATGCAGCAAATGGCTCGAGATTAGGGAATCCCCCCGAGGGGAAAGATGGGATTTTTCGTTGCCCTGGGTTGAAAGGGCAGAGTTTCCTGTCACGTCTCATCTTTTAGCCAGGCCAGTTTCGAGGCAACCCGTAATAAAGTCGATGGTTTAGCTGCAAATGGCAGAGACCATCAGCACCATCAACTTAACGAGGGTTGAGGCATTGGGCATGTTTCTGTTTGCCTTCTGTAAACGGCGAGGATAAATCATGCCAAGTAGAACACGACTTTATTGTGTGCATTGCAAGTACTGAGCGAGATCCTGCGCCAAATCTGTCATCCGTGTGTCTGCCGGTGATTTATTTGGAACACTTTGACCTTGATCGGCATCTGTTTGAACTTGCTTCGTCAGTTCGGCTGCTAACTTTGCACTTGCTACATTTGATGTTATTACACCCTGGAGAAGGAAGCACATCTGACTATTGACCCGATTGTATTAATATTCATCATCTCCTTGCGTTAAACATGAGGTGCTCACTCTCATCTCCCCCGGGCTGAAAGGGATTGATCGAATTTCCCTGTGAACCCCCACACCGTGGCCTAGAGCCCATTGGAATTGTGGCAGCACCTCCTGCGATGGGCTCAAACCACAGATTTTCCTGTTCTGTGCACACTCGAGGGCTCAGCTGGCTCCAGCTCCCATACCCAAGGACCTGTCTGAGTCAGTACTTTGCTGAAGAAAGCTTTTCCCTGGACTGGGTCCGTCTGATCTCCCAAGTAAAACTGATTAGCAACACCCAAGGACTGGAAACACAATCCATGAGTGAAAGGGTGGGCGCCCTCCATGAGGGAAAAAAGAACATAATACATTGGGAAGGTAGACGGGAGAGGGAAAAAGAAATGGCTGGGATTCAAAGATCGCTGCAAACAAAGAGAGGGAAATATTAAACAAGCCATGAGGAGAAAGATGAATACATCTCTGTTCAAAAGGATGAACAGTTACATTATGAATACATTTAATCTAGGAGTGCACTGTTAAATAGGAACAAAACTCAGCATGTCTCTATACAGCAGAGAAGAAAGCAGAAGCACAAATGGAAATCAAGAGTTCAAATGGATAATTTTCATAAATGAAACAGCTATTCGGTGTTCTGAAGAAGGGTCACTGGGCCTGAAATGTTAAATCTGCTTTCGCTGCTGCCAGACCTACTGAGCTTTTCCAGCAATTTCTGTTTTTACAGCTAATTAATGTAACAATCTGTATTCCCATTATTGTAACAGCTTTAATGTTGCCTGTTTTATTTCTTCATGCTCCCTGAGCTGCTGCAATAGCAGGGGTGCCCGGAGTCTCAACGCAACAGTCTTAGGGAAAGGATCTTTACCGAATTGTGTATCTTTAACGACTCCTGACTGTTTCTTTCCTCTTGTTACATTCAGTGCGTGGTCGGATGATATGGCACAGTGATAATGTCCTACCTGTGGGCTCGAAGGTCCAGGTTTAAGCCCCACCAGCCCCAGCCACAGAAAGAGGAGTCGGTCTCTCAGCCGATCTAACCTGCCCTGCCATTAAATAGATCATTATTGATGGAACACTTCACAGCCTTTTACCCACCATCTCCCTATAACTCTTTACTCCACTTAATAAGATATCTATCAATCTTTACATTAAACATAGATTGAGCTTCCACGCTTCTTTGGGTTAGAAAATTCCAAAGGTCCACAACTGAGGAATTAGTAATTCTCTTCATCTTATATCTAAGTGACATCCACCATTTTCAAAAAAAGGTGACTTCCGGCCCTCCACTTTATAAACATTATCGGAAATAGGAATACTAGCACACTTACTATTGCCCAATCATGCATGGAAAGCACCGGAGGGAACTTTATCCTGCAGAACTCCAATATTTCTGTTTAGGGATACTTCAATCATAGAGTTAGAAAGATGTACAGCACAGAAATAGACCCTTCAGTCCAACTCATCCATGCTGACCCAGTATCCTCCATAGACCTAGTCCTATTTGCCAGCACTTGGCCTATATCCCTCTAAACCCTTCCTATTCCTAAACCCATCCAGATGCCTTTTACATGTTGTCATTGTACCCACCTCCACCATTTCTTCTGGGATTTCATTCCATACACACACCACCCTCTGTGTGAAACAGTTGTTCCTTATTTTTCCCCTCTCATCTTAAACCCATGCCCTCTACCTTTGGACTCCCTTACCCTGGGAAAAAAGATCTTGGCTATTCACCTTACCCATGCCCTTCATGATTTATAAACCTCTATAAGGTCCCCCCCATAGCTTCTGATGCTCCAGGGAAAATAGCCTCAGCCTGTTCAGCAACTCCATATAGCTCAAACCTTTCAACTGACAATATCCTCATAAACCTTTTATGCACCCTTTCAAGTTTAACAACACCTTTCTTATAGCAGGGAGTCCAGAATTGAATGCAGTATTCCAAAATTGGCCTAACCAAAGTTCTGTACAGTCGCAACATGACATCCCAACTCTTATACTCAATGCTCTGCCCAATGGCAAGTACCTGTATACCAAATGGTTTCTTCACCACCCTGTCTACCTGCAAAACCACAATCAAGGAACTATGAACCTGCACCCCAAGGTTTATTTATTCAACAACACTCCCAGGATTCTACCATTATGTGTTTAAATCTTGTCCTGATTTGTCTTACCAAAATGCAAACCCTCACATTTATATAAATTAAACTCCATCTGTCACTTCGCATCCCAACTGATCAAAGTTCCATTGCATCATGAGATAACCTTCACCAGGCAAAAGTGAGGACTGCAGATGCTGAAACAAGAGCTTAGATTAGAGTGGTGCTGGAAAAGCACAGCAGGTCAGGCAGCATCTGAGGAGCAGGAAAATCAATGTTTCAGACAAAAGCCCTTCATCAGGAATCAGATAACCTTCACTGTCCACTACACCATCAATTTTGGTGTTATCTGCAAATGTACTAACTATTCCTCCGATATTTATATCCAAATCATTTCTATTAATGACAAAAAGCAGTGGACCCAACAAAGATCCTTGTGGTACACCACTGGTCACAGGCTTCCAGTCTGAAAAACAACCCATTCCTGATGAAGTGCTTATGCCTGAAACGTTGATTCTCCTGCTCCTCGGATGCTGCCTGACCTACTGTGCTTTTCCAGTACCACACTCTCAACTCTGATCTCCAGCATCTGCAGTCCTCACTTTCTCCTCCCTGAAAAACAACCCTCCACCACTACCCCCTGTCTCCTACCTTCAAGCAAATTTTGCATCCAAATGGCTAGTTCTCCCTGGATTCCATGTGAGGTAAACTTACTAACCAGTCTACCATGCAAAACCTTGTTGAGAATCTTGCTGAAGTCTTTGTGGACAACATCTACCATTTTGCTCTCATCAATCTGCTTTGTCACTTCTTCAAAAAACTCAATCAAGTTAGTGAGACATGATTTCCCATGCACAAAGCCATGTTGACTATCTCTAATCAATTCTTGCCTTTTCAAATACATGAAAATCCTATCCTTCAGAATCTCTCCAATGCTTTACTCACCACTGACCTCAGGCTCACCAGTTTATTGTTCCATGGCTTTTCCTTACCATCTTTCTTAAATAATGGCACCACATTAGCCACCCTTCCATTTTACTGCACTCGCTCATGGCTATCGATGATACAAGTATCTCAGCAAGGGGTGCAACAATCACTTTCCTAGTTTCCCACAAAGTTCTAGGATACACCAGATCAGGTCCTTTATGTGTTCATCCCAAATCACTTTTCTCTTTTCAAGGTCTTAAGTCGCAAATTTCTAATATTTCCCATTACTTCAGATTGTTATGATTAAGTCACCAGCAATATGGCTTAAGGTCAAATTATTGAGTAAATGAGATTTTAAAATATACACGTCATTTCAATGATTTAAAATATAATAATGCATTTACCTTCAACAAAATCACTAGAATAATCCAGAAAGAGCACCTGAAAACAATTGTAATTGTGAGAATAGTACCTTCTGTCATAGGATTCATGTCATTGCCAATTGCTAATTGCTCTTGACTCTAGTCACCTACATTTGAGAGTCTGGCAGCTCCTATCAGCTGAGCTTGGGTAAGGTTGGCTGATTTCTTTTTCTAAAGGACTTCAGTGAATTAGTGAACCAGAAAGATTTTTTACAGCGGTTACATTTGTCAGGATCACATTGTTGAGACTAGCTTACCATTCAAGATTTATTAATTGAATTTTAAATTCTACCAGCTAGTGTTATGAAATTTCAACCAACTAGCCCAGAGATTCACCTGAGTGCATGGCTTACTAGTGCAGTGATGTTACCGCTATGCCAGCATCTCCCACATATTAACTTCTGAAACACACTGTAGAATACAAGGTAGGAACATTCCATATCATCTCAATGCAGTGCAAACATCTGATATAATCTTAAATTACTCAAATTGCAAGAAGTGTCTGATTATTGCTATGAATGAAACATTGAAAGGTTCAATGGTATTATTTCAAAGTTGGTAAGGGAAACTCCTCACAGTGTCCTAGCCAATATTTATTCCTGAATCAAAAAGACAAAAATAGATTATTTGATCAACATTATAATGGTTGTGTGTGAGCCTGTGCACAAGTTGGCTATTGTATTTCTAATATAGTACTAACTGGTTGTGAACAAATTTGAGGTATATTGAGCTCACAAAAACACTATAAATGCAAGTCCATCTTTTACTGAAAGAAGATGATTTTCTCATGCAAATTGGCAGCTTGTGGTATGAAAAATAATTCAACCTTACTTTAATTGGACACTTTTATCTTCAAAACTGCTGAATATGACTTGCTTGGACTTCAGTGTGCTGCTTATAAATGCATAAGAATCTGAACTTATCACGAGACTAAGAATCTTTTATAGCTCTTCATCTTAGCATTGCTGTGACTAATGGCATCATACAACTTAATTTTAACACATGTTCCATCAGCGTAGGAACCTCAACTGAAATGGCTTTAAGATAAAACAAAATAGCATGCATATTTAATGAAACAACATGCAAGATACTTATCGTAAAGGCAATGGTATTTTGATTTAAAGTACTGTAACTATATGAAAAGAAATTCTTTAGTGGGCAGAAAACACAGAGGGGAGAAAGGAAATTTCTCTAACTGGAAGGACAGGGTATGTGATATTTCACATGTGTTTGGGTTACAATCTGTATTAATGCATAGAATCCCTACAGTGTGGAAACAGGCCATTTAGTCGAAGAAGTCCACAACCACCTTCCAAAGAGTATCCCATCCAGACCCATTCCTCGACCATTTCCCCTGACTAATGCACCTAACCTACACATCCCTTAACACTATTGGCAATTTAGCATGGCCAATTCACCTAACCTGCACATCTTTGAACTGTGGGAGGAAACCGGAGCACCTAGAGGAAACCCACACAGACATGATGAGTACATGCAACTCCACACAGACAGTTACCTGAGGCTGGAATCAAACCTGGCTCCCTGGCAATGTGAGGCAGCAGTGTTAACCACTGAGCCACCGTGCCTGTTGGGATCTATCTCAGTTACTATGTATCTCAATGGTCTGGACTGATGAAATTTGGACAACTTCACCCATTGGAACATTGCAATTTGTGTGTGCATGAAAACGTTACCCCTCAGGCCCTTCTTAAATCTTTCCCTTCTTGCCTTAAAACTATGCCCTCTAGTTTTGAACATCCCCACTCTCAGAAAAAGGCATTGACTATTCACCCTATTCATGCCACCCATGATTTTATAAACCACTATAAGGACCCCCTCAGACTCTGAAGCTCCAGTCCATTCAGCTTTTCTCTATAGCTCAAACCTTCAAATCCTAGAAACATTCTCTTAAATCTTTTCTGCAGGGCATTCAAGATGGCGGCAATCTGAATAGATCAGCCTTGCTGAGCTCTGCACCCCAACCCATATTTTTTAATTACCCCCAACTTGCCTTTTTTTGGAAAAAAAATATTGTTAAATGGTAACACAACTGTTTAAATCCTTTTTTGAATGTGTGAGACTGACTAAGCGGTAGCAAACAGCCAAGTCTCAACACTCGGGACAGTTGACGATATTGGGTGGGCCCAAGACTGCAACTGGGGAAGCAGATGCAGCTCCCGTCAGCTGTGAAAGAAATGTCTACATAGCAGAACATTATGGAGGAACTCTGAGCAATCTGACAACTGAACCAGGAGATGAGGGAAGAGACTTGTAATCAACTGGAGCCCATCTCAGCCAAGCTGCAAAAGCAAGAGGAGGAGTTGGAAGGACTCAGGAAGTGAGTTGAAGAGGTTGAGTGGTGGACTGCAATGTCAGAGACTGAGGTTAAGCCCTCGGCAGGGTTGATCCAGGCCCTTGAGAAACAGGTTCGGGCCTTAACTGAACAAGTCGATAACCTGTAAAATAGAGGCTGGAGAAAGAATATCTGGGTTGTTGGCCTGCTGGAGGGAGTTCAAGATGGGCAGACAGCAAGTTTTTTTGAAGACTGATTGCCACAATCTCTTGGCTGGGATGCCGAGGCAGACCCGGTGAAGGTTGACAGAGCTCACTGGGTTGCGGTGCACAGATTTGGTCAGGGTCAGCACCCCTGTCCAGTTCTGATATGATTTCAATGCTACAGGGACAAGCAGAGAGTTGTGGAAACTTCTAGAAGGTAGGGTAGTGATCCGCAGGCCCTGACCTATCAGGGAATTAAGACAGTGTTTTTCCAGGACCTTTCTGTGGCAGTGATCCATAAGAGGAAATCATTTGATGGTGGTAAGAGAAGGTTAAATGACCTCGGTATTCAATATTCTATGAGATACTCAGCGATGCTTCGTATTACTTAAGAGGAAACTGTGCAGTCGTTTGATTCCTTGGAGCAGGCCAAAAACCTTTTGGACACTTTAAAATAATGTAGATGTATTTATGGACATGGACATTAGTGTCGAGTTTTCTTTTTGTCTTGCTTTTATTTCTTGCACTTCCAAAGAAGCTGTTGTTGGTAGGGTTTTTTTTCTCTCTGAACTGGAGTGGTATTGATATATTGAGGGGGGTGGACAGACTGCTCACTATTTTTGTTATACTTTGTCTTTACAATGTCCTTTGTTTGGTTTCTTCCATTGCTTGGGTTTGGGGTGTGGCTTAAGCTGGAAGGGGTCTGTCAGGGTGGCATAGGTCAATTATGGAACATGTTCCTCTGGACTTTCTTACAAACATAGTGCACCAGAAAACAGCAATTTATATAAGACATGGCAGCCCTTTTTGAATTATTTGGAAGCAGATCTGTCTGCCATTTTAATTAGGGCTCTTGTCCAGCCGTGGTGGTTTGGTTTAATAAGCCTAATGCCCTGAGAGGAAGAATTTTGAGCAAACGTGGGTTTAGTAATTGATGCTCTCAAAGGTTGAGAGCTGAGGTCTTGCTACATGTTATTGATGTGTAATGAGCGTAGTTGTAAGTTCGTTTGTAAACTAGTATAGTAGTTTGTTTATTGTTTATTGTTGTTTTTTTAAAAATGTTATAATTTCATGTTTTTGTAATTTTATAATTTTGTAAAGAAAATTTTTTTCAATTCAAAAATAATTTTTTTTAAAAATTTCTGCACCCTCTGAAGAGGACCAAAACTGTACATAGTATTTCAAGTGTGGTCTCACTAACATCTTGTATAATTGTAACAAGAGTTTCCTATTTTTAAACTCCAATACCCTAGGCAACTTCCACTTGCCATCATAATTACTTGCTGAATCTGCATGCCAACATTTTGTTTCATGCACAAGAACACCCTGATCCTACTGTGTTTTTTTGAGGTCTTTCTCCACTCAAATATAGTCTGCTTTTTGATTTTTCCTACAAAGTGCATGACCACACACTTTCCTATATTAAACTCCATCTGCTAGGTTTTACCCACGCACTCAATCTATTTATATCCCATTGCAGATTCCTCATGTCCTCATCACAACATGCCCCCACCCATTTCTATCTCAATTATTTCTTCTTATTACTTACATAATTAAAATGGTGTTGGATCTTGGCAAGATGGCGGCGATTCTGTGGGACTGCTGTGGACAGCTCTGCCTAACAGCCAAGGCATAACCGGTGTTTTTTTCCATCCCTGGCCAACTTATGTGGTGGAATTATTAGTTTAAAACCTTACAGAACACATATTTGTTAATATTTGGGAGTGGGAAGGATGCCAAAGGGAAAAGGAGCAAGCAAACAGCAGCAGGAAAGACACTCCCCTGCAGCACCTACAACACCAGAGACTGCAGCAGCAGCAGCCACTCCTGAACTCCCCAGGGACCTGACAGACTCACAGGAATTGGCTGCGACGATGGAGAGACTTACCTTGAAAGTTGGGGCTGCGATTGAGGAGATCCGTGGGGAGATTCGTGCCCAGGTCCAACCTATTGCATCCATGCTGCAGAAGCACAAGCAGGAGATCCAGGGCCTCGGGGAGAGGCTGGAGGAGGTGGAGGGTCGAACTAAGGCCTCAGAAGCTGCAATGGAGTCTTCATCCAGTCAGATCCAGGTGCTGGAGCAAGAGTTGCGGGCCTTGCGAAACCATATCGACAACCTCGAAAATTGAGGTCGGAGGATAAATCTCCGAATTGTCGGGCTCCCTGAAGGTTAGGGATTTCATCCAGAAGAAGACTACGCTTTTCACTAAGCCCTATAAGCCCGATACAGAGAGGTTGTTGTTACTCTCCACAAGCACCCTTTCGGTTAGTGCCCTCTATTGCCTGCTGGGTGGCAGGGCTTGGCAGGATATTAACCGGTCTGGGAGCAAGACCTGGGAGTGGAGATCTCTTCTGAAACATGGGTGAACATATGGGAGAATACTCGAAAGATCTCAATCTGTAATAGGACATGCGCTACGCAGTTAAAAGTTCTGCACAGGGCTCATCTGGCACCAGACCATCTGGCGAAGTTTTAAAAAGGGGCATCTTCAGTGTAAATGTAAAATAAGGTACTCTTAACCATTGCTTCTGGACGTGCCACAGGCACTTTGTTTATTGGAGCGCTGTGGCAGGAGAGATAGGGAGGGTATTGAGGACTGAAGTCAAAGTAGACCTGATATCTCTCCTCTTAGGTCTACTGAATTTACCTTCTTTAGACGGGAATGGGAAGAAACTATTTAATATTCTTGCATACTGTGCATGGAAGAATATTCTGATGAACTGGGTGTCTGAGAACCCACCGGGCTTGCTGGGATGGCAGAAATTAATTATGGAGCACATTCCCTTGGACCTTTTTACAAACATGGTGCACCACACAACAGACCATTTTTATAAGACATGGCAGCCCTACTTGAGTTATTTGGATATAGATTTATCAGTTATCTTAATTGGGCGTTTTGTTTAACCAGGATGGTTAGATTTGTCAAGCCCTGGGCCCTGGAGGGTTCTCCCGGGTTAACACGGGTATATATACAATACTCCGTTCCTTTGTTTGGGAGCCTTGCGCCGAGCATAGCTGTTCTGTATTTTGTGGTATTTTTTGCTTTTCTTTTTTTTGGTGTTGCTTTGCACAGTGTTAGGGTTTGCTTTGTATTATAGAGTGGGTTAGTAGTAGCTGAAAATGTGTTGCTGGAAAAGCGCAGCAGGTCAGGCAGCATCCAAGGAACAGGAGAATCGACGTTTCGGGCATAAGCCCTTCTTCAGGAATCATTCCTGAAGAAGGGCTTATGCCCGAAACGTCGATTCTCCTGTTCTTTGGATGCTGCCTGACCTGCTGCGCTTTTCCAGCAACACATTTTCAGCTCTGATCTCCAGCATCTGCAGTCCTCACTTTCTCCTCCTAGGTTAGTAGTTAGTAGATAGTAGTTGTATTGTAATTTGTGTTTTTTTTTCTTTGTATTATACTGATATGTGATTTTTTTTTCAATAATTTTATATATTAGTAAAGTTAAAAAAAGTTGCTAATAAATATATTTACAAAAAAAAGGTGTTGGATTATGACCAACATTTAATGTATTTTCATAAATACAAGTGACAATAAATTACTATTCTATTCTGCCCCTCCTTTAAGTTTGTAATATAGATAGTAAATAATTGAGGCCGCAGGACTGATCCTTGAGGCACTCCACTTGTTATATCTTTTCAACCTGAAGAAGAACCATTACTCCTAACTGTCTGTCTTCTGTGTGTTAATCAGTCTTCAATTCAAGCTAATACATTACCTCAACTTTTGTGAGAAGATTTGTAGTTCGGGTGCTCGTTGTTGTGATTCTGTTCGCCGAGCTGGGAATTTGTGTTGCAGACGTTTTGTCCCCTGTCTAGGTGACATCCTCAGTGCTTGGGAGCCTCTTGTGAAGCGCTTCTGTGATCTTTCCTCCGGCATTTATAGTGGTTTGAATCTGTTGCTTCCGGTTGTCAGTTCCAGCTGTCCGTTGCAGTGGTCGGTATATTGGGTCCAGATCGATGTGCTTATTGATTGAATCTGTGGATGAGTGCCATGCCTCTAGGAATTCCCTAGCTGTTCTCTGTTTGCCCTGTCCTATAATACTAGTGTTGTCCCAGTCGAATTCATGTTGCTTGTCATCTGTGTGTGTGGCTACTAAGGATAGCTGGTCGTGTCAATTTGTGGCTAGTTGGTGTTCATGGATGCGGATCGTTAGCTGTCTTCCTGTTTGTCCTATGTAGTGTTTTGTGCAGTCCTTGCATGGGATTTTGTAACTACATTGGTTTTGCTCATGCTGGGTATTGGGTCCTTGGTTCTGGTGAGTTGTTGTCTGAGAGTGGCTGTTGTTTTGTGTGCTGTTATGGGTCCTAGTGGTCGCAGTAGTCTGGCTGTCAGTTCGGAAATACTTTTGATGTATGGTAACGTGACTAGTCCTTTGGGTTGTGGCATGTCCTCGTTCCGTTGTCTTTCCCTTAGGCATCTGTTGATGAAATTGCGGGAGTATCTGTTTTTGGCGAATACATTGTATAGGTGTTCTTCTTCCTCTTTTTGCAGTTCTGGTGTACAAAAGGGCCACAACACACTGCAGTACACCAGAACTGCAAAAAGAGGAAGAAGAACACCTATACAATCTATTCGCCAAAAACGGATACCCCCCGCAATTTCATCAACAGATGCCTAAGGGAAAGACAACGGAACGAGGACATGCCACAACCCAAAGGACTAGCCACGTTACCATACATCATGAGCATTTCCGAACTGACAGCCAGACTACTGCGACCACTAGGACTCATAACAGCACACAAAACAACAGCCACTCTCAGACAACAACTCACCAGAACCAAGGACCCGATACCCAGCATGAGCAAAACCAATGTAGTGTACAAAATCCCATGCAAGGACTGCACAAAACACTACATAAGACAAACAGGAAGACAGCTAACGAATCGCATCCATGAACACCAACTAGCCACGAAACGACACGACCAGCTATCCTTAGTAGCCACACACGCAGATGACAAGCAACATGAATTCGACTGGGACAACACTACTATTATAGGACAGGCCAAACAGAGAACAGCCAGGGAATTCCTAGAGGCATGGCACTCATCCACAGATTCAATCAATAAGCACATCGATCTGGACCCAATATACCGGCCACTGCAACGGACAGCTGAAACTGACAACTGGAAGCGACAGATTCAAACCACTATAAATGCCGGAGGAAAGATCACAGAAGCGCTTCACAAGAGGCTCCCAAGCACTGAGGATGTCACCTAGACAGGGGACAAAATGTCTGCAACACAAATTCCTTGCTCGGCGAACAGAACCACAACAATACATTACCTTCCAACCACCCCCGACCCCTCACCAACCAACTACTGTGTGCTCCTTTCTTGTGCAATAACCAGGTTATTGAATGCCATCTGGAAATCCAAACACATGTCTAACAGTTCTCCTTTAACAATTTTGCTTGCAATATCCTCAAAGAGCACTTGCAAATTTGTCCACAATAATTTTCATTTCGCAAAACAATCTCAACTCTGTTGGTTGAATTAAGCTTTCTCCAAATGTCTTGCTATTGCTCCCTTACTAATGGACTCTAGCGTTATCCCATTGATAGATGTTAGGCTGAGCAGCTGATTTCTGTCTCCTTCCTTTCTTGAATTGGGCTTTTAATTAATTTAATTAATTAATGGTTTTTCAATCAAATTTCCTATCAGTTTCTTTACTCAATATGTAAAGAATCTTTCCATAAATCTCTGTTTGATTATTTGAATCTAAACATTTTGCAATTGGCAATCCCCAAGCACAGCATTTATGTCTTCTGTTTTTACTGCGTTGGTCTATATTTTGAAGTTTAATTGAGCTTCTGATCATAAAAGTATACACTATTTATTATTATTTCTTAAGAAATCAGGGTGAAAAGCCCAAAGTACAAAACACCACCATAACATATTTGAAGGATATTGTGAAACTTGAAAGCGTTCAGAAAGGATTTACAAGGATGTTGCCAGGGTTGGAGATTTGAGCTATAGGGAGAGATTAAATAGGCTGGGGCTGTTTTCCCTGGAGCGTCGGAGGCTGAGAGGTGACCATATAGCGGTTTATAAAGTCATGAGGGGCATGACATAGTACAAAACACCACCATAACATATTTGAAGGATATTGTGAAACTTGAAAGCGTTCAGAAAGGATTTACAAGGATGTTGCCAGGGTTGGAGATTTGAGCTATAGGGAGAGATTAAATAGGCTGGGGCTGTTTTCCCTGGAGCGTCGGAGGCTGAGAGGTGACCATATAGCGGTTTATAAAGTCATGAGGGGCATGGATAGGATAAATGGGCAAAGTCTTTTCCCTGGGGTGGGGTAGTCCAGAACTAGAGGTCTTAGGTTTAGGATGAGAGGGGAAAGAGATAAAAGAGACCCAAGGGGCAACATTTTCATGCAGAGGGTGGTATGTGTATGGAATGAGCTGCCAGAAGAAGAGATGGAGGCTAGTACGATTGCAACATTTAAAAGGCATCTGGATGCGTAAATGAATAGGAAGGGTTGAGAAGGATATGGGCCGTGTGCTGGCAGATGGGACTAGATTGGTTCGGGACAGTTCGTCGTCATGGACAAGTTGGACCGAAGGGTCTGTTTCCGTGCTGTACATCTCTATGACTCTATTTGGAAACAGGCATCAGAACATAACAGAGAAGTGAGATAAACCTAGATAATAAAAGATTATTAGTCTAGGGAAAAATGAAGATTTCCATAGCTTTGGGGCCCTAGATCAAAAAGAAATTGGAGAAGAAGACAGTGACAGCTTTTACTTTTCACATATACATGATATAGGTTCAATCAGGAAGATATGGGATGAAGTATTTAGTGTTTAAAAGGAACAAGGCAGGAAGTTCAGAGGAGCAGTAATTATAGCAACATTAACAAAGAGAAAGGTAAAGGGTTAATGGAACAGTATAAAAGGAAAGTAGTGACCTTGAATGTAAATTTTGTAGAAGGTCATACAAGGACAACATATCCAGAAGTATTTGGATTTATTTATGGAAGCTATCTTTTCAGCATCATACAGAAATGGTGAGAAGACCTCTAGAAAGCATATCCCACCTTGAAAAGAATTAGAATTGAAAGTGATGTCTCAGAAATTAGTTTAATAATTAGAAAAATGAGGACAAAGTTAAAAATCACCGGCTCCTCCACATCATGGAAAAATGAGGGCTGAATGACAAACATTTGTCTTGATCACCAATCATAATCCTGAATCACTTAAGGGCATCAAATTCCAATGCATGTTTTCTCAAAGAGGACTTATACAGTTAAACAAATGATAGTGGATTTAAATTCAGTCATTATCTGAGAGAAAAAGAGAGAACCTGGAATGTCACATCTGGTGAGATGTCAAGGAACCTTCAAGGGGATAGATTTAAGAGAGAAAATGTACTACAAGGTGAATGTAATCTTGTGGGAGTTATTTCAGATTGTGACCATAGTAGAAGAAAAGGCAGAGGTCTGGGTGATCTATGGGTTCCCCTTTCAAAAATATACAAGAAAATGTGTTAAAAGTCAGTAGTGTATTGGTCTGTGTGTCCTAATGAAGACGTTGTACGAGGGAGCTGAGAAGGTTACAGTCACCACCACCTGCTAGTCACTCTGCATTGCAGATAAAGGGCTCTCTCATTCTGAGTGCTAGAAGCCAGCCAGTTATTGAAACAGAAATAGGCCCAAAGCATTTTTAATAATCTGCAATGTCAAGTATCCCAAAATTGACTGTTCAACTATTAATGATCCACTATTATTCCCATGAACAACCCAAAGAGACTTTGTATTTTTAAACTTTATTTTGGTTTCTTATTTCTAATTTGTGTGTGCACTGTTACTTTTCTCACGCTTAGTAACAAATAAACTCACTCTTTGTTAACTCAATTAAGCCTGGTTAAATTGGCTTCTTTTAAAACATAAGTTTATCTGGTTTGGAAGACAGGTATTCACAAGGATGGGGACCCTTTGAGAATTAACCTTGTTGGGACCAACTTGAGGAGACAGGTGAATAAAGGGAAGCCGGTTCATCCTTCCTCAACTGGAAACTGGAATATCCCATCTGAATCTATAATAACTGAAGAAACCTTATCCAGGATCTGATCATGACAAATTGGGACCTTGTCTGGTAAAAACTTCAGCCTTGCCAGTAGAAAAAGCGTGATGCTGAAAATTGAGGTTACTTGGAATAGTGATTTCAACAGAAAGCATATTAAAAGATCTATACAAATTTTGATGAGCAAGAATCTGAAAAACTCTATCATTGTCAATGTTTGAAAATCAACAGAAGCAGTAAAGTGAATTTGGGGGAATAAGGGTTGGATATTCAACTGATTGATAATATTGTAACACAATTACCTTTTTCTATAATATAAAGAAGATGTAAACCAAATGCCCATACGTTAAAATAGCTACAAAATAATATGAATACCATTGAGAAGGAATTTATCAAGCAAGTCATTTTTCTCTACAGAGATTGTTTTGGATTATAGTTCAAAGGAATTTAAAATGAATTGCTGTAGAATTCTGTTTCATAAAGTGACAAGTAGCAAAGAAGAACAGCCAATAGACAGACTAGACTGCAATATTGTTTTCTGCCCTGTTTAATTCCCTAGTGACTACTTCATGTCTCATCCCACACTATTACCTTCTTAAATAATAGTTCATATGCAAAGTCCCCTCAGCAACTCGCTTATTTTGATGGTTGATTATGGAATCTCTACTCCAGGATAAACACTAAAGTGTATTGGATATGTCTGTGGAGTAGTTTATAAGTATTTTTCCGACACCCACATAAAGTAAGAAAAGCAAAATAATATTTGTAGATATTCTGGACAGTACTTCAATATTTTAGAACATAATCAATTAGTATAATGTATCCTCTTGTAGATGGTACACACTAAGGTGTGTGTATATTGAACTTTCCATTACTGTATTTGCATCTGCTTTGCTTTAATTTCTATTTACAATATAAGAAAATATATTATAGTTTTTCACTTTAACTGGAGATAGAGCTAGTTCCTGTTAATAACAATGATTATCAGAAGGAAGGAATAAATCAAAGGATTATCTGACTGTCACCTATTCTTATGCAACTTACAGAAACAGTTCTGAAGTGGTACAATTCTGGGAGAAGATAACTCATTCCTCCCTTGGTAGTGGTTAGCCTGTGGCCTGGAAGACCAGCAGAAAATAGAAGGGAAAAAATATATTTAAAGGGGGAAATCTCCAATTACAACTATAAGGATTCTGGGTAATCCAAGATGGAGGACAGAAAATCGTTGTGGCCCTTAGAATTGCTGTGAGAGGAAACCGGAGTACCCGGACGAAACCCACACAGACAGTTGCCTGAGGCAGGAATTGAACCCAGGTCTCTGGCGCTGTGAGGCAGCAGTGCTAACCACTGTGCCGCCCGAATGTTACCACCCTGGTGCCAGGAACAAGGATGTTTCAGAGAGGGTGCAGAATGTTCTCAAAGGGGAGAGGGACCAGCAGGAGGTTGTTGTACACATTAGAACCAATGATATAGGAAGGGAAAAGGATGAGATTCTGAAGGGAGAATGTAGGAAGTTAGGCAGGAATTTAAAAAGGAGGTCCCCGAGGGTAACAATATCTGGATACTCCCAGTGCTACAAACTAGTGAAGGTAAGAATAGGACAATAGGGCAAATGAATGAGTGGCTGAGGAGCTGGTGCAAGGGAGAAGGGTTCACATTTTTGGAATCTTTTCTGGGGTAGAAGTGACATATCTAGGAAGGAAAGGTTGCACCTGAATTGGAAGACTAATATACTGGCAGGGAGGTTTGCTAGGGTTGCTCAGGAGGATTTAAACTGTAATGTTGGTGGGGCGAGGGCAGGGAGATAGTGAGGAAAGAGATCAGTTTGAGACTGGTACAGTTGGCAAAGAGCAAGTCACACAGTCAGGGCAGGCAAGGACAAAGTAGAGAACAAATAGGACTGATAAAATTAAACTGCATTCATTTCAATGCAACAGGTCTAACAGTGAAGGCAGGTGAACTCAGGGCTAGGTTAGGAACATGGGACTGGGATATCATTGCAATTACTGAAACGTGGCTCAGGGATGGATAGCACTGGCAGCTTAATGTGCCAGGATACAAGTGCTATAAGAAGGATAGAAAGGGGGGCAACAGAGGCAGTAGAGTGGCATTTTTGATAAAAGATAACATGATTGTACTTTAAGAGGATATTCCTGGGAATACACCCAGGGAAGTTATTTGGTGGAACTGAGAAAAATGAAAGAGATGATTATCTTATTCAGATTTCCCCCCAATACTCAGTGGGAAATTAAGAACAAATTTGTAAGGATATCGCAGTTATCTGTAAGAATAATAGGGTGGTAATGGTAGGGGAATTTAATTTTCCAAACATAGACTGCCATAGTGTTAAGGTTTTAGATGGAGAGGAATTTGTTAAGTGTGCACAAGAAAATTTTCTGATTCAGTATGTGGATGTACCGACTAGAGAAAGTGCAAAACTTGAGCTACTCTTGGGAAATAAGGCAGGGCAGGTGACTGAGGTGTTAGTGGGAGAGCACTTTGGGGCCAGTGACCATAATTCTATTAGTTTTAAAATAGTGATGGAAAGAATAGACAAGATCTAAAAGTTAAAGTTCTAAATTGGGGGAAGGCCAAGTTTGAAGGTATTAGGTAAGAACTTACAAAAGCTGACCGGGGGCAGATGTTTGCAGGTAAAGGGATGGTTGGAAATGGGATCCCCTTCAGAAATGGGATAACGAGAGTCCAGAGACAGTATATTCCTGTTAGGGTGAAAAGAAAGGCTGGGAGGTGTAGGGAATGTGGAATGACTAGAGACATTGAGGTTTTGGTCAAGAAAAAGAAGGAAACATATGTCAGGTATAGAAAGCAGAGATTGAGTGATTCCTTTGAGTATGAGGGAATTGATGTATACTTAAGAGAGAAATCAGGAGGACAGAATGGGGACATGAGATAGTTTTAACAAATAGGGTTGAGGAGAATCCAAAGGGATTCTTTAAATATATTAAGGACAAAAGGGTAACCAGGGAGATGATAGGAAGATCAGCAGGGCAGTCTATGTGTGGAACCGCAGGAAATGGGGAGATACTAAATGAATATTTTGCATCATTGTTTACTGTGGAGGAGGACATGGAAGATATAGAATGTGGAGAAATAGATGGTGACATCTTGAAAAATGTCAATATTACAGAGGGGGAGGTGCGGGATGTCTTGAAACATATAAAGGTGGATAAATGACCAGGACCTGATCAGGTGTACCCTGGAACTCTGTAGGAAGCTGGGGAAGTGATTGCTGGGCCACTTGCTGTGATACTTGTATCATCGATTGTCATGAGTGACATGCTGGAAGACTGGAGGTTGGCTAATGTGGTGCCACTTTTAAGAAATATGGTAAGGAAAAGCCGGGAACTGTAGATCAGTGAGCCTGGTATTGGTGGTGGGCAAGCTGTTGGAGGGAATCCCAAGAGACAGGATGTACATGTATTTGGAAAGGCAAGAACTAATTAGGGATACTCAACATGGCATTGTGCATGGGAAATAATGTCTCACAAACTTGATTAAGTTTTTTGAAGAAGTAATGAGGAGGATTGATGAGGGCAGAGTAGTGGACATAAACTATATGGACTTCAGTAAGGTGTTTGACAAGGTTCCTCATGGTAGACTGCTTAGCAAGGTTAGATCACACAGAATTGTGGGAAAACTAGCCATTTGGATATAGAACTGGCTCAAAGCTAGAAGACAGAGGGTAGTTGTGGAGAGTTGCTTTTCAGACTGGAGGTCTGTGACCAATGGTGTGCCACAAGGAGTGGTGCTGGGTCCACTTCTTTTCTTCATTTATATAAATGATTTGGATATGAACATAGGAGGTATTGTTAGTAAGTTTGCAGATGACACCAAAATTGTAGGTATAGTGGACAGTGAAGAAGGTTTTCTCAGATTACAACGGGATCTTGATCAGATGGGCCATTGGGCCAAGAAGTGGCAGATGGAGTTTAATTTTGATAAATGTGAGGGGCTGCATTTTGGAAAGGCAAATCAGGGCAGAACTTGTACATTTAATGGTAAGGTCGTAGGGAGGGTTGTCGAACAAAAAGACCTTGATGCAAGTTCATAATTCCTTGAAAGTAGAGTCGCAGGTAGACAGGATAGTGAAGAAGGTATTTTATACTTAATTTCCAGCTGTCTCCCTGTTACCTGCATTCCTGCATTACCTGGACTGGAGTTGTTGAAGAAGGTTGCTCACTACTCTATTATGGGCATGCAGGTCATGATACTGTATAAACTGCTGCTCATTAAGATTTCTGACATCATCCTCTTTAACTGTAAGAGGCTACAGGGCCTTTTTGGTCTCGTGTAACAAAGGAAAACCACTTACTGTTTTAACTGGAAGAGTTTCTTATAATTGAAGATTGAGGCACTCAATGATGAGAATTCTTGATTGAGAAGTGTCCATAGATTTTCAATTATTAGGAATTCCTTGTGTTGAAGAGCTACTTGTAGCATACCTTTAATCTTAAATATTATGCCACATGAATCATGTAGTACGCTAATGTCGGCTATAGGCAAAGTATAGCTGATGACTTATAACTTGCCAAAGTTCTGAACCAAAGCTCACAACTGATGTTACAGTGACACTCATTCCAGTGTCTAAATTGAAATTTGAGAGATGATCATTGACATATATTTTCACAAGCAGATATATAAGGTCCAGATCATTTGTTTCGCCTCTCATCACTTGTTTTTTTTTCTATTACAGACAACTATGCTTTATTCACCACTTTTTGTGGGTAACAATTTGATTTCTTGCTTTTCTGAAATGCTTTCCCAATGTGCACATTTTTTGCAAGTAATCTATTGTGTAACAGAAAAAAACATTCATGTTTAATAGCTGGACACTGGACAATGCCTGTCTGTGTGAGTGTTTGTTGCTCCATATTACTGACAAGGACGTTTAGTGTCTGGTGCTTATCCTACTCACTATACTGGCTTCTCAAACATGTTGCTTTGAACCATAAGAAAGAAATCTGATTGCCTGTGCCAAAGTTAATGTTCTCTTCTTAGGATTAATCAGTGTCATTTCTGAACTTCTGATTCATTCATCATATTCTCTACCGTGAATCAAAATAATTTCTTCGGACTGTAAGAAAAATCAGACAGACTCATCAAGAATTTTGACAATAATTCTGTCATTTATGAATTATGATTTGAAGTCACCACTGTTGCATTTCTCCATTAATCAGTAGATATCATTAATGAAATCATCTAATATTCCCTGACACTGACCTCTTCTCATACCTCTTACTATTGTAAAAGTTTTATTAGGTCCGGAGTTTGAAGAACTTCTCAAAGGCTTTCAGTACCCATTCAAATTTTTTATTTTCTTCTATGCTTTGGCAAGTTATAAGTCATCAGCTATACTTTAGATTGCTTATAGAAGTGTACTTATATATTTAGCCTCTGATTTTGTATCTAAGTTGGAAGCTACTTATATCTCAGAAATTGTTTTCTCCAAGATCTCCAATTTGGTTTCATATTGCCCATCACTGAAATTAAGTCAATTTGCAATATTATTTCTGATGCATGTCTTACAAGTGCATCTATATACTCACCATGTCCTCTTAATGTGATGATATATTTGCTTGTTAAAAAGACTTTTATTTTGCAGTAATAGCAGTCTTTCTGCTCTTTGCTGCCATATTTCAGGGTTTTTTTGTGATCTGTAGCCAAGATGGAGGATTTCCAGCCTTTCTGGGTAGAATGAAGGATTCACACCTCTTCTGCACTTTCACTGTTCGCAGTGTTAAGAAACAGTTTGTGCTTTAATCACTATCTTACTGACTGATTGCTGCTCCTCGCATTTTAAATAAATGGTTCTCCCCTTTGTTGTAGCTCTTATGAAGAATCACCCACCTTTTCCATGGCCTGAAGGAAATCTGTTGTTGTGGTTCTGTTCGCCGAGCTGGGAATTTCTGGTGACGTTTCATCCCCTGTCTACGTGACATCCTCAGTGCTTGGGAGCCTCCTGTGTAACGCTTCTGTGATCTTCCTCCGGCATTTATAGTGGTTTGAGTCTGCCGCTTGCGGTTGTCAGTTCCAGCTGTCCGCTGCAGTGGTTGGTATATAGGGTCCAGGTCAATGTGCTTATTGATTGAATTTGTGGATGAGTGCCATGCCTCTAGGAATTCCCTGCCTGTTCTCTGTTTGGCTTGGCCTATAATAGTAGTGTTGTCCCAGTCGAATTCATGTTGCTTGTCATCTGCGTGTGTGGCTACTAAGGATAGCTGGTCATGTCGTTTCATGGCTAGTTGGTGTTCATGGATGTGGATCGTTAGCTGTCTTCCTGTTTGTCCTATGTAGTGTTTTGTGCAGTCCTTGCATGGGATTTTGTACACTACATTGGTTTTGCTCATGCTGGGTATCAGGTCATTTGTCCTGGTGAGTTGTTATCTGAGTGTGACCGTTGGTTTGTGTGCTGTTATGAGTCCGAGTGGTCGCAGTAGTCTGGCTGTCAGTTTGGAAATGCTCTTGATGTATGGTAGTGTGGCTAGTCCTTTGGGTTGAGGCATGCCCTCGTCCATTGTCTTTCCCTTAGGCATCTGTTGATGAAATTGCGGGGGTATCCGTTTTTGGCGAATACATTGTACAGGTGTTCCTCTTCCTCTTTTTGCAGTTCTGGTGTACTGCAGTGTGTTGTGGCCCTTTTGAACAGTGTCCTGATGCAACTTCGTTTGTGTGTGTTGGGGTGGTTGCTTTCGTAGTTCAGGACTTGGACTGTGTGTGTGGCTTTCCTGTATACCTTTGTGGTGAATTCTCCGTTAGGTGTTCTCATTACCATCACGTCTAGGAATGGGAGTTGGTTGTCCTTTTCTTCCTCTTTAGTGAATCGGATTCCTGTGAGTGTGGCGTTGATGATCCGGTGTGTGTTCTCTATTTCTGTGTTTTTAATGATTACAAAGGTGTCATCTACATATCTGACCCAGAGTTTGGGTTGAATTTGCGGTACGACTGTTTGTTCTAACCTTTGCATTACCGCTTCTGCTATGAGTCCAGAGATGGGTGAGCTCATGGGTGTGCCATTAATTTGTTCATATATTTGGTTGTTGAATGTGAAGTGTGTTGTGAGGCACAGGTCCAGTAGTTTGAGTATGCAGTCTTTGTTGATAGGTTCAACGTCCTGTTATCTGTTCTGTATGTCCAGCAGGTTGGCTATTGTTTCTCTGGCTAGGGTTTTGTTGATAGAGGTGAACAGTGCCTTTACATCGAATGAGACCATGGTTTCTTCCTTGTCTATGTGTATATTTCTGATGATGTCCAAGAATTCCTGTGTTGATTGTATATTGTGTCTGGATCCACTGATCAGGTGTTTCAGTTTCTGCTGTAGTTCTTTGGCCAGTTTGTGTGCTGGTGTTTCTGGTAGTGATACTATGGGTCTGAGTGGGATGTCTGGTTTGTGCACTTTAGGTAGTCCATAGAATCTGGGGGTGTTGTTGCTTTCAGGTTTCATTCTTTGTAGGTCAAACCTAGTTATCTGTCCCTTTTTTTTGTAGATTCCTCAGTGTGTTGTTTATCCTATTGGTGAGCTGTGGAGTGGGGTCAAACTCCTTCTTTTGGTAGGTGTTGGTATCTGCAAGTAGTTGTTGTGCTTTTTGGATATACTCTGCTTTGTCCAGGATGACCGTCATTCTGCCTTTGTCTGCTGGTAATATGATTATGTCCTTATCCTTTCTTAGTGATTTTAGTGCTTCCCTCTCCTTGATGTTGAGGTTATGTGTTTGTCTTTTCCTTGTTATAAGAGGTACAATACTTTGTCTCACTGTTTGTTGTGCCTCTTCTGTCAGTCCATTGTTCCTGAGTGTGCACTCATCCACAGATTCAATCAATAAGCACATTGACCTGGATCCTATATACCGACCACTGAAAAGGACAGCTGGAATTGACAACCAGAAGCAGCAGATTCAAGCCACTACAAATGCCGGAGGAAAGATCACAGAAGCGCTTCACAGGAGGCTCCCAAGCACTGAGGATGTCACCTAGACAGGGGACTAAACGTCTGCACCAGAAATTCCCAGCTCGGTGAACAGAACCACAACAACAAGCACCCGAGCTACAAATCTTCGCACAAACTCTGAAGGAAATCTACCAAACCTTTGGTCCAAACCAGGTCTGCTTTTAATCTGCTCAATATTGTTACTTTAACTGCAGGGTCTGCAATATCCTCAATTCAATAACCTTGGATTACTATTTATTTCATGGCGCTTAATTTCCCTTTCTTTAGCTATCCCTCATGGTTCCTGCTCAGTATGGACGCACTGCTCAATCTGAGTTGCAAGCAGATTTTTTAACTTCTCACTTTCTGAGCCTACATTATTGTGCCATTTTCTAAGTTTTAATAATCATTAAGACATAGAATGTGAATATTTCTGTTACTAAATTATAATTTTTATTTCTTCGGTCTGCCAAGGAAGAAGACCATAATAAAAAGGAGCAGGAGTAGGCCAATCTGTCCACCAAGTCTGCTTTGCCATTCAAAAAAAACCATGGAGATCCAATGGTGGCCTAAACTCCACATTCCTGTCTTTGCCAACCCTCTTAATTCTTTTGTCCATCAAAGAATATCTGCCTTAGTCCTGAATATATCCAGCCTCAAATAGTGACAACTCTCAGAAACCAAGACTGCAAGAAACTACAGGGAGTTGTGAACACAGTTGAGTCCTTCACACAAAGCAACCTTCCATCCATTGTCTCCATTAACACTTGCCTTGAAAAAGCAATCAACATAATCAAAGACCCCTCCCAAACTGATTATAGTCTCTTTCTCCCCTTCCATCAGGCAGAAGATATAACAGTTTGAATACATGTATGAACAGATTCAAGAACAGCTTCTTCCCCATTGTTATTAGTCTTTTGAACAGACCTTGCAAACGTTAAAGTTGATCTCTGTCTCTGTGACTGTAACACTGTATTCTGCACTCTGTTCTGCCACCCTCATGCACTTTGCATGGTACCATCTGCCTGTATGGCATGCAAAGCAACACTTTTCACTGTACCTCAATACATATGACTACACTAAATCAAACATCCTTTTCGCCATCTTAAATAGGGCATGTCTGTTGAGAAATTCTATTCCCTCATTCTAAACTCACCATATATGGAAACATTCTCTTTGTTTCTACCCTGCCAACCCCTTCGGAATCATAAATATTTCAATAATGTCACCTCTTCTAAACTTCAATCAGCACGGGCCAAGTCTGTTCAACTTTTGAATCCTTCTTTTAAGGTATTAGCCTAATATTTATTTTCTGAACTAATTCTAAAGCAAGCATATACATTTTTTTTAAGGGGACTAGAACTGCACATAGTGTTCTAGGTGCGGTCTCAATAATGCCTGGGTCTCAATAATATAGCTGGGCAAGAATTTGCTATTTTTGGACTTTATCCCTCTTCAATAAAGGATAAAATTGCATTTGCAATACTCATCATTTTCAGTACCAAAATGCTAACATTTTGTCCTTCATGTACAAAGACCTCTGGATTCCCGTGGTCTCTTTCCTTTTAAAAAAGATTTTTTTCTATTCTTACTGCCAAAGTGAATAACCTTACAGCTTTTTGTATTATCCCCCATCTTTCAAAGTTTTGCCACTCACATAATCTATATGTATTCTTTGGCAGGCTCTTTGTGTTTTCTCACAATGTACTTTCTTCTGATATGTCTTTCTCACATCAGTAAGTTTGACTACAATATAGTAGTTTATTTCACATAAGTCATTAGTATAGATTGTAAATAGTTGAGTTTGTAGCACTGATCCCTGCTGCACTCTGCTAGGTACAGTTTGCTAACTCAAAGGTGATCTATTTGTCCTGACTCTGTTTTAAGTTAGTCAATCCTCTGTCCATGTTAATGTATCACCCCAAGACTATGAGCTCGCATCTTCTTATACCACCATTATTCTATTCTACTTAGTAAGGGTCAAAGACAACTTTATTGAAATAAGCAGTCAATCTTTACAATTATTTCCCAGAAGTAATTGTCTAAAATTATTGAACTCACTGTTGAACCAGAAGGCTACAGAATGTTAATGCACAAGACAAGGTGCTGCTCCCTGAATTTGTGCTCATTTTCATTGGAACACTGTAGAGTCCAAGGGTGGAAAGGTCAGTTTGGGATCTAGGGTGGAGAATTGGATGCCTAGCATCTTGCTTGCTGATTGAATGGTGGGAATGTTTGGGTCTCCTATTAAGGAAGAAGCAGGGAGCACTCAGACCCTCCAAGTTGAGATGGAGGTGCAGAAAAATTAGATATCCACAGAAATCAGTTAAGGGCAGGAAGTTGAAAGCTTTTGAAGTGATCTAGAAAGGCAGGTGGACATAAGTAGGAAGAGATAGGAAAATGGGAAAAAATAAAGACTTGAGGTAGAGAGAATGACAGTGGGCAGGGACAAGTTGAAACAATGTGTCAACCAGGATATTTCTGTTTGTAGATTTTGGAAAGGTGGCAGAAGCAATCTGTTCAGGGCTGGGGGACTGTGAAGTTGGAGGCAATGGAGGTAAGATGAGATCAGCGACAGTCCTGAAAACAACATTTTGATGTTCAGAAATTGGGTCATGGATCAGGAGAGGTAGGAGTAAATATCAGAGAGTTAGTGGTCAGCAACTGCTAGGTCAAGATCAATACATCTGACAATAATTACGCCACTTTCATCAACAGGTTTGATAATGTTAGGGTTGAACCTGAGAGAACAAAGTGTTGCCATTTCTGAGGGAGTGAGGTTGGAATGAATCAGGGCAACAGCAGAATTATTGACATACCAATAGTTCTCGATGAAAATATCTGGAGAGAGTTACAGGCCAGATGGAAGAGTCCAGGTGGAGGGAGATTGTTGAAGATGGGTAAAAACCCTGACTTCCTGAGTTTTTCCAGCAAGTTATGTAAAATTTGTTTGACTAGTAGTAATTAACATTTCTTTCCATTCTTGAGCATGTGACACACTCCTACACTAGATGCCCAAACATTACATATGCACGTCCATCAGATAGACAGCCAGCTGCACTGAAATTTCTCTAGGCTTTGCATCAATCTACTTAGGTGTTGATTCACCAATGAATCATGCAGTACGTCATATATGAGCCATTACACAGTAACAGCCATATCACCATGGGTGATCAATTTATCAAACAGTAATACTACTGATGCAGAAACTAAATCCTGATTATCATTGCTAATCAGTGTCACAGATATTGAATATTAAAGTGCAGGTTTTCTCAAGCTTTTAAATTCTGGCTATTCTCTAGTAGGCGAATGAAATATATTTCATGTCTTTTATTATTCTAAACCTGTTTTTCTCTTTATTATTTTTCTTCCTTCGCTCAAAGACATTAACATCTTGCTGAGTTCAATGCTTATCCCATTGATATTAAACTCAGGCAATCAATTCTCATACCAGCATGTTATTCTTTCATAAGAAACAATCAAACCAAAACCTCATATACTCTATATCCACTTCCTTCAAAGTGGAATGGATAATTATGGGGGGGAGAACTTAAGGCCTTGTTTTTTTGGATGTGGCAATTATAATGGGCAACTGCTGTGGCCTGTTTTGTTGACGTAGGCAGCATACAGGATAGTGATGCTCACTTATCAACAAGCTTGTGCCAAGAAGCCCGAAATGAAGTGTGCTGTTGACTGGGTATATACTCAGCAGACGGTCCACCAACCTAGGTGGCTAACACAATGTATTGCAATCCTACACTCCTTAAAGGGTTGCTCTTAATGAGGAGGTACATGCAGTCTAATTAAGAAGGCATGGAGGCTCAGTGAGTGGGTGGTACAGTGGCTCAGTGGTTAGCACTGTTGCCTCACAGTGCCAGGACCCAGGTTCAATTCCACTCTCAGGTGACTGTCTCTGTGAGGTTTGCAAATTTTCCCCATGTCACAGAGTCACAGAGATGTTTAGCATGGAAACAACGGTCCAACTCGTCCTAAATAAATCTACAGATGTCCTAAATAAATCTACTCCCATTTGCCAGCACTTGGCCTTTATCCCTCTAAACCCTTCCCATCCAGATCCCTTTTAAATGTTAAAATTGCATCAGCCTCCAACACTTCTTCTGGCAGCTCATTCGATACACGCACCACCCTCTACATGCCCCTTAGGTCACTTTTAAATCTTTTCCCTCTCACTGTAAGCCTATGCCCTCTAGTTTAGGACTTCCCACATTCCAGGGAAAAGACCTTGTGTATTTACCCTATCCATGTCCCTCATGATTTTAAAAACCTCCTTAAGGTCATCCCTCAGCCTCTGACCTTCCAGGGAAAATAGCCCCAGCCTATTCAGCATCTCCCTATAGCTCAAACCCTCCAAACCTGGCAACATCCTTGTAAATCTTTTCTGGACCCTTTCAAGTTTCACAACATCCTTATTAGAGCAGGGAGACCAGAACTGCATGCAGTATCTGGATGGGTTTCCTCCCGGTGTTCCGGTTTCCTCCCATAATCCATAGATGGCCATGCTAGATTATCCATTGTGTCCAGGAATGCTCAAGCTAGGTGGATTAACCATGGGAAATGTATGGTTACAAGGATAGGGTAGGGGGGTGTGACTGGGTGGGATTCTTTTTGGAGGGTCAGTATGGACCAAAAGGCTGCTTCCACACTGCAGGTATTCTATGATTCTAAAGGCTTCGATGAAAGTCAGAGGTCAGACACTCCTGCATCCTTTGAATCCATTGGAGGAGACAGTGCTTCACAATACCGGGACCAGCAGTCACTGTAACTCTTGCGTTTGAGTTGCTGAAAATATTAAGAATGATGGTGTGTTTCTATCATCAGCCCCTTCTCAAATGTCGCTGCAGCGTGGTTTGCAGAGTAACTGGGGAGCTCTGGCAGACATGTACCTGGCACAACTCCAAATAAAAATTAGTGCTTTGGCAATATGTTGCTCTGCTTTAGAATTTTACCTTTATTTTCTACTGCAAGCACTAATATCAGAGAAATATATACATGTTGACTATTCTAGGTTTCCTATGAGATCCCTGAAAATTGAACCAAATGGCTTTGAGTCATGCTTCCATGCATGGAACAGTGAGCTGGCGGTAATAACGTATTTATAGCTATGGTAAGGGAGTGCAAGGGGTAACCCATTAGCAATGTAAATTATGTTAGAAGACAAAGGAACTGTTGGAATTTTACTACATTCTGTCATTGGAATTTACTTCCTTTCTTATTTTTTTTCTATGTACTTTCGATGGCAAACCATAGAGCAATATCACTTTTGTTTTGTTTATTATTTTCTCCATATCCCTTTGTGCACTGACAGTGGGGGCTGTCTGGCAACATGTAATAACCAAGCTGTAAAATATAACTATCTTCCACTCTCTACATATTGCTGGGGTGTTCACCCTGCCTTTATTGGAAAGGGACTGCTGTTTTGGTCTAAAGTTCTAACTCCTGTTGTTAGAAGTTATTTTAAAATAAACTCTGAAGACTGCTGTCAGAGTAAATAGAATTGACTTTGTGTTTGTTGAAAAGATGGACTGTGTATGAATCAACCTGCATATCCTCCCAGTGGTGTCAAAGATGCTCTGAAGGATCATGATGCTGAGCCATAAAGTTTTAGATTGTTCAATGACTTGCCCCTGGCCTAACTAGATAAACTAACTAGATTCACAGGCACAGCAAAAGAAAAGTTGCTACCAAAACCTTAATATTTCTAAGCTAAGAAAGAATAATATCAGCCAGTGTCCACATTCCAAACTGCTACCTAGAGTCATGCTAGAAACAAATGCAAGTGGATAATAGTTTAGGAAGTGATTCAGAATTTAGGAATATAGAACTGCAAAGCCAGGCAGGCCATTTTGCCCTTCAAGAATGATCATCTATTCATTTAGAATGTGGACTGAACTCTACATTCTATCTGACCCCCTCCCCTAGTGTTTGCCTTCCTTGTCTACTAAAAGTCTAACTCTGCCTTGAATAAGTTCAATGACAAAGACTCAACAACTTTCTGTGGAAGAGAATTCCACAGATTAACAAGCTCCGCGAAATAAATTCTCCAGACCTCTGTTTAAAAAGCACCTTTTATTCTTATTTTGTTTTTCCTAATTTTGATAACCTGCAAAAGGGAAGCAGCCTCCTATTATCCACCCTATTGAGTACCCTTAGAATCTTACATGTTTCAATAAGATCATCTCTCATTTGTCTAAATTCCAGTGGGTACAGGCACAGCATGTCCTACATTTCCTTATAGAATAACCCCCTCATCCAGCAATGAGTAAACTGAATCTATTTTGAACTGCTTCAAATGCAATCCTAACATATTGCTAATATATTATTATGTTACCCCCTACATCATGTGTTCTTATCTTGCTTAATAACATTTGATGTGGCACTACATGAAATACCTTTCGGAAATTCAAACATATCACATCTACCAGTTCTGCTTTGTTCAACTTGCACGTAATTTTCTCAAAAAGAAAACTCTAGTGAATTAGTTAAACATAATTTCCCTTTCACAAAACCATGCTGACTCTGACTACATTATGATTTTCTAAACATCCTGCTATAAGCTCTGTAATGAGAGATTCAAGCAATTTCCTAATGACAGACATTAACTGAACTAGCCATTTATTTTCCTGTTTTCTGGATCTCTCCTTTCTTAAATAAAATTGTAACATTGGCTATTTTCCAATCACTTAGGATCCATCAGATTCCAGAAACATTTTTAAGATTATAAGCATTGTATCTACTGTTTCTGACTTTATCTGGTTCTCAGGGTTTGTTAGCCTTTAGTTTCCCCAGCACCTTTCTTTGGTTATGCTGCTATCATGCTTAGGAAGGTTGAACTAAGGCTTTCAGAGGAGTATCCATAAAACCTATCTGAATCACTTGCAATGAAATGGTCTCCGGGCATGATTGATAGGAAGTTACTCAATCATTTCACTCCTAGATGATATAATGTATCACTACATGCAATGATAAAAGTTGGTGTATTTAATCCACTTTTTAATTTAGAGAATCCATCTCAACATAAATGAAATACTGCCTTTTATATTGTACATTGTATTGGAAGTTTGCCTGTTATCAATATTCTAATTCACTTGTTCTCTTTTATGGCTGCTGGTTTTTATTAATTGCAAATTGATGATATCAGATCCAGCATATTTAAAGAGAACTGTTAGCTCCCATTATTGATAGTTAGATTTGCAATTGATTTTCATGTTAAATTTTTATGCATGAACACTCAGGAGAAGTGTAATAATCTTGGCATATTATTATTTTATAGGCTTAATTTTTTATAAGTGATTCTGTAATTTGCAATGGGTGGTAATCAACTACTGATATTATAAAGCAGTAAAATTGATGTTGCTGAAAATGTGTTGCTGGAAAAGCGCAGCAGGTCAGGCAGCATCCAAGGAACAGGAGAATCGACGTTTCGGGCATAAGCCCTTCTTCAGGAATGAGGAAAGTGTGTCCAGCAGGCTAAGATAAAAGGTAGGGAGGAGGGACTTGGGGGAGGGGCTTTGGAAATGCAATAGGTGGAGGGAGGTCAAGGTGAGGGTGATAGGCCGGAGTGGGGTGGGGGCGGAGAGGTCAGGAAGATGATTGCAGGTTAGGAAGGCGTTGCTGAGTTCGAGTTGATGTTAAGTATTTTTCCTTTTCCCAATTTGGGAACATTTAAATTAGAATATCCAACTATCTGTGGAAGAATGAGTTTATTTGCTATTTGATATATGAAAAATTAATTTCATTATTCAAATTGCATTTTAGACTCGATAATGACAAAATCATGTGTTATCTATGTATCAATAAATATCTTATGTGAAGTTAAATCTTACATGCTATTCATAAGTCTTACTTCCCGATGCCTTTAGTTTTACTCTCAATCTTGATAAGATTTACCATTGTAAATTGTAATGTCAACATTTATCGTTCAATTTATAGAATCTGGTCACTAAAAGTGGCTGTGCAGAACATGTTTCTTAAGTTGCTCTTCCAATTCCAGTACCTTCTTGTTTACTAAGGGAAAAATACTTGTATTCGTCAACCAGCCATTGGTAATGTTGAAGCAATTCACTCTTGGATAAACATCTTTCTTTGAAAGTTATGGAAACATACTATCGTATTTAGGGAGGTTCAATTTAAGCTCTTTATTCAGAAATTATTCCATTCAATTCTTAACTTATACTTTTGTTGCCATTAGAAACAAGGCAAATTTATGTCACAGGAGGAAACCATTTGGCCATATGTGTTTATGTTGGTAGAAAAGCTCTTGGTTGCCCTCCAAGTATTTTTAAAAATGTAATGAGTATTTCTTTCTTTACCAACATTTCAGGCAGAGCTCCAGATCCTTACCACTAACTGGGTGAAAAGAAATGCTCAACTCTCTTCTAATCTGTTTACCAGTTATTTTAAATCTATGTTCACTGGTCACTGGTCTCTCTGCTCATGGAAATAGATCCTTCCTATTTAGGATCTTCCTATCTTAGGCCCCTCATAATATTACACACCTCAATTAAATCTCATGTCAGCCACCACTGTTCCAAAGAATGCATGTCTAATCTTGCCTCAAATTAAATTTCTCCATTCCTAGCAACATTTTCATAAATTTTCTCCATACCATCTAGTGTGATTCCGGCCCCTCATTATTCTAGCAGAGCTAAAGTGATAATTCTATTTTCAAATATGAGCTTGGATGTCCTGTGATTAGTGCCCAAGGTTTGATAGGATGGTACTTCTGTTCACTGAGCATAGCAAGTGCTGATTCCATTTTAACTGAGATAACTGCTGAGATCAGTCCTTAACTGTATAATGTCAACAATCTTCAAGTGTTGAAACAACTTCCAATTGGAAGCTTCCCCACTCAAAGGCAGGAAACCACATTCAGCTTAAATTAAAGAGATAGACATTACCCAAAGACATTTCGCTATCAAATACAGCAAGTGGTCTTATGGAAGTGTGAGTAGCATCAATGTCCATTCTGCTTTTAAATCCCTCCTAAGACTTGTTGGTCAATGAAATTGTGTTCATAACACAGCCAAGCAGTTATGTATCAATCTTCCAACACACACAACTGACAGGCATGTATAAATCCTTCCAACACACACAGCTGACAGGCATGTAGTACGAATGGAAGACATTCTTGTTCAGTTGTGTCATGGAAATAAAATTGGAATCTCTACCATTACAATGCATAACCAGTCCACACAATGCATGCAACAATGCACGTTGCCACAGAAACGTGGATTCTCTGCGTGAACTGCAACACATTACCATGAGACAACAAGCTCTGTTTTATACACAATCTCAAAAGTTTGTTTGGAAAATCAAAGCTTACTTCAGATTTGTTGAGAAAATTCAGAAAGGTTCTTGTAAGACCTCAGCAAAAGGAAGTCATAGTTTTTTGGAAAAGGTTATCAGAGGGCACCATTGCAGTAGGTTCTGATCCAATGGAAGGAGATAACCAAAGCACTCCGTGCAAATTTTGTGACTCTCTAAGCTTTGTCTTTTGGTGCAGGATGAAACTTATTAGCTTAAGCAAGGTACCAGGAGTTGCCCCACCGTCCAAGAAAGCACTGTGTTATGAGTGTTTATCCAGTTCTAGTCACTTCTCTTGATATGTTAAAGGACATTAGTTGTTTACCAACAAGGAATGACATGGGACAGAATTTTCTGCTTTCACTAGTAGTGAACATGGAGGCAGGATGAGCTTTAATTGGATAAGTTGGTTACGGACTTGAATGCTACCACCTTCCTAACTCCATCAGAACTATATTCTGGGCTGGAAGCCCCACAGTCAACTTTCTGGCTGTGCCACCAATTAAGACCACGTGTGCAATTAATGGTCACTAGTAAAAGGCCACATCATGGCTGCAAGTAACTCAGCTAAAAGCATGCCTGATGATGATGATGGGGTGTGCACCACATGTCAAACTGTGTCCTCTTATCACCTTGGCGTGTCAGTAATTCCTCAGTCAAAGGCAACCAGCGCCCATTCGAGGGATCGATATTGGGAGGGTGGGCCTGATTAAAGCCACTACCAGTCTCTGATTGGCTGGTAGCTCTCACACAGCAGGAGCTCTATCCCCAGAGTCATGATTCCAAGGGAAGATCGACTGGCAGTCTCACCATGACCTGACTGACATATGGTTTGGTGAGCCTTCTAGAAAAGAAGCACCACAGATCTCCCAGCACACTCCAGCTGGCAAGTCAGACCCTCAATACCAGAAGAAGATTCTGCCCACATTGGATCTTGCACAAATTTAGCTCTCAGAAAGCCTCATAGCAAGCCATATGAAATGGCTTAAATCTGGTAGGCCTCATGTTGTCATTTAGATGTTAGCTATCATGGTAACTGAAGGTTTTTCATCTTTTCTGCTTTCTCATTGTAGGATAAGAGCAACAAAAGTATCAATCTAGGTGGCAGCATTCACTTAGCTAGGTCCAAACCTTCAATCTACTACAAGGAGGAGGCCCATGCATGTAGTGGGGAGTAATAAGAATATGTGTATTTGTGTTAATTATGGGCATTTCTACCTGTTGCATCCATTATTCACTTCAGTAAGCTGTACACTTTTGAGAGTGATGCTGTCAGCTATTCCTCATGATACTATTCTGACTTCTTCCCATATAACGTTACCGCCCACCCCCCCTCCAACTACCACCATCCAGCCCTCCAGCCAAAGTCAGTGAACAGAGAACAAAAACAACCTGTTGTTGAGGAAAAGATATCCCATTAAAATACCAGACAGTTTGTCTTAAATCTCCATTAGGTTTTTTTTTAAATAACACCTTGCCATTTAACCTCATGACAGTTTTCAAGAAAATAATTTGTTTTCACAGTAATTCCCTGTTAAACATACTCCACAAAGTTAAGTCCAGTGAAAATGCACTTTAGTACTCACTAGCAGTCAACCATCCAGGCAAAATGTGAGGACTGCAGATGCTGAAAATCAGAGTCTACATTAGAGTGGTGCTGGAAAAGCACAGCAAGTCAGGCAGCATCCAAGGTGCAGGAAACTCGCGTTTCGGGCAAGAGCCCTTTATCAGGAATGAAGGCAGGGAGCCTCCAGGGTGGAGAGATAAATGGGAGGGGGGTGGGTCTGGGGAGAAGGTAGTAAAGAGTACAATAGGTGGATGGGGGTGGGGATGAAGGTGATAGGTCAGAGAGGAGGGTGGGAGAAGATAGCAAAGAGAACCATCCTACCACCGAAAGTAAACAACTGGTGGTTTTAAAAATGCCTATATTAAAATTGTTCTTTCTCACAATCCCTCTCTGTTACTTCTCCTCTTGTCTTTATCCAATATTTATTTCCTTTTCCATTTCTCTTTCTGTTACTGATTTGACAGCAACCCACCCACTCTAATTTACCATCCTTTCTACATTCTTAAATTTTGTTGGTGGAGCAGGAACCAGTAGACATATAATTTTTAGAGTTTGGATTTTAAGATATGTCATATGGGGTTGGTTGCTTTTCTGAAGGGCTTAAAAAGCTAATAACTATGTCAGACAGTCCTTCCAGAAAAGTGGCCTAATCCAAACTGTATCAGAGTAGGGAACCCTACAAAGATGATGGAAGATTGTTTAGACTGTGGTTTACAACAGTGGGGGCGGGGGTAAACACCTTGGGCCATAAACCTATTATGTTTTTATTTGGTATAAATTAAGGATTCATTTTGTCTTAGAAAATCCACAGATTAAAATTTGGGACAATTTGGAGGAGACCTGACCAGGATCAGAAGCGAATACAGTATCTTGATTGAAAAAGGAGAGAAGAAAAATTCATGGAAAGCACGGTTCCCTCAATAGACTCATTCAGTCTATGTAACTTCCAGAAGAGGAGAATATAACTGGAACCATTCATTACCAACTGAAAACACATTGGAAGTTGAAATCCTGACCCTCTCTTATCAGGGCACAAAAGAGAACTTTCTGAACATGAGTAAATCAAAATTTCCTATTATCTATTTTTGATTATAAACACAATGCACATTCCCACAAAGATACAATTACATTTAAAATTCTTAATAAACTTTGTTGATCGATAATTATTTGTGCTTAGAAGTCAACAGTAGTACTGATTTAACATCACACTGGAGGACTTTACAATGTTTTATTTTACAATAGTTCCTGATGAGTATTACAGATGAGACTAACACCCAAACAAAATGAAGTTTTTATTTGTTTATTGTATGCTGATTTAATATATCTTGCTCCAATACCATTTTCTTAATGTCAAAAATGATTAGTGTCTGCAGCAGCAATTTGTGTCTTTAACATATCTAAGCATTTCAAACTGCTTCACAGAGGCATAATAATTATAGAATGAATGTTCAACCAAAGGAGGAAATATCAGATAAGGTCAATCCTAACAAGGATTTTAAAGAAGAAAAGAGAGATGGAAATGAGTTCAAGAAGAGAATTGAGATTAGGCAGGTTGACCAATTGTGACATGAAGTGAAGTGAAGGACTCCAATAAGGCCAGTGTTAAGGCCATTTCTATGAATGCAAGTAGTTACTGACATAGGTTCGGTGAAGACAGTTGAGTGTTTAAATTAGATTAGATCCAAATGAAAATAGCCCAGTTGAACAATACAAAGGAGGAGTGGTGTTGGGGGAGGATGATGAGGCCGAACATATTAAAAGCAACAGGGAGACTGAAAATGCTGAGGATGAATAATGTCTATGGTTACTGCCATGAACATTATCATTTGTGACTTGGCTATATAGGGGGAGTATTTATTGCTTAGTTGTAATTGACAATATGGCATGTCATTTTGTTTCCTAATTTTTCTCTCTTTGATATTTGAGTCATGTTGGATGATGATTTCACTGCTGCACACTAGCCTTGGATAACATGCTGAAGCTGTCACTCTCCATCTAAACTTAACACAGAATAATGTAGGATGGGTTTCCTGATTTTTATCTCCTTCACCTTCATTCTCTAGTAAAAACCTTGTCCTAATTCAGTACCTGTTCCGATGATCCACATATTGCTGGAACTGCTTATATAGAGAGCAGTTTGTAATACTTCACGGCATTAACATTAATGCTGTTTTGAGTGTTTCATTAGCATGGAAGTGTTCTTTTGTAGTTGTCAGTGCTCCAAAAGGTTTTTTTGATATTACCATTAATTCAAAAATAACTTATTTCAATTCCTTTGTGATCCGGCATACCGAGATTTTGTTTATCAAGCACTTGTTATCTACATTGCTATTTTTCTTTCATCTATCTAGTTCAAGCTGACTCACTCCCTGCTGTGGAACATTTATCGCTGACTTTCTACCTGAATGTTGTAGGTGCATATAACTTTTAACAGTAGCTCATCTACAATGGCAATTCCTAACAAGACCACTTCTCTATCTCCAACAAAACAGAATCAAACCATCTCCTCATGATGTTCAATGGCATTATTATCACTGAATCTCCCACCATAAACATCCTTAGAGGTGACCATTGATAAGAAATTAAATTGGAACAGCCGTACAAATAGTGTGGCTACAAAGTCACGGGCTAGAAATTTAACTCCTCCAAACTTCCCAGAGTCTGTCCACAATCGACAAGGTACAAGTGTGAGAGAAAACTCTCCATTTCTCCATTAGTGTGGCTCCAACAATACTCAAGATGTTTGACAGGATGCAAGAGAAAGCAGTCTACATGATTGTCAACCCATTGCACCCCTTGAATATTTACTCCCTCTGCTACTGGCACACAGTGGTGCAGGTGCACAGTAGTAACTCACCAAATTTCCAATGGACCCATCCAAACCCACACCTCTATTTTTCTAGAAGGATAAGAATAGCAGATAGATTGGAACACCACCACCTGCATTGTCATCCCCAAGCCACTTACCATCTTGACGTAAAACTATATCGCTGTTTCTTCATTATTGTTGGTTCAAAATCCTCAAATTTCCTCTGTATCAGCACTTGGGGTGTATTCACACCACATGAACTGGAGCAGTTCAAGAAGCTGGCTCACCATCACTTCCTCAAGCAAATTAGGTGTGGGCAATTAACATAGGCCTTACCAGTGAAGCCCACAACTCAAAAGCAAAGAAACACAAAAACCTTTGTGCTTTCTTTGGCTGGAAACCCAGAAACCCCTGTGGAGTTTCAGTCTGCCAGGATTCCTTGTGCCATTTCATTAACCAGGAAAATCTGCGATTCTTTTGCATACAGAATGTGACAAAATCAGAAAGAATAATGGATATATCTTTAGATGATTTTAGATACAAAATGCACTTTCCTTTTTCCAGGATGGAGCCCAGAGCCTGTTAAAATCATATTCATAATATTCTGTAGATAGTGGATGACCCAGGTTGCTAATCTGATTACATTTCTTCGCATTATTGTCAGGGATTTTAGCCTGGAAAAGTTGTGCTCTGCTAATCCTCAAGTGATTCCACACGTAGAACACATCATGGAATCTTTGGATTATTTAACTGATTTATTTAAAAAGATATATACTGAATGTATATATTTTGATATCCTTTGTTCATTGTTTTCATTGAATGTTGAGTTTTCAGTTTGTTTTTTAAATTGAAACATGGGAATATCACTCCACCCACATATAAACAACACATTGAGACATTTATAACAGACTGTTTCCTCTAAAAGTCTCACAGAATATTGGATAGTAACAAATATACTCATTAAGACGATAATGTAAGCCACAGTGAAATGATATTATCCTAATTCTTGTTTAAGTATTTGAATTATGAGTAACTCACTTGTTTTATGTTTGATTATTTTTAAATAAAAATGATCATTACTCTTAGAGTAAATATAAATGCCTGATATTAAGCAATAATTTCAGATTATACTTAAAGGGTAATATACTAAAATAAAAAAAGTGTACTGGTTAGCGCTATGGCACACTGACAACATATAGCATGTACTACAGCAAAATGTAATTAAGCTCCAGTCTGCATACCAAAAACCTGCTTCATTGCATCAAACATACCAGCAATGGAAACAAGCAACATGATCCATCTCGCCTCTGGAAGTATTTGTATGCCTCAAAAGTCTCCTCTCATTCTACTCTCCACATCTCAGTCTTGCTGCATATCTTTCTAGTCTGTTTTCTTTCATGTATTTTTCTAATTTCCTTTTGCGAGCATATGGAATATTTGCCTCAATCAGTTCCTATGGTAACAAGTTCCACATTTTGTTTTATTCAGGCTAAACTAGCAATTATTGCCCATCCCTAATTGCACAGAGGCAGTTAAGGATTAACCACATTTCTGTAGGTCTGATGTCATATGTAGGCCAGATCAGTTAAGGACATCAGTTTCCTTCCTGAAGGACATTACAGGCAGTTCCTGTGTTGTAAAAGGGTTCCGTTCCTGAGTCTGTTCCATAGTTGATTTGTTTACAAGTCAGAACACAATGTAGAACAATATAAAGCAGCCGTTTTTAAGTACAGGAAATATTCAGATGTCAAATATTTAAAAGTACACCCCTGTATGGTATTGTGTTCGCAAGTAAGAAGCTTGTATATTGGGGACACTTCAGTCGTGAACTCGATGAGTTTTTCTGACACGAAAATAGAAATTGCTGGAAAAACTCAGCAGATCTGACAGCATCTGTGAAAATAAATTAGAGTTAATGTTTTAGGTCCAGTGATCCTCCATCAGGACATTCTGTTTTTGTTTCTGATTTCCAGCATCTGCAGTTCTTTTGGTTTTTTCCTGACACTTGGCAATTAATTCATCATCAACTCTTAATTACAGATTTGTAATGAATTCAGACTTCACCATCTGCCATGGCAGGATTTGAATTCCTATCCTCAGCACATTACATGGATCTCTGGACTAATAGTTGAGTGGCAATATCACTAGGCCATTACCTCCCACTAATTCTAACCACTGAGGAATGAAATGTCTGAGATTCAACTCAGATATGATATTAGGGGCCATAACTACAAGATAATTACTAAGTAGAAATATTCACTCTGGCTACCTTGTTCCACCCATTCTTAATTTTAAAAATTTCTATCAGGCATTCTCTAAGACTTCTCTTTTCTAAAATTTGAAAGCTGAGCCATTTTAATTATGTCCAATAGCTATAATCTGCCAGTTCTCAATCCACTTACTCAAGTGCTTTATGTCCTCTTTCCAAAATGAAGAGCAGACCTATGCGTTTCTCCCCATTTGTGGCTTGACCAGTGTCCTATACACTGTACAACAACTTTTATATTCTCTGGGGCCATGCAGGGGGGTTAGTTTAGCTCAATTGGCTGGACAGCTGGAGTGATAGCAACAGCATGGATTCAATTCCCACACTGGCTGATGTTACCATGAAAAAAATCACCTTCTCAACCTGTCTGCTCACCTGAAGCATGGTGATCCTCAGGTTAAATCACCACCAGTCACCTCTCTCTAATGAGAAGGCAGCTCTATGGTCTGGTAAGTCTATGACAACATTTTACTTTTGAATTCTATCATCCTAGAAATTCATTTGCAGTGAATTGTTAGCATTTATAATTGCGTTGCTAAATTGCAATGCTGTTTTTACGTTATTTGTTCAGCTTTTACCCTAGAACTGTCTATTCTTCAACATCATTGAAGGTGCAGATGATATTTCCAATTTCCTGCCCAAAGTATGTTAAGCTGAAGTGCTTTCCTTATGAATGCAGGTTTGGCTGTTCCTCTATGATAATCTATTATTTTCATACTTACAAGTAGGTGGCTTTTGAAATGACACAGAAAAATAGTTTTGAGAAAACAAAGAAGTGGAAAGAGACATTAGCAAAGGGAGAATACACACAAATACCGTTTGACCGTCTCTAGTATCCCATGTGACAGATACAGCCTCTCGCCTTTAGCCTTGCCCATCATTGTGTCTGACTACCCAGTTTTAAGGTGACTGTATGGATAAGATTTTCAACTGATCTTTTCTCTTTACAGATGCAACAGCTTTATTTCACTGGATCATTCTCCATGAGATAAAACAAATGATTGGTCCTGCCAAGCTATAGATGAAGTTACAATGGCTCTGCTGGCTGAGGGCAGATTGGATGGACAGCACAAGATCTGCACTTGCACCACTGGGGGTGTGGAGACTCACACCAACAAAGGAATCTTTTACCAAAAAGTCAAACTGCTTCAACCAGATGAAGATGTCTGCTATGTCCCCCAACTCAATGACAGACTTCGGTATGCGATCATTAATGTTGGAGGCATTAAGTATAAGATGCCATGGATTATACTTGACCAGATCCCATTAACACGTCTAGGCAAACTCAAAGAATGTAGTGGTTATGATGAAATCATGGACATCTGTGATGACTATGATGTAACCCACAATGAATTTTTCTTTGACCGCAATCCTTGTGCCTTCAGAACTATCATGACTTTCCTGACAGCTGGAAAACTAAGACTCCTCAGAGAAATGTGTGCTCTCTCCTTTCAGGAAGAGTTGGTTTACTGGGGCATTGAGGATGAAAACTTGGAATGGTGTTGTCGCCGTAAACTGTATCAGAAAGTCGAGGATCTAGAGGAACTGAAGAGGGATTATGAAGTGTTACTTACTGAAGAATCACAGGGTGCCTTTGATGACACGACTCGCTTGGGTCACTGCATGAAGAACCTCAGGGACATGGTGGAAAATCCCGATTCAGGGATACCAGGAAAGCTCTTTGCTTGCCTTTCTGTTATATTTGTGACAATCACTACAATAAGTCTCTGTATCAGTACCATGCCTGATCTGAGAGAAGAGGAGGAGCGGGTGAGTTAACATTCAGCTTTATCTATGCTGTAAGATGACAATTTTAACTTGTTTGATCTTTCATAAATGTTTCAAATAATTCTGAGTACAAAGTTCAATCATTCTCTTGACAAAATAATCATCTCTACCTATTCTGGATTATTTATTGACTTCTATCATGACTCCATTGGCAGTTTAGTTGACTATGATCTATCACAGATTGTTACTGTGCATAAGACAACCATTTGACCCATCATTTCTGCACTGGCTTTCTGAACATTTTATCTAGTGCTTAATCTCCTGCCTTTTTCCTATACCTTGGCGCATTGTTTCTTTCAAATAACCATCCAATGCACTCTTGAATGCCTCAGTTGAATTTGCTTCCACCAACCTTCAGGTCAGTGCATTCCATACCTTAACTCACATTGTGAAAAGGTGGTTCTCTCTTACCTGCCATTCCCACAATTCCCTTTCCTGCCTCTGCACTTGTACTTTTTTCAGGTCTGATGGCAGCTTATTAAGCTAAAACATTAACTCTGTTCCTCTCACCACAGATGCTGTCAGATCTACTGAATTTCTCCAGAATTTCTACTATTGTTTTAGATTTTCAGCAATTGCAATTTTTTGCTTCACTTTCAACATCTGTATGTTGCTTGGTACTTTAGTCCTTCTGTGTGGAACTCACACCTTGCATGATTTAATCTGAGAGATCTTTTTAAAGTAACAGATTGACAGCTGTATCTTTATTGAAGACTTGTATCTGGTCTGGAAATTAGGAGTAGGTCCATGAAGCTTTGTAGAATTGGAATAATAGCCGAAAGATGCATGTTGGAAATTTCTATTTAGCTGTGCCTTAACACACTAATCAGTCTGAAGCAACAAGGGGTCTGGAACTAATCAGAAAGGTCCTATAGCCAATTAGCAACATCTTTATGCAGTCAATTTAATGTTAAGGATTAGTGCAGAAGTATTTTGACATTTGAGAATGGTAGTAATTTTAATTACTGTAAATGCTCAGATGTGATAAGCATTTTGCAGTTATCTGTTTAATATTCAATAGATTTGCCTGTGGATTTATATTCTGAGCTCTACTTTGGTAGAACCTTTATTCCTCTACCTAAGACAGGCAGATCACAATGCAATGCTGTGATGGATTCTAGCAAATCAATGTACAATGATAATAACAACTTGCATCTATGTAGCATCATTAGCATAATAAAATGTTCCAAAGAGATTAACAGAACCAATTTCAAAGAAAATAATTGATAATGAGATACAAAAAGAAAACATTTGGACACATTAGGAAAAGGATTGAAATATCACTGAAGTTTACAAAAAAAATTCCAAACCTTTAGGCTTTGTTGGTTGTAAGTACAGCCACCAAGAGCAGAATTTTTGGATGTGCCAGAATTTGAAGAATGGGGAGATCTAGCCTTGCTGGTTAAGGAGAGATTAGGGTATGGAGTGATCTGAAAATTATGATGAGGGTTCTAGTCTCCCAGTCTTCCTACACATATCTGGACAGTGGCCAAGTAGGGTAAACATTTGTTCAGATGTGTGTGATATACCTTTAAGGGATATGTTCATGATATCATCACCATATTATGATAGGTGACCTGATGGTATAAAGCTCTCAGTCTCCATTTCACTAAGCTCAGTTCTCTTGTAATGTGACACACTGAGGAAAGAGTGATACAGTACATCTGAATTGCTTAGCTTAAGCCCAGATGTAGAAATATGTAAATACCAGGAGCTAGATTAAAAGTTCAAATTCTATACTATGTGATCCATATTTACATTATAGGAGTTAATGTAGGTATCACAGCATTTTGGTGGCAGATCATCAATGCATCTCACAACATCACATCGAGGCACATCTATGGAACGGATATCCAAAACCCAATAAAAATATCCAACCTAAAAACCCTAAAAGAATCTTAGATAAATTCAGAAAACACATGTCTTTCTTAGTTTTTGTTCTCCAACTTCCGTCATTTCACACTATTATTAGAGATTCCATTTTGTTAGCCATGGACTCACCTCTTTATTGTGTGACTTGAGGAAGCTTAAGCTGATTTGAAAACAAAGGATTGAATAGGAAATCTGATTCAATGTTATACCTGAATAATTCTGCACAACTTTCTTACTAAACTTGTTTCAGAAAAGTTTGAATATCTTCAGAAAATATACTCACGAGTGTCAGTTTCTTTCTGAGATTAATTCAGTTGATTTAAATTGACTGCAGCTGTGGAATCAATTCAATATATTTAAATCTTAGAAAAACCAAGTGTCTTCTGATTTAATTAAATTTCCCTGTGAGTATTACATAATCTGTAAAAACAACTAAGCAAAATTCCGGGGGTACCAATGCTCCATGTGTATAGAAAATCTATTGTGCTAATGTACTATTTAAATCCCCAAAGTTCAGTAGAATATTTTTCTCCATGATATATATAAAACAAAACACATTTCCACAATATGTTTATCTCTACTCATCTTTGGTAAGTTAATCTCCATAAATGCCTTTGGGCAGGTCATCCCTGCATTCAAATTGAGAAGAACCAATTGCAGTTTTGTTGCTACTTTGGGCAAAAGTAACAGGGAAAAAAAAAATATTTTGTGGGAGGCCAAATACAGGCAAATAATTGCTTTGATACTGAACTGGTGACACTGCAATAACAACTTTAAAAATAATTCATGCTGAAGGAACATCAGCACATTTGCAAGTTGTGACAGTATGTGACTTGGAGGTGCTGGGTTCTCAAATGCTTACTACCCTCTGTTTTTATTGCTGGTAGAGATCACAACAGGTATGGGAGCTGCTGTCAAAGGAACCTTGGTGAGATGGTGCAGTGCCTCTTGTGGATGTTACACACTGCAGCCATAAATCATCAATGTTGGAATGAGTGAATGCTTGTGGATATGTTGCCAATCAAGGGGGCTGTTTTGCTCTCGATAGTGTCAAAGAATTCGTGATTTTTTGGAGCTGTCCTCATCTAGAATATCCCATCACACCCTAGATTTTTATCTGTTAAAGGTTTATGGAATCCAGAGATGAATTACCTGCTCTCAAACCTGCTATAGATACAGTAGTCATGTGGCTAATTCAATTAAGTCTCTGGTCAATGATAAATGCCAGGATATTAGTAGCAGAATCAGCACTGGTAATTGGTGTTGAAAATCATGTGGAGGTCAACAGTCTTTCTCTTGTTGGAGTTGGTTGTCTTGAATATTTCATTTCATTTTAAACTCCAAGCCTAAATTTTGTCCAAATCTAGTTGCATATGAACACGGACTGAATCAGCATGTGAAGAGTTGTGAGTGGAATTAAACACGAAACTATCATCAATGAACATTCCATTTCTGATCTTATCAAGGAGGAAAGCTCAATGATGAAGAAGCTGAAGATGGCTGAGACTAGAATTCTGCCCTGAGGAAGTTGTGCAGCAATATCCTAGGTTCTGCCCTCCGACAGCCATTACCCTTTGTGCTAGATATAAGTCCAATCATTAATTAGGTTGTCATCTCAGTTTCAGGCATGTACGTTACTTTTCCTGGCATGCTGTCTAGCACTCTCGATTCAGACAGAGTTGGTCCCAGGCTTGAAGTTAATTGCAGAGTGAGGAATATGCCAACCACATGACTCCAATTAGTGTAGAGTTCCCTCCTTGATTCCCAATTACTTCAATTTTGTAGAGCTCATTGATGTCAAGGACAACCACTTTTATCTCACCTCTGGAGTTTAACTCTTTCGTCGAAGTTTAGAGCAAGACTGGAATGAGATATGATTGGGGTGTTTCTGATGGAACCCAACTGAGATTTAATGAGAAGATGTTTGTTGAGTAAATTCTGTTTGAAAGCACTGATGGCAATATCTCTATTATCCAGAGTTGCTTAATGGGGTGATAATTAGCTGGTTTTGTGAAGACAGGACATACTTGGGACTTCTCCACTTTGTTGAATAGATGCCAATGTTTTAGCTGTATTAACATAGTTAGACTAGAAACACAGTTCATTGTGGAACAAAGCTTCCAGTACCACAGCTGGATTGTTATCAAGGTCAAGATTGAATTGACTGAGGACTACCTTCTATGAAAGTGAGGCATTCCAATGAGGCCAAGATGAATCAATTATTTGGCTTTTCTGACTGAAAATCTTTGCAAATACTTCATTGTGATTTGGAAATGAAAAGCACTTGATTTACCTTACTTTGCCTTTCCAGAGTAATGTATCTGAAAAGTTTGAACATGAGGTTAAGCAAGCTATTTTGCTCTGTTGCAATGTAGTGGTGACATGGGTGGTATTTTCCACTAACAGTGTGCTGCTGTCAGTCCAAGAAGACATTCTGTCTACTATACAATTGAGTAATGTCATATATGACTACAACCTGTAGCATCAAGGCTTGGCATATTCCTCACTCTGCAATTGCCATCATGCTTGGGACCAACACTGTCTGAATAGAGAGTGTTAGACAGCACACAGGGAAAAGTAACATGCATTCCTGGAACTAAGATGACAACTTGATGAAGCTGTCATGTGGGACTACATGCATACAAAACAGTGATTCAGCACATAATAGTCAAAGCTAAATAATCCTACAACCAATGGAGCAGATTAAAAGCTTTGCAGTCCTGCCACATCCAGTCATGAATGGTGATGGACAAGCAAAGAAACAATGTGAAAAGGCCATTTAGCCCATTGTGTCTGCACCAACTGTCTGATGGGGTCATAACTCAGTAACACTTCCATGCTTTCTTCCCGTAAGCCTGCAGAGAATTACTTTTATGATAATAATCCAAACCTTCCTTGGTATCTCAATTGACGACTGCTTCCATCGCACGCTCCGGCTGTACTTTCCAAATCTTAACCACTTAGTGCGTAAAAAAGATTTTCTTCTTGTTGCTATTGCTGCTTTTGCCAGTTATTTGAAATCTGAAATGTCTTGTTCCCAATCCTTCCACAATGAAAACTTTTCTTTTCTCCTATGTAGACGAGAGTGTGGTGCTGGAAAAGCACAGCAGGGCAGGCAACATCCGAGGAGCAGGAGAATCGACGTTTCGGGCATAAGCCCTTCGTCTCCTACGTCCTCTGTCCAAATCTCCGTGAATTTGAATATCTCTATTAAACCTCCTATAAACCTGGTCTTCTCGAAGGAAAATATTTCCATGTTCTTCAGTGTATGTTTCTGAAGCTCCTCACCCACGAACCATTCCCATAAAATTTTCCTGCATTCTAATGAATGCCTTCAGATCCTTCCAAATCACAAGTTTAATGTAAATTTCTTACAATTGTACTCTATGCTCTTATTAAGAATGCCTGAGGTGCTAAATGTTTTATCAACTGTTCATGCAATCTGCCCTGTCACCTTGAATAACTTATGAACATATATACCCAGGTGCCTCTACTATCACAGCCCCTTTAGAATTGTGTCCTTTATTTTAAACTGCCTCTGTGTTCTTCCAACAACCAATAAACCACAAATTTTATACCTTTTAAAATTCAATTTCCTCTATCATCTGCCTGTCCACTTCATCAACTGATGTCCTTTTGAAGTTCATCACCATCCTCATCACAGTTCAAATGGTCTTGAAGTTTGTATCATCCACAAATTTTGAAACTGCCTTCCATACTAAGGTCTAGGTTGTTCATATATTTTAGGAAAAGCAAGAAACCCAACCAGTGTTCCCTTTTTCTTCTTTTGTGCGGACCTCAAGGTGCATGTGCAGCAGTAACAACTTCCACAACTGAAATTCTATACTGCAAATGGGATTGGCATGGCAACATTGTGGACCCTCGCAGCAATGTGTCTATGTGCATTCACACAACAGAGGAATGTCAGATTCAAAACCAACCCTGGGAACTCCATTACAAACCTTTCTCCAATCCTAAAGAAAATCTATTAACTCTTACACCATTTCCTATCACTCACGCTATTTTGTATCTGTGTTGCCACTGTCCATTTTTATTCCACAACTTTAACTTTATTCACAAATTGCATGTATGGACTTCATCAAATGCCTGGTTTGTCCCTCTTGTTGGTTCTCCCTCAACTTGTTACAGACTTAGTCTGGAGGTTCTATCCTTTAGGAATCAATCGGTTTGGTCAGTTATGATGTTACTAAGCCACTGTTGATGGTGGACCTTGAAGGAGTTTACATTAGAGTACATGCTGTGCCCTTGCATGGAGGAGCACTGATTCATCAGCCTAGGGAGAATAGTAGACAATAATCAGTAGATAGTTCTCCCGTCCATATTTGACCGCATGTTGTAACACCTCCTGGGGCCCAGATGTCGAGGACTCCCAAAGCTATATCTTCTGACTTATACCACTATGGTGCTACATCTGGTGAGACAGTCCTGTCCGTGTGTTGGCATACAGCCAAGGAGGGTGGTAGGTCTCTGGAACATTGGCGGTAGAGAAAAGCTTTACAAGTATGTCTATCAGGCATGTGCTCAACTAATCTACATTCCTCCATCTTTGGCGCAACCCCAGATGTTAATGAGGAGGACATTGCAGATTACATCAGGCTGATTTGTGCCATTGTCATGCCTGAATCAGTGCCAGTCTGTGGTGGATGGTTAACTGGTTTTATTGTTACTATAGTTTTGACTCAACTTTATACACTGCTTTGAGATACTGAAATATCCACAGCACTTCACAGGAATTTATCAAATAAGCTTTGACAATGAACCACATAAAGACAGGTGGCCAAAAGCTTGATCAAGAGAGGTCCGATTTGAGAAGCAACTTTAAAGAGGTGAGAGAAGTGGATAGTTGACAATGTTTAGTGAGTGAGTTCCAGAGCTTTGGATTCAAGCAGCGGAAAGTACAGATGTCAACGCAAAAGCAAAGATAATCAGGAACAACAAGAGGCCAAAACTGGAGATGTACAGAGAGCTCTGAAGGATTCAGAGCTTAAGAAGACTGTAGAAATTCAATAGGATAAGGCCATGGAGGGATTTAAAAATCAGCATGAGAATCTGTCAATAAATATGGCCGGCACAGTTTTGGATGAGCTGAGGTCTGGAGAGTGAGGCTGATAAGAGAGCTTAAGTCAAATGCACAGGCAACAAAGGATAGAGGAAGGTCTCAGGAGCAGACAAACCAAGGCAATGGTTGGTAACAGACAATATTGGATTGTGCTAAAAGGTCAGTGAAGGTGGTAAAGCAAGCTTGCCAAGGAGAATACCATCTGTCTGTAGCCATTTAACAGCCAATTTTCTGGCCTCTCAGGAGCAGGAAGTTTCCAGAACTTTGAAGCAGAGGTATGTCTTATTATGTTAGGATTTGTGTAACTTTGATGACCGTCTAGCTTGGTGGCAAGTAAGGGGCCATTGGCAATCAACCACATTTGGGGTATAGGACAACTAGGAGGATATAAAAATAAGTGGAAATGGAAGTGCGTGTGTGCATGTGTGTGTGCACGTGTGTGTAGCAGATCTTCCTGATTATGAAGCATTCATCCTTTTAATGATGAATTTTCAGTTATGATATGCGAATATTTTACATAAGAGTAAACAAATCTGTGTTGTGAAATGCAGAGTTTGGAGATGATATTAATTTTTATTCATTACTTGACACTTATAGATTTTAGAATTGTGATCATTACTGACCATGTATGAAGATTTGCAGTGTGATGCTTATCAAGGATTAATCTGTTTGGTAGTGAAATTCAGATAGTTAATCTACAAAAAAAAACTTGATTTCTCTTTATCTGAAATTATTACCTCCTGACAGATCCTTGAAATTTAAATCACTGACTGTTCTCATTACTGGCAGAAGATGGTTTAAGCCTGCTGATGCCATAGCTTCCCCTCACAAAAAATGCATTTTGATTAGAATGACCCCCTGTAAAGCTGAGATAAATAAGCTTGCTAATTATTTGAACCTCTTTCACAGCTATATGGTAGAAAATCATTCCTAGTCAATCAGCTCTAACAAGCATGCCTCTGTTTTAGAATACTGATTATTTGAATGTTATTTTTAAACCCGTCAGAATAGTAAATGAAAGCAAATATCACAGCACAGCCTCTTGCTTTGTAAGTTTTAGAGATAGGATTTCTTTTTAAATCAATGAACTGTGATCTGGAATGCATTGCTTGAAAGAGAAACACAAGGCAATGCAACGGACCGTAATCTGTCAGTCCAATTGTGGTGTTGCCCAGCAATCAGAGAACAAGCAAGGAACCCCCATCACTTCCAGAGGGTAGACACTGGTATGAAATCTAGCAGCCCCCAAATTGAAGGACCTTGGAAAAGACCCAGCTGCTGTGATCTGCCAGCACCTCTGAGGCTGACGCCTCTTCAGTGTTTGTCGTGACCACCAAGACTGGTGTCAGTTCATGGTTATGCAGGAGATCAAGGAGTGAAGGCCAGTGAGTGGGTATCACCAGAGAGAGGGATGTGGTTTGGGGGAACTGAGGCAAAGACAGTGTGCAGCTTTCACTGTCCTGCCCCTTCCTGATGCCAGTTCCCTCGAGTGTCTCATAATGAGGAGCCATTAGCAGGTCGAGCAGCATCCAAGGAGCAGAAAAATCGACATTTTGGGAAAAAGCCCTTCATCAAGAATAAAGGGCTTTTGCCCAAAACATCGATTTTCCTGCTCCAGGGATGCTGCCTGACCTGCTGTGCTTTTCCAGCACCACTCTAATCTTGACTCCAATCTCCAGCATCTGCAGTACCCACTTCTGCCATGAGGAGTGATTAGTCCTGGGTGTATTTCCGTGCTGTACATCTCTATGACTCTATAACAAGAGAGAAAGTCTGCAAATGTTGTCCCTAATGTTCTTGCACTTTCCTCTTTGGTTGAGCATAGTAGCCTCCCATATTCAATTTCAAACTGTATAGCATAATCATTTATGCTGTCTTTGTCAACAAAATTAACATTGTTGAGCCCTCCACACCATGGACAGTTTTGCATTTACCATTGACCAGAAACTTAACTGGGCCAGTCATATGGAGAGTGATTCACCTCCTAACTCCCCAGTCCACCATCTACAAGATACAAGTCCAGAATGTCATGGATAAATGCCCAGAAACTGCTGGTAACTATAAGCGATAAAGTGCTTCCAGCTGATCAGTTAAAAAAGAAACCGGTATATAATAAAGGAAAATTAGAATTACACACCAATTAAAAACAGGATCTCTGAATAAATTCCTTCAAAAGCTCATTAAATGAAAGAACTGTAACAGATCTCAATGCTCAGATACTCAAATTAATGAAAGAAATCATGAATGATTAAAAGTTAATAGAGTCATAATGACACAGAATGAGGCCATTCTACTTTCCATTGAGGGAGTGCAAATGGAAGTTCAGCAGAAAAACCCAGTGGCCAATGTTTTCTTATGAGAAGATATTGGTGAAGCTGGGCCTGTATTCTCCAGAGTTTGACAGAAAAGAGATCATTGAAAGTTACAAACTTCTGCTGGGTCATGACTGGGTGTAAATAGATCCATTCTCTGCCTGGGAAATCGAAAACCAAGAAACATAATCTCTGGATAAGCCATTTGATCAAGATGAGGAATTCTCTAATGCCATTTGCCAGCACTTGGCCCATATCCCTCCAAACCCTTCCTTTCATGTACCCATCCAGATGCCTTTTAAATGTTGCAATTGTACCAGCCTCCACCACTTTCTCTGACAGTTCATTCCATACATGCACCACCCTCTGCGTGAAAAAGTTGCCCCTTAAGTCCCTTTAAAATTTTTCCTCTCTCACTCTGAACCTATGCCCTCTAGTTCTGAACTCAATCAATCTCTATCCATCCATGTTCATTACCCAAACCACACCCCCTGCACTTGCCCTGTATGGGTTACTCCCAACACAACCAACCCATTTTCAACTATTCACTCTTCCCAAGAACACCCATTCAGCAATTGCTTGTTCCCTGACTTAATATCGGCTTTGACTGCTTCCCTTTTCTCCCTCTCTCTCTCAGCAACATATTTTATGTATTTTACAAACTCCTCTCCCCCCAACCACACCCCTGTTGTCAGCATAAATACCATTTTTTAGCAGCTGCTTTCAGTTCTGACTAAGCATCAAAGGACTGGAATCTCTGTTTTGCTCTCCACAGATGTTGCCAGACCTGCTGAATTTCTTCAGCACTTCCTGTCTTTATATCCATCTGCAATATCATATCGTCTTCACAGCATACTTTCCTTCTTATTTTTGTGTCAGTTGCAAGTATTAGCCACCATGCCTTCAATCCCCTCATCTAAGTTATTGTTGTGAATTGTGAAATGCAAATGCCCAGCACAGACACTTGCAGGACTCCACTGGTTATATCCTGCCAACCAGGTGACTCATTTATACAATTTTCTGCTTGCCATCCAGTCTTCTCTGCAAGCTAAAATGTTGTTCCTTGCAGTATGACCTCCTACAATGCAGCACTTTACAGTCATAGAGTCCCACCTGCCAGCAACCAGCCCATATCCCTCCAACCCCTTCCTATTCATATACCCATCCAGATGCCTTTTAAATGTTGCAATCATACTAGCCTCCACCACTTCCTCTGGCAGTTCATTCCATACACATACCACCCTCTGTGTGAAAAAGTTGCCCCTTAGGTGTCTCTTATATCTTTCCCCTCTCACCCTAAAACTATATCTTCTAGTTCTGGACTCCCCCACCTCAGAGAAGAGACTTTGTCTATTTATCCTATCCATGCCCCTCATGATTTTATTAACCTCTATAAGGTCACCACAGCCTATTCAATCTCTCCCTAATGCTCAAATCCTCCAACGCTGGCAAATTCCTTGTAAACCTTTTCTGAACCCTTTCAGGTTTCCAATAAGAAGGAGACCAGATTTGAATGCAAAATTCCAAAAGTGGCCTGACAATGTCTTGTACAGCCACAACATGACCTACCAACTCTTGTACTCATAAAGGAAAGCATACCAAATGCCTTCTTCACTATCCTATCTACCTACGGCTCCAATTTCAAGGAGCTATGAATCTGTACTCCAAGATTTCTTTGTTCAGCAACACTCCCCAGGACCTTACCATTAAGATCCTATCAGATTGAATGGATTAGTTGGAAAGACAGTTAGAGGCAATGAGGAATTTACAAAAGCAAGGGGATATGATGGATGGCAGTCATAGGAAAGGAAAAAAGTTGCAGATACAGTCACATAGATGGGTTAACTCTAGGAAAGGTAAGAGAGGTAGGCAGCTAGTGCAGCAGTCTTCTCTGGCTATCCACATTTCAAACAGTTACGCTGTTTTGGAAAATGTGGGGGGTAATGGATTCTCAGGGGAATGTATCACAAACACTCAAGTTTCTAGTATCGAGACTGGCTCTGATGCAATGAGGGGTGCGTTGGGTTCCAAGAGAGCAATTGTGTTAGGAGACTTTCTAGTCCGAGGCACAGATAGACATTTCTGTGTCCAGCAGCAAAAAATCAGAATGGTGTGTTTCTTCTCTGGTACCAGGATCAAGGATGTCTCAGAGAGGGTGCAGAATGTTCTTAAGGGGGTGAGGGACCAGCAGGAGGTCATTGTACACATTGGAACCAATGACATAGGAAGGGAAAAGGATGAGATTCTGAAGGGGGAATATAGAGATTTAGGCAGGAACTTAAAAAGGTGATCCTCGAGAGTAGTAATATCTGGATTACTCCTGGTGCTGTGAGTTAGTGAGGGTAGGAATAGGAGGATAGAGCAGATGAATGCAAGGCTGAGGAGCTGGTGTATGGGAGAAGGATTCACATTTTTGGATCATTGGAGTCTCTTCCAGGATAGAAGAGACCTGCAAGATGGACGGACTGCACCTGAATTGGAAGGGGACTAATATACTGGCAGGGAGATTTGCTAGAGCTGGTCAGGAGGATTTAAACTATTAAGGTGGGGGGGTGGGACCCAGGGTGATAGCGAGAAGAGAGATCAATCTGAGACTGGTTACAGTTGAGAAAAGAAGCGAGTCAAACAGTCAGGGCTGGCAGTGACAAAGCGGAGCACTTAGTCAAAGGCTTTTTGGAAAAGCAAGTACAGTAGATCTACTGGCTGCCCTTTATCCACAGTGCATCTTACTCTTTCAAAGAACTCCCATAAATTGGTTAAACAAGATTTTCGTTTCACAAAAGCCACACTGACTTGTCCCAATTTTGTTTTGAAATAGAAGGTATATATCCAGAAATACTCTTACACACAACTGAGTTTTGTTTTTCCTGTCACCAAATCACCTTTGTATTTTTTATTCATCTGTTAACCACCACCAATAAATCATCCATGTCCTTCAACTGATTAATTTTCAACCAAAGCCTGTTAATGGCACTGACTGAGTTTTTAAAGTGATCAGTTACTGCTGCCTTAATAATCAATTCTAGTAACTTCCCATGACACACACTAGACAATGGGTTATAGTTTCCTTCCCTTCTTGAACAGAGGGGTTAGACGTGTAACCTTCAGTCTGATGGAAACTGTCCAGAATCTAGTGAATTCTGGAAAATTAATTAATTTCAGGGAAACTGAAATTATGACCTCCAACAATGGAGAGAAGGGAATCAGGGATTCAAAAGAACATTTTGTCAGCTAATTTGGACCTAAATTTAGTGCACAATAACTGGTTTCTAATTGCCCTTAACAGTGACAGGACAACATTTCATTAACATTTTTGATGGTTGACGTTCACTGCTCTAGACAGTGGCTGAAGTTATAAAATTAATGATTCCAGGTACTAAATATATTCTTCCTATTAATTTGAAATTTTGTTACCTTTTTCAAAACATCAACTTTTTCATTTGATTGTGAATCTGCAGACAATGCTGATTTGATTTCATTCATTATTGTCACAAGAACCTAGGTACAGTGAAAAGCTCTATTTTGTATGCAGTACAGGCAGATCACACCATACAAAGTGTATTAGGATAATAGAACAGAGTGAAGAATATAATGTTACTGCTGCAGAGAAGGTGCACAAGGAGCGAGATTAACATCAAGTTTAAAATTTGAGAGGTCCAGTCAGAAATCTAATAACAGCAGGGAAGAAGCTGTTCTTGAATATTTTGGTATGTGGATTTAAACTTCTGTATCTTCCGCCCAATGGAAGAGGTTGGAAGCAATTATAACTGGAGCAGGAGGGGTCTTTGATTATGTTGGCTGCCTTCCTGAGGCATCAGGAAGTATAGATGGAGCCAACAGAAACTGTTTAAGTAACATACAAAGATATTTAAATAATTGTTCAATCAGCTTTGCTTTCTTAAGTGCTATTTTGGTTATGATATTATTTATAACTATTAATTATATTCATACTAATATTTACCTTTCGCTTCCATACTTTCTAAATGTCTGTAAACTTATAATTCTCTTGTTGACTCAGCACAATCTTAATATAAAAATCCATCTGTATGAGAAAACATGGCAGCCAAGTTTGTTGATGGACAGGAAGAAAAGGGTTGAGGGCTTAGTATTGGGTCTACTTCTGATCTTAGTGCTTCCTGGTTGTACTCATCTTAATCTCAGTAATTGCTGAAGGCACAAAACTCGGGAATTGCAAACTACAAAGAGTACAGCATAAAAGGCTTCAGGAATACACAAGCAAATTAAGCAATGGGCTACATAGGTGGCAAACACACTTTAATATGGAAAATGAGTGCACAGTACATCTTAGACTAGAAACTAAGGAATTGGAGTGTGCGCTCAAAGAAAAGATGCTGAAGTCTGTTGTTAAACAGAAAAGCTAGAGTTGCAGATGGCAATTCCTGAAAATGAAACTGCAGGCAGGTAAACTCATGAGAAAGATTAACAGCACCTTGGCTTTTATAACAAGTACAAAAAAAAATTAACCATTAGCTCCCCTTTCCTAATATTCAATTTTGTGATGCACCATCAAACTTTGATGGTTGCACCTGTGAAATACGGTGGGACCTTTCTACTACATTAAAAAGGGGCTATATAAATGCAATTTGTTATATGGAGTACAAAAGTAAGGAAACATGAATAAATTTACATGGGGCCCAGGTTCAGTCACTGTTGATCCTCACAGTTTCCTATGAACATAATAATAGAAACATCAATGACGCCAGTGAAAAGGGGAGAGATTTTGAAATACTGGATGATTTTCACTGATAGAGTGAGAGCAGGATGAATGAAAGCTTTTAGAACTACGTAGGGTCTTGATTGGCTAATTGTGAAAGTGGTTTCCTCAGGTTAGAAAGGCATCAACTTAAACTGCCACTTAAACTTGAAGCAGAGGAAAGATTTTTAGGGAAATTAAGTAAACATTTGATTAAACTAATGAATACGCCAATATCAAAATAGATCAATGCAGTGCTGAAGATTTTGATTATTCTCATGGACAACCTACATAAAATCAATGCCATTCTTCTATGCTGAGAAACGAAGTGACTCCTAACCTGAGGTGCTCTTCTCAGTTGGAGAGTTAGCTATCTGGAAATGAACTGAGCCAGAAATGTCTGAGGTTCTGTGGTGTGCTGGCTTAACTGAGACACCAACTGATGTAACATTATAAAGTAACCTTGGTATTAAGGAAAGAGAATAGAAGAAAATCATTTCAGGTTCCTGCTTCAGATTACTCCACAATAACCTTTGCTGCAAACAGAGTGATTCGCAATTCTGTCTGGGCTGCTTCCACTCCACTGTGTAACTTTATAGGTGGGCAGCAAAAACAAAATTTATTTTCATTGCGCATTTTGTGAAGGACAGACAGTGAAACAGGCAGGGATGGCTCTAACCACTGTCAGGCTCAGGGAGTGATGTTTCCCTCTGACTGCTTAAACTTTCTGTGTCTCAACTCCTCATTGAACATTCACGTTTTCGGGTGAGGGTAATCAGTGGATATCAAAGATACCCCAACGTCAACACAATCAGGAAAGGAGATGAGAAAAATGGATTATAGAACTCCTAGAAACAAGGATTCCAATAAATTTGTTTGAGAAAATATTGCTTTTCATAAACTATTGTCGGTTTGGATTATTTAATACTTAGTTCCCACTGTAAATATCAGACTAATGGATATAATTACCAGATACATGCTTGTGACCTGACCTTTTAAAGCATGGAATCATCTTAGCTGTTTTCTAGTCCTCTAGTAAGATGTTTCTTATGAGTTTTGCACAAATTTCCAATGCTCCTGTATGCACTTTCACCCTAATTTCTCTCAGTTCTCCCAGATGCATTTCATATTGACTTATTGATTTATGAACCTTTGAGTACTCCAATATCAGAACCATCAGGTCACAGCTAATTATTCTTTTCATAACCTGCGTTGCCTGATCTACTATTTTAATACTCGCAAGGGGAGCATCCTGTATAATCAAAGTCATTGTACAAAAATCACAACTTCTGTCAATAGCAATACTTCATCAGCTCTGAAACCATTTTAGTGCAGTTTATTTTTCCAAATAGTATAATAAATAGCTGCATCTCTATACGAGAAGCAATCTGAGAGCGCAGTTCCCAGTTTAACTACCAATAAGGAAGAGAATTGTTCAAGAAAGAAAAGTCTTGTAATGAGTCCCTAGTTTCTGTTTTGTTCAATTACTTGATCCACTCCACATTCAAGTGACCAAAACTTTCTGAAAGTGTTTCCATGATTGGTTTGTGGATCCTTATTCAAAGAAAAAAATATTCTTTCCATAGAGGAAGTTCAATGGAGAGTCACCTGATAAATAGTGGCAATGCTTCAATTAAGTTTGTATTCACCGGTTTTGAAAAGAAAGAAATGATTGTATTGAAGCTTACAAAATTCTTACAGATTAGATATAGATGGGATGTTCCCCCTGATTGTAGAACCAGGAGGCTTAATCTCAGCAGAAGGGGTAGGCTATTTAAAACTAAGACATGGAAGAACTTCTTAACTCAGAGGCTGGTGAGCCTTTGGAAGTCTCTATCCCAGAAGCTTAATCACTGAGCAGGTTGAAGACAAAATTTGATAGGTTTCTGGAGACATTAAGACTTAGGGAGATAGTGCAGGGAAGTGGCATTGAGGAAATGATCAGGCACGATCTAGATTTGTGGGATAGGTTTGGCCTACTCCTGGTCTTATGTTCCTTGGCTACCTTGCAGAGAGGATTTTTTTACAGTGCAAGTCAGGCAGCGAATACTGGAAAAGCTGCTCCACCATGAAAGGCAGTACAGTCAAACACTAATGTATTTTCACTGTGCAAATGTTATGGCCTTTTTGCAGCACTGGTTACTGGATTGCAGGTGGTAAGCTCAATTCTGCACATGATCCCACCATCCACTTGCAGGATGATCAGCCATGATCACATTGAATGGTGGAGCAGGCTCAAAGGGCTGAATGGTCTATTCCTGTTCCTATTTTCTGTGACACTGTACACTATCTAACCACTAACTCAGCAGAGATCAACAAACCCCAATGCTGACCGAGAATTAAACTTAGGACCTTAATTGTACTGTATAGCTCAGTAGCATACAATGAGGCACATTCACCCAACAAGCCAATGGGGAAGCATCATAATCTGCTAATCAATCAAAAATCAATAAGTAATGGAAAGTTTTAACACCTTCACCATTAGGTACATAATTATTTTGATTTTCTTCTTTGTTTTTCTAGGGTGAATGCTCCCAAAAGTGCTACAACATCTTTGTCCTAGAAACCGTCTGTGTTGCCTGGTTTTCATTAGAGTTCCTGCTGCGATTTATCCAAGCACAGAGTAAATGTATGTTTCTGAGGACTCCTCTGAACATCATCGACATAATGGCCCTTTTGCCTTATTACATCAGCCTGATTATAGATGCGCTTTCAATCGATGGGAAGCCAAGTGGATCTGCAAACCTGGATTTGGAAAAGATCGGGCTGGTCCTTCGGATTCTGCGTGCTCTGAGGATTTTGTATGTGATGAGGTTGGTTCGTCATTCTCTTGGGCTTCAGACTCTAGGACTCACAGTCCAACGTTGCACAAGGGAATTTGGTCTCCTTCTGCTCTTTCTCTGCGTGGCCATGGCACTCTTCTCTCCTCTGGTATTTTTGGCAGAGAGTGAACTGGGTGCCAAACATGACTTCACCAGCATCCCGAGCAGCTATTGGTGGGCAGTGATCTCGATGACGACTGTGGGTTACGGAGACATGGTCCCACGGAGTATCCCTGGGCAAGTAGTAGCTTTGAGTAGCATCCTGAGTGGCATTCTCCTCATGGCCTTCCCAGTTACCTCGATCTTTCACACTTTCTCACGCTCGTACATGGAACTGAAAGATCAGCAGCAGCGCATTTCAAACAACAAAGTCCTGCTGAAAGGGGATCCTAAATCCCAGAACAGTGACAGCTCTCAGGAAACAGACATCTCATTTCCAACAGATCTTGGAGACTCTTCACTTCAGAAAGACAGAAGAATAATCATGCAGAAGGTTGAATAACATTAATCGAGGGACCTCCAGCTCTTTTCAAATAGCAGGCTGACTACCAACTCCAAACAAAAAATGTTGCTGAAACAGATGTTTATCTGACTGAATTATTATTGTGTTTGATGTGCTAATATGGCTGACCCAATGGCTAAATTGAAGAGAGAATAGGATTACCCATTTGTGATGCTGAATTTGACATAGGAGTAAGCCCTACTGAGCAACTCACTTTTAAATGTCTGGCTTGAGGAGCTTCAAGTTGAAAATCAAATTATGCTCAAGTATTTGGCAGTTAAAAGTCCCAATAAACAGTGATTTTGCTGGCACAGTGCATGTTCTCATATTCTACTTTTTTTTAATTCTAGCGGGTGCATTCTATAATTCACTTAATTAATCAAGACAGAGGCATCCCAACATATTGCCATTTTATTTGGAGGTGGAAATTAATTTGAATTCATGATATATTAAAATACCCACATTTTCAAATTACAGATTGAAGCAGCCTTCTTTCTTCTTGTCAAATAATGGCTACAAAAGGGGAAGATTTGATGAATATGCTGTGAATGATCAAATCTGCTGCTGATGTGTTTATTTTAGGAATATGTGTTAAAATAGGCAATTCAAAGCTTGAATAACAAATTTTCCTAAAACTTCACGAAGTTTCATGGGAACCAATTATGAGGAAGCTTTCTGCTTGCAATGAGATATTTGGAAAACTTAACTAAATGCTAGCAGCTGGAATCTGGGTGATGGAATAACTTAGCACTTTGAAATAAATTTCCAAAGAATTCACTCCCCAACACAATTGAGAGAATCATTAGCACAAGGATCAATGTACTAAATTAATGGTATTTGAAAATTTTTAATTGTTAAAATAAATATCCATAAAATCATGAACACCACAGACAGATTGGAGATCTGGGCTAGAAGATCAATCTGCATACAGCTCACAGAAGGAAGATCAGGGGTAGGGTCTCTTAAACCTACTCCACCATTCATGGCAGATCTGTGTTGTGTCTTCTGGCTGTCATTTTACTCCCAGATGGTTGGAATAATCATAATTCAGGCTTGGAGAGGTCACTCTTGTTGTCATTAATCCAACTTGACATGCTGCGTATTTAGAAGACTGCCATTTTAAAAATGTTTTTGTAGGTTTTGTCTACTTCCTAGTGAAACTCCTGGCTCACTTCAAGGGTAAAAGGTAGACATAGGCATTTGCACCATCTAAAATGTGCTTTTAATGTTATCAACAGCAAAGAATATATCTTATTGTTCACTCCACTTGTCACTTCTGGCATTACATTTGCTAAAAAGAATCCTTTGCTCTGACAGTACTGGCATGAGGAGAAAGTGAGGTCTGCAGATGCTGGAGATCAGAGCTGAAAATGTGTTGCTGGAACAGCGCAGCAGGTCGGCAGCATCCAGGGAACAGGAGAATCGACATTTCGGGCATAAGCCCTTCTTCAGGAAGGCATGACCCTGAGTGTTGGAATAGGGTAGTGATCCCTCTTTATGCCTTATAGAGCCATAGAGTAACACAGCATGGAAACAGACTCATCGGTCCAATATGTCCATGCCATCGAGGTTTCCCAAACTACATTAGTCCCATTTGTCTGCATTTGGCTCACATCCCTCTAAACCTTTCCTATTCATGTACCTGTCTAAGTGTCATTTAAATGTTGTAACTGTATTTGCATCTACCATTTCCTCCTGGTAGTTCATTCCATATACGTCCTACCCTCTGTGTGAAAAAGTTGCCCCTCAGGTCCCTTTTAAATCTTTCACCTCTCACTTTAAACTTATTTCTTCCAGTTTTCCACTCCCCTAACCTAGAGAAAAGACCTTTGCTTGTTCACCTTATCTTGGCCTCATAATTTTATAAACCTCTATACGGTGACCCCCTCAACCTCCGACACTGCAGGGGAAAGAGTCCCAGCCTATCCAGCTTCTCCTTATAATTCAAACCCTCCAGTCCTGGTACTTAGTCACCAATGATGTTACTTATCCAACCCTTTGGCAAACAGTTTATTTCTCTCAATTGGAGATCTCTTTGAAGCTATCCTTTGATGGAGTCATAGAGTCCGACAGCACGGAGACAGGCGTGTTGGCCCATACTGGTCCATGCTGACTAAAATGTCCATCTACACTAACCCCATTTCATTTCACTTGGCTCATATCCTTCCAAGGAGAAAGTGAAGACTGCAGATGCTGGAGATCAGAGTTTAAAAATGTTTGCTGGAATAGCGCAGCAGGTCAGGCAGCATCAAAGGAGAAGGCGAATCGACGTTTCGGGCATAAGCCCTTCTGAATGCTCGAAACATCTGAATGCTGCGCTTTTCCAGCAACACATTTTTAAGCTCATATCCTTCTAAACCTTTCCTATCCATGTATTTGTCCAAATGCCTTTTAAATGTTTTTAATGTACCTGCCTCAACCACTTCTTCTTTAGTTTGTATTTTAAGTGGGTGGGACAGGGTGAATCATTGATTTAATTTCTGGGTCAATGTTGATGTGAATCTGAAACCTTCAAATCAACCATCTGTTTCATTTAAAACTCTGGGTACATTTATACCAGATTTTCTTTGGCAAGTGGACTCTGACTGGAAGAGGTGTTGCCATGGAGAATGCAACAGTTAATGACAACTGCTGAGCTTTATGTGAATGTTAAACCAGAAAGGTTATTTCTGATCGGTTAAGGCATTGCCCTGAGAAATGAACCACAGAATGGCTGTCACCTATTTTGTTAAGTAGAAGCAGGTACGGTGTGTACAGGGAAGAACAGCTTTCTGTAAAGGAGGATCGCAGATCGTAAGAACAGTGTGGAATCTGTTGGTGGAGCTATGAAACGGCAAGAGACAGCAGACATTAGTTGGAGTTATTTATATGCCACCAAATAAAAGTGGTAATGTAGTACATTGTATAGATCAAAAGATGAGAGAAGCACGTAGTATGGACAACACAGTTACCAAAAGTGACTTCAATCTGCATAAACTTTAGATAAATCAATTGTGCACTAAAGCTGTGGAGGGGAAGATCTGGAGTATGTTAGGAGTGATTTTCTAGAGCACTATATTGGGGACCCAACTAGAGGACATGCCATTCTAAATCCAGTATTATGTAATGATGAAGGGCTAATTCACAGTCTTTTTGTAAAAGAATCTTTAGAGACAAATGAGCACAATCTGATAGAATTTTCATTTTTTTGAAAGTGGTGGTTCATTCTGAAGCAAGGGTGTTACATTTGAATGAAGGAAATTATGAAGGCATGAGGTACAACTTGGCTGAGGCGGATTGGGAAAATACATTACAAGGCATGACTGTTCGTTGATATGTTTAAAGAACTATTGCCTAACTTAGAGCAACTACACATTCTTTCAAGGTGCAACAATCTTTCAACATGGCTAACAAGGAAAATTCAGGTTTGTACAAGATTAAGAGAAAAGGCCCATAAAGTTATCAGGAACAGTTCCAATTCTGCAGATTGGGAGATTTTTAGAACATACCCAAAAAACTGATAAAGAAAGGAAGAACATTACTGCAAGCTGTCAAAACAAGAACATAAAAATATGTAAAAGCTTCTATAGATATCTAAAAGGAAATATTTGATTAAAATGAATGCGTTTCTAATACAGGCATAATCAGGATAATTTATAATAGAGCATAGAGGAATGGTAGAGAAGCTAAATTATTACCTTCTATCTGTTTACACTAATAATGACACAAGAAATAGACAGTAGGCAATAGGTGCAGGAGTAGGCCATTCCGCCCTTCGAGCCTGCACCGCCATTCAATATGATCATGGCTGATCATCCTTAATCAGTATTCTGTTCCTGCCTTTTCTCTGAAGACCCAAGTGGTTAGGGAGAATGAAGAGTTGAAGGAAATTTCCAATAGTAAGATAATTGCTGCAGAATTATAGTGGAGAAATCCAGGAAAGTTGATATATCCCCAGAACCTGATGGTCTAAATTCAAGAGCTTTGAAGGAGGTGGCTGTAGACCTAGTCAACACATTGGTAATTATCTTCCAAAATTTTATAGATTCTGAAATGATCCTGCAGATTGGAAAGTAGACAATGTCACCCTAGTATTTCAGAAGAGATCAAGAGAAAACACAGGGAATTATAGACCTGTTACAGTCTTACAACAGTATTAAGGATAATAAAGGACAGGATAAGCAGACATTTTGATGATAATGATCTGATTGCAGGTGGTCAGCATAGACTTGCAAATGGGAAATTGTATTTACAGAACTTGGAATTTGTTGAAGTTGTTGCTAACAAAATTGAAAACGGGGAGCCCATGAACATAGTATACTCAGATTTTCAGAAGGGTTTTGATAAATTCCCCCCCCCCCGCCCCTCAGAAGGCTGTCATGAATTAAGAAATGGCTAATAGATGAAACAAAGAGTAAATAGGCAATTCTTATATTGGCAAGCTGTGACCAATAGGGTACCACAAGGATCTATTCTAGGGCTTATGCCCAAAACATCGATTCTCCTGTTCCCTGGATGCTGCCTGACCTGCTGCGCTTTTCCAGCAACACATTTTCAGATCTATTCTAGGGCCCCAGTTGTTCACAATGATTTAGGGGTGGGAACTAAATGTAATATTTACAAATTTGCATATTTCCAGATGTTACAAAGCTACGTAGGAATCTAAAAATGTGACGTTATTCATTTTGAAAGGAGAAGCTGATGTACAGAGTGTTTTTTAAATGCTAAGAGGTTGGAAAGTGTAGGTGTACAAAGGGACATAGAAATGCTGTCAAGAGGTCACTCAAGGCTAACGTTCAGGGGCAGCAAGCTATTATAGAGTCATAGAGATTAACAGCATGGAAACGCTCCATTCAGTCCAACTTGTCCATGTCGACCAGATATACTAATCTAGTCCTATTTGCCAGCAGTTGGCCCGTCTTCCTCTCTGTCTTTCCTATTCATATACCCATCCAGATGCCATTTAAATGTTGTAATTGTACCAGCCTCGACCACTTCCTCTGGCAGTTCATTCCATACATGCACCATCCTCTGCGTGAAAAGGGTGCCCCTTAAGTCCCTTTTGAATCTTTCCCCTCTCACTGTAATTCCACTCCTTAGGGCCTGTTTGAGAGCTGCTGGCTCAGTCAGATGGCTAGCAGTTCTGCAATAATGCCTTTAGAGCCGGAAGGAGCTGTGGATAATAGACAGACCCAAACGGAGATCTACACTGGAGCTGGACAGCAAGTTAAGTGAGAGGGAGATTTCAGAAAGGTCAGGGTTTTAGGATTGCCAATGGATGGGGTGCTGCATTTGAGCAGCCAGGAAAGGGTGAATGAGAAAGTAATATCTCGGGGCTATCACTGATGGATGCAAAAGAAGTTGGCACTGCCTCCCCACCCAGTCCAACATCAGACCTGCACAGCATAAGTTGTCAATCTTCACATCTGGGATGGGCCTCTCCCTGCTGACAGGGGCAGGATAACGCCCTTAAGTGACCATTGATGGGACCTTAATAGGCCCAAGGGTCAGTGGACTGCCCAACACCTTGACTAGGCTTCACAATGTAGTCCTGTAGAATGCCATGTACTGGATGTTGTGTGCATCCCCTGCTTTTGAGCCCAGAGTGACAGTGTAAACATCAGCCCCCATTGTACCATTTCTGTCTCCAGAGATGCCGCCAGCCTCACTGAGTCTTTCTGGCAGTTTTTTTGTTTTTAATCCCATCTGTCTTAGATTTGTCCACTAATTACATCTGTGTCCTTCTGGAACTTATTGTTCCCATTCACACAATTTACTACACCTCCTAACTTAGTAGTAGCTTCAATATATAACTATTTTTCTATATAAGTCATTGATAGGTATGATGAAAAATGAAAGTACAAATCACTGAGAAACCTTTCTTGTAATATCCTACTAATTGTAGAACAAATCTTTATTCTTAGGTTATTTTAAACATCATAATCAATTACCAACCTGCATCACACTTCAATGTACACATCTTGGCTAATTTCCTTGTGCAGGAACTTATTTAATGCCTTCTGAAAACCCATGAAGACAACATTTGTCAGACTTTCCTTCATCCACCATGCCAATAAGATTCACAAACATTCAACTAGGTCATCCTGACATGACCTATCCAGACACTCATTCTTTTCTTCATTTTCATCTCTTTTATTTTATTAAATCCACTCCTGCTCTGTGGAAATAAGTGTTCCTGAAATCTTACCCTGTTGTATCTTTATCCTTGAGACATCAGTTAGAATCTAACCCAAACTGATAGGGTGAAAGTCTCTCTCTAATCTAATAAAGTTGTATCAATTTCAACCAAGTCTCCCTAATGACCAGAGTTTCAAAGCCTAAAGCACTCAAATGGCACAAAGTAACAATTTTGGCGAGATAGTGATTGTAGTGTTATTAAATGTAAGAACATTTAATTCAAATAAACTTCTTGTTGAAGAAATTTAAGCTTAGCTAAGTTCTATTCTTTATTGGAATAATAAATATTTCTCGAAGACTGCCAAAATGTTGAACTGCAAATAACTTTCTACATTTTCAAAAGCCCCTATTTTCTAAAGGTTTTAGTAATTAATTAGCTCCTCACAATTGCACCAGTCCCTGTACACATCCATCCTCCATGACAAAGGCCTCCGAGCCCTCCATTTCTTTCTCTCCTGCCGACCCAACCAGTACCCTTTCACTGACATGGTCATTCGATCGGCTGAACTAGTCCTCACCCTCAACAATTTCTCCTTCAAATCCTCACACATCCTCTTGACCAAAGGGGTAGCCATGGGCACTCGCATGGGCCCCAGCTATGCCTGCCTCTTCATCAGGTATGTGGAACAGTCCACTTTCTACAGCTACACTGGCACCATTCCCCACATTTTCCTCCGCTATATTGATGATTGTATCGGTGCCATTTTGTGCTCCCATGAGGAGGTTGAACAGTTCATCAACTTTGCAAACACCTTCTACCCCGACCTCAAGTTTAGGGTGGACCATCTCAGACATCTCCCTCCACTTCCTGAACCTCTCCAACTCCGTTTCTGGTGATTGACTCAACATGGACATCCAGACCAAACCCACCGACTCCCACAGCTACGTGGACTACACCTCCTCCCACCCTGCGTCCAGTAAAAAACGCTATCCCTTACTCCCAATTCCTCCGCTTCTACCGCATCTGCTCCCAGGAGGAACAATTCCACCATAGAACATCACAGGACCACAATTTTCCCTCCCACATGGTCGACAATGCACTCCAGCACATCCCCTCCACTTCCCGCACCTCTGCCCTTGAACTCCACCCCTCCAATCGCAACAAGGACAGAACCCACCAGTTCCATTCCACCAACCTCCAGATACAACACATCATCCTCTGCCATTTCTGCCACCTAAAAACAGACCCCTCCACCAAGGATATATTTCTGTCCAACCCCTATTGTGTTCCACAGAGACCATTCCTTCCACCGCAGGAATTGCACCCACACCGTCACCCTGCCCCCCCCCACCTCCCTCCAAGACCCCAAAGAATCCTTCCACATCTGCCAATCAGTACTTCCACACGTGTCATCTACTGTGTCAATTGCTCTTGATGTGGTCTCCTCTATATTGGGGAGACAGGATGCCAACTTGCAGAATGTTTCACAGAACATCTCTGGGACACATGTGCTAAACGATCCCACTGGCCTGTGACTGAACACTTTAACTCCCTCCCCCACATCAAGGACATGCAAGTCCTGGGCTTCCTCCACCGCTAAACTCTAGCCACCTGACGCCTGGAGGAAGAACACCTCGTCTTCCGCCTTAAGACCCTCCAACCGCACGAGATCAATGTTGATTTCACCACTTTCCTCATTTCCCCTCCCCCCACTTTAGCCCAGATCCAACCTTCCAACTCGGCACCACCCTCTTGAACTGTCCTACCTGTCCATCTTCCTTCCTATCTATCTACTCCACCCTCCCTTCTGACCCATCAGCATTAGCACCCCTTCCTTCATCTACCTATCGCATTCCCAGTTATGCCCATACCTTCCTATTTATCTCTCAGCCCCCTTGGGCCACTCCCTCATTCCTGACGAAGAGTTCATGCTTGAAACATGAACTCTCCTGCTCCTTGGTTGCTGTCTGATCGGCTGTGCTTTAGTAGCACCACACTTTGCAACTCTGATTTCCAGCATCTGCAGTCCTCACCTTTTCCTATTTGCACCTTTTGCCAAGGTCAATTGCTCATAAATGGATTGCATTACCATTGGAAAAGTTATAAATACAGGAAAGCCCTTTGGAGTTGCCGGTGAACAGCTCCCTTCCTTTCTTTCAAGTTGGTTCAGTAATAGCACTCTTATGCTGAGTCACAATATCAAGCATTCAACAGGATTTGTGGACCAGACTTTTGTTGTGTTGAAAGCTACCTAAACAACAACATATGTTAACTTACTGTTTCTTAGAGGAAACAAAACATTCCTTTTATCCTTAAAATTGAATTCACGCACACATATATTTCCTTAAGAACTCTCTTTTGGCTTCTCCCATCTTACTTGGACTTGCCAGAAAGCTAGTAGATCACTTTTGTCCATTTCCTTCTGTCAGTCACCTATTCGATTTCAATTCAGCTGTATTTAAGATTCTCATCACCAAATCTTTCTTCCTCACCTCCCTGGTTGACTCCCATCTCTCACCTCAACACACTTGTTCTTCTTCTCTCTCTCTCTTTCATAAATGCTGTCCATACCATTTTAATCCTTCTCAGCTATTTTCTTCAATTCTGTCATAATCTTCACTGACCCTTTTAAGTGTGGCTCCTCATTTCTTCCCTTCTCATCACTCCACACATCAATTTCAACATATACATCTCATTAAATATCTAGTTGTCATTCGTCTTATCTTCATCGAGAATATACTGCCTCAATAACATCCCTGGTGAAATGCTTCCCTTTCAGTGAGGGAAAGAAATGTCATTCTAGGCAACATATAATGGAAAACTAGTAATGGGAAACATTGATAAACATTCAACCTGGTAAAATGTCACTCTGAAATTAAAGAGTGATCAAAGCAGTCAAATGTATAATTCTATATTTTGAATAATTGATAATAATTACTCCATTTGTTTAGTCAGTCTGAGATATTGTTGACACTTATAGTCAATATGACTCCATTAAGAAAATTGATATACTTTCAAGTAAACTCATAATAACACTTGCGTTTAGGTGACACAGTGGCTCAGTGGTTAGCACCACTGCCTCATAGCACCAGAGACCCAGGTTCAATTCCAGCCTCAGGTGACTGTCTGTGTGGAGTTTGCACATTCTCCGTGGGTTTCCTCCGGGTGCTCCGGTTTCCTCCCACAGTCCAAAGATGTGCAGGTTAGGTGAACTGGCCATGGTAAATTGCCCATAGTGTTAGGTGCATTAGTCAGGGGTAAATGTAGGGGAATGGGTCTGGGTGGGTTACTCGAGAGTTAGTGTGGACCTGAAGGGCCTCTTTCCACACTGTAGGGATTCTAATAAAAATTTACGGAGTCCTATTAACAGAGTAAAGGATCCCAAGATACTTCAAAGGAATGACTACCAATCAGAATTTGACATCATACCCAACAGGGAGATTATTGGGGGGATTACTAAAATCTTGGTCAGTGAAATAGGTTATGATAAGTGCTTTAAAGGAAAAGAGAAGCAGAGAGGGTTATAGATGGAATTCCAGAACTTTACAACCAAAGCAACTGAAAAAGCAGCCAGTAGAGGGAAGAAAATGTATTACTCTTTAAATTTACTCCCTTTGAATTGTGACATGTATATCACACCAGTGCAAAAATGTTCTCATTTTGTTCGGGAGAAATGTTTCAATTGAATAAGAACAAGATTCTTTACCAGAGTGTTTAAAAGGAGTCTGTGGAATCCTACACATGTTTATCAAACAGAACATTAATACCAATGTTATTCTTTAACATTCAAAACATTGTTGTTATAACTTAATGGATATTTTTCTCCACAATTTAAGGTAAGAGGTAATTACTAACTCCAGAGAATATTACATAACTGGCTTCTGTGAAAATTAATGGCTAGAGTTTTGTAATAATGCTATCTGATTAGTTGCTAAACCACTCTTAAATCTTTTAAATTTCTTTTTTTTTTGAATAGTGATTTAATTTTAATTGTGACAATGTGTACGTGGCAGCTGGAGAGAGCTGGTTACCATTTAGATGCTGAAACACATTGCAGAAACACGCAGGATGACTGAAATAGAGGACTTGTTAATTAAATTATTCTTCAATCATCTGTCTATCATTTCTTCATGAAACCTATGTAATTCTGTCACAAGTGGTGGCTTGTTTTTTGGTATGAACTGTCTATTACCCATACATGTGTTATGTAACAGATACCAGAGCTCAGACTAAAATATAAACTTTCAGTTCAGACTGAGCTGGTACAAAGACTCCTATGCACCAGCCTTGTAATAAATTTCTTGGCAAAGAGGGTTACCTCAGATTACAACAGAATCTGGAGCAGATGGGCCAATGGGCTGAGGAGTGGCAGATGGAGTTTAATTCAGATAAATGCAAGGTGCTGCATTTTGGGAAAGCAAATCTTAGCAGGACTTATACACTTAATGGTAAGATCCTTGGGAGTGTTGCTGAACAAAGAGACCTTGGAGTGCAGGTTCATAGCTCCTTGAAAGTGGAGTTGCAGGTAGATAGGATAGGATAGTGAAGAAGGCGTTTGGTATGATTTCCTTTGTATTGAGTATTGAGTACAAGAGTTGGGAGGTCATGTTGAGGCTGTACAGGACATTGGTTGGAATATTGCGTGCAATTCTGGTCTCCTTCCTATCGGAAAGATGTTGTGAAATTTGAAAGGGTTCAGAAAAGATTTACAAGGATGTTGCCAGAGTTGGAGGATTTGAGCTACAGGGAGAGGCTGAACAGGCTGGGGCTGTTTTCCTTGGAGCGTCGGAGGCTGAGGGGTGACCTTATAGAGGTTTACAAAATTATGAGGGGCATGGATAGGATAAATAGACAGTCTTTTCCCTAGGGTTGGGGTGTCCAGAACTAGAGGGCATACAAACGGGTGAGAGGGGAAAGGTACAAAAGAGACCTAAGGGGCAACTTTTTCACGCAGAGGGTGGTACGTGTATGGAATGAGCTGTCAGAGGATGTGGTGGAGGTTGGTACAATTGCAACATTTAAGAGGCATTTGGATGAGTATATGAATAGGAAGGGTTTGGAGGGATATGGGCCGGATGCTGGCAGGTGGGACTAGATTGGGTTGGGATATCTGGTTGGCATGGACAGGTTGGACCAAAGGGTCTGTTTCCATGCTGTACATCTCTATGACTCTATGACTGTGGATGTTGCTGGGAATACATTTCAGGAATCAAACTAATGCTATATGACTCAAATGATATAAAGTGAAAAAAAGTGGAATAAATACAGAAGGATTAAAATTGGTACAAAACACTAACTTGGTAACAAGCCCATTTAACATAAGTTAAAGACTTTTTCTCTCTCTAGAATCCTCACTGCCAAGGAAGCAGCCATTTGGCTCACAATGCCTGCGCTGGCAGTTTTAAAGAAGTTGTGCTTTGTTCCCACATCCTCCTGATTTTTTGTCTTAAACCCTATGAGTCAAGTACTGTCTACCTCCTTTTTGAACTTGCTGATCTCTTTCAAGCAAAGTAATCCAAATTCTAAAATTCACTGAGCAAAGATTTTCCCATCACCCCTCAACCTTCACCCAAATCTTTAAAAGCTACGACCTCTGATTATTCACTCACTTCCCAGAATATCTTTTTCTGTCCCACTATATCAAAGCCTCTCATCATCTTGAAAACCTCCAATAAATCACCTCTTTTCAATTTCTAAGGAGAACAATTCAAACTATTCCCAATATCTCTTCATAACTGATGCACCCCATCCCGAACAACATCTTGGTAAATGTTGTCTGCACCCTTTTGAAAAGTTTTACATCTCTCCTGGACTGTGTTGGACAGATTTGACCCAATACCCCTTTGTATTTGATACAAAAGCATTGAGGTTATACAATCTCTTTGAAAAACAAAATTAGGTTCCAGCTGGAGTACTTTGTTCTATTCTTGGCTCCGCAATTTAGGAAGGATATTAAGCCTTAGAGAGCACAACCACATACATTGCAATGGAATTTTTTTTCACTACAGAGGGTTAGAGAGGCTGGGCCATTAGTAGATTCTAGAGGGAGATAAGACGGACTTTTACGCGATAATCAAGGGATATTGGGAAAAGGTAGAAAAGTAGAATTGAGGATTGTCAGATCAGTCATGATCTAATTGAATGAAGCAGACAGACAGGCTGGCTGGCTTGATTCTCCTCCTATGTCTTACGAGGATTAGCCCAAACAGCCTGCTCTTTCCCCATAGTCCTGTTCGTCCTCTTTAGGCAGATCCAAGTCCAAGTCCATTTTGAAAGTTATTCCTGATTCTGCTTTCACCACCTTCTCAGTCAATGAATTCCAGGTCACAAGAACTCACTGCATTAAAAACATTTCCTCCCATTACTGGCTCTGTTACTGATCATAAATTTGAGATAACTTGTTGTTGAGCCTCCTTACACCAGAGACCATTCCTCCTTATTTATTTGTGAATTTGACACCTTTATTTACACTCCTTCTAATGTAATGAAAAATCCCAGCTTAAGTTCCTCCATATCCTTAAAGTCTCTCATCCAGGCTTCAAGAACTTGATATCCTTCCCAAGTGTGGAGCGCTGAATTCAACAAAATATTATAACTGTGTCTTAATCTGTGTTCTATAATTGTTTAGTGCAACTTGCTTTTGTACTCCACATCTTTTTAATAAAGCCAAAGATCCCAATTTTTTTTAAATAGCCTTCTAAACTTACCCCGCCATTTTAAAGATTGTGCCTGTACACTTGCAGATCGCTTGGTTCCTTGGTTTATTTTAAAATTGTACTATTCTATTCTATTGCCTCTCTTCATTCTTCCTACAAAAATGTTTTTCTTCACACTTGTCTGGGTTTGATTTCACATGCCATGCATCTGTCCATTTCACTAGTCTGTGTCTCCCTGAAATGTTACTATGATGCCCGTTGTTTACTGCATTTAAGTTTGTGCCATCTGTAAACTTTGAAATTATGCCTTGCATACAGTTCTTTAATATATATCAAAAAAACCAGTGTCTTAACATTAACCCTAATAAACATTACTGCCTATTTTCTTTCAGTCTGAAATAGAACCTTACACCTCTGTTCTCTATAATTTATCAAATTTTGTACCTCTATAGCCACTGTCCCTTTAATCACCTAGACTTCAATTTTGCTTTAGTAAGTCTTTAAAGTAGTTTTGTGTCAAACAACATTTGAGCATCCATATACATGACATCAATCAGGTTACCCTCATCAATACTCTACAGTATTTTACCAAAGAACTCCATCAATTTAGACGAACACATTTTGCCTTTAACAGACTTTTATGTAAGTGTGTGTTTTAGAAAGATTATGTTCCACGTATATAAACAAAACCATGAGTATGATTTGCCATTTAATTATATTTCAGTTCGAGTCAATGGATGTATTCACACACATTCATATATATGCATTTCCATGCGTAAAATTTTTAAAGACTATATTACATTATCCAAGTTCTGTAAATAGTATTTTTAAAAATGTCTTCACTCAATATGAGCATCACTGTTGAGGCCAACATTTATTGACCATCAATAATTGCCCTCAAAAAGTTGTTTGTGAGCTGCCATCTTGAATCACTGGAGTCCATATGGTATAGTTACACCAAGTACTGTTAGGGAGGGAGCTCTAGGATTTTGAACCAGGGATGGTGAAGAAACAACAATATGCTTCCAAGTCAAGATGTTGTATGCCTTGGAGGGGAACTTGTAGTTGGTGATGTTCCCATGCATGTGTCTTTCTAGATGGCTGAAGTTGTGGATTTGGAAGGTGCTGTTGATGGAGCCTTGGTGAGTTACAACAGCGTATTTTGTAGATGGGACATGCAGCTGCCACCGTATCTGTGGTGGAGGGAATGGGTGTTTAAGGTAGCAGACCATATGCCAGTCGGTGTGCCAGTCAAGCAGCTGCTTTGTCCTGGTTAGTGTCAAGCTTTATGAGTGTTGATGGAGCTACACTCATCCAGGCAAGTGAGGAGTATTCCATCATACTCCTGACATGTGCCTTATAGATTATGAATAGGTTTTAGTGAGTTAGGTGGTGAGTCACTCACTGCAGAAATCCCACCTTCTCACCAACATATTGATATGGGATGTTCAGATTAGGATCTGGTAAATAATAACCCCTACAATGTTAATAGTGAGAGATCCATCAGTGACAATGCCACAACATGTCAATGGGAGATGGTTAGATTCTCCCTTGTTGGAGATAGTCATTGGTTATTTGGCACAAGTGTTCCTTGTCATTTGTAGGTTTCTTGAGAATGTCTTGGGACTGAGATGATTCCCACTCACTACAGATTATACCTCCCTAATCTGGAACCTGCTATATTTCTGCATACATTGGACTCTCAGAAAGTAGAATGTTATGAAGTTGAAGGAGTGTCCTGTATCTTTAAGAGAGAGTGAGACCAACTGCCTCTTTGTCAAAGGTAGCTTTTTCATATGAAACATCTTCGCAGCAAAAGACCAAAGATGACCCAGGGAGATCTTCAGCCAGAGGGAGACAAGACATCAATGACAGCCGGTGTGGTTTTGAAATTAAGTTGATGTAATTTTAGTTAGGGCTTTTATTGGAACGGTATATTGTTGTAAAGTTGGAGGCAGATAACAAACATTGCAGAGAAAGGAGGCTTAGAGTTGTAAATAGTTGTTGTTTAATGTTCATTTTTAGAGTTAAAGAATACTATTTAAAAAAAAACATCAATTTAGAGGGTGAGTGTTCTCAGTCACTCAGACTTTAATGGATTATGGGGCGAGGTAAGTTTTTCTGGGTGTTTGGTTTAATTAGCAGAAGGGTTCACCACCATGTTATAACAGGAGGATAGTTGGCTGTAAGAGTGATAGAGTAGCTGAAATTGTTATATCAGGTAAAAGTTCATCAATGTTCTCTAAAGTTATTGTTTCTTTTATGTTGTACAGCACTTTTAAACATGTTTAAAAGCTCCCATCCTGACCCTGACACCTGACCTCCCAAATCTCCTGCAAATTCTTCAGTCTGGCAAATGCCCAGACCCGAAGTTGCCAGAATAGAGGTACAATCTGTTTCTGCTTCTGATAGCATGGCTGAGAACACAAAATGCAATCAATGACTCTCAATAAATGTAAAATAAGATTTAAACTCTGTCTCTGAATTTTATTATTTTGTATTTGGTAAGTTTTAAGTTAATTTTAATTCTTACATAAAATACTTGCATCTATTTGCAAATGTATAACATTAAAATAACTGCAATTATTTCAATGTATAAATAAGCAACAATATCAACATCTATGTTATTAAATATAGATACTTCACATCCAATCAACTATTTTGTGAAAAATCAATGTGAGCAATGTGAAATTGCATCAAGCGAATAGCAACACAACTTTTTTTTGCAAGGACCACTTATGCCAAATTTAATGCTTCAGAAATTCAATTTATCTGCAAGTTCTCTACCCAAATGACACCAACTCTATGCAAATGATCGCTGTTAAATATGGTGTGATATGCACCAGGATTTTATACACAGAAATGAACACTATGTACAAAGCAAAACCTTTTCATTTATGGTGGTGTTGCAAACGGTGAGGCAGAGGTTATGGTCACTCTCTTTCTTATCTGTGCAGAGTTCACGTTACTGTTTCTCTCCTCCAATTCATTATTTGGAGATGCTGGTATTGGACTGGAGTGTACAAAATTAGAAATCACACAACACCAGGTTATTGCCCAACAGGTTTATTTGGAAACACTAGCTTTCAGAGCGCTGGCCCTTCATCAGGTGATTGTCATCTATCAACCACCAGATGAAGGAGCAGCGCTCGGAAAACTAGTGCTTCCAAATAAACCTGTTGGACTATAACCTGGTGTTGTGAGATTTTTTAACTCTTGCTCATTGGTCTCTTTACTATCCAATTTCTCACCTGTTAATTTTCATTTCCTTTTCAATTTGAGGATGGAGAGCGCCATGGCAGGGAAAAGGCTCCCAAAGGATCCTGGTTGTATTTGGACTGCAAAGTACTAGGAAAATATGACCCTCGTTGTTGCTTCTTTTTCCCAATCATTTGTGTTCCTCATAGTGCATGTGACAACATTGTAACTATCCCATTATTTACCATGTCCAATCCAACTGTTGTGTCTATCTCTTTGAATGGCTCACTTGACCCTGGTTATCCTCTCTACCTTTGCCCTGCTGTCACTCACATCTGACTTGGTAGCCACTATAGAATCATACAGCACAGAAACAGGCCCTTTGGCCCAACTTGTCTATGCTGACCAGGTTTCCTAAACTGAACAAGTTCCGTTTGTCTGTGTTTCGCCCCTATCCCTCTAAACCTTTCCTATGCTTGTACCTATCCAAATGTCTTTTAAATGTTATAATTCACCTGCCTATACCACTTCCTCTTACAGCTCATTCCATATATGCACCACCCTCTGTGTCAAAAGGTTGCCAGTCAGGTTCTTTTAAATCTTTCCCCTCTCACCTTAAATCTATGTCCTCGAGCTCTGGACTTCCTTATACTGGGGAAAAGACTTTGGCTCTTCACCTTATCTATGCCCCTCATGACTTTATAAACCTGTACAAAGTCTGCCCTCAGCCTCCAACACTTCAGGGAAAAAAAAAGTCCCAGCCTATCTAGTCTTTCCTTATAATTCAAACCTTCCAATCTCAATAACATACATGTAAATATTTTTTACCCTTTCCAGTTTTTAATAACTGCCTTCCTCTAACATGGTGCGTAGAATTGTGCACAGTACTCCAAATATGGTCTTGCCCAACTGTAACATGACATCCCAACTCCTTTATTCAATGTTCTGACTGATGAAGGCAAGCATGCCAAACACCTCCTTCACCACCCTGACTACCTGTGACACCACTTTCAAGGAATTATGTACCTGCACCCCTATGTCTTTCTGTTCAACAATACTCCCCAGGGCCCTACCATTAACTGTGTAAGTTCTGCCTTGGTTTGTCTTACCAAAATGCACCACTCTGCATTTATCTGACTTAAATTACATCTGCCATTCCTTGGCTCACTGGCCCAGTTGATAAGATCCTGTTGTATTCTTAAATAAGCTTTTTCACTGTTAACTATACCACCAATTTTGGTGTCATCTGCAGACTTACTCACAATGCCCTCTATATTCTTATTCAAATCATTTGTATGAATGACAAACAACAGTGGACCCAACACTGATCCTTGTAGCATACTGCTGGTCATAGGCCTCCAGTGTGAACAACTCTCTACCACCATCCTCTGTCTCCGACCATCAAGACAATTTTGCATCCAATTGACCAGCTCTTCCCAGATCCCACGTGATCTTACATTACTAACCAGTTTCCCCTGCTGTACCTTGTCGAAGACCTTGATAAAGTCCATGTTGGCAAGGTCTACCACTCAACCTTCATCTACCTGCTTGGTCATCTCTTCAAAAAACTCTCATCAAATCTGAGAGACAAGATTTCACCTCCGCAAAGCTATGCTGACTCTTCCTAATCCTATCTCCCACTTGCTTTCCTTTCCAACAGATACTCAGACTCTAAGCACTATTGACCTTCCTTTGCATTCCATGCAATCTTTCAACTTGCTTTCTTTAAAAATATAATGCCCACTTACAATGGGACAAAATGCTTGACTACCTTTCACTGTGTTTGTGCATTGCCAGCTGCATCTCACAGCATACAATGTCATACAGTCAGAGTCATACAGCACAGAAACAGACCCTTCAGTCCAACCAGTCTATGCCAAACATAATCCCAAACTAAACTAGTCCCATCCACCTGCTCCTGGCTCATATCCCTCCAAACCTTTCCTTCTCATGTACTTATCCAAATGCCTTTTAAATGTTGTAATTGTATCACATCCACCACTTCCTCAGGAAGTCCATTCCATTTGTGAACCACCCTCTGTGTAAAATATTTGCTCAAGTCTTTTTTAAAATCTCTTTCTTCTCACCTTAAAAACGTGCCCCCTAGTGATACAAACTTCAAAGAATTATGTACCTGAACCCCTCGGTCCCCCTGTTCTACAACACTACCCTAACTTAATTTGTATAAGGTCTACCCTTATTTGTTGTACCAAAATGCAATACCTCGCATTTATCCAGATTGAACTCCATCTGCCATTTTTCAGCTCATTGACCCATCTGATCAAGATCCTTTTGTAATCTTACAAAACATTCTTCACTGTCTATTATACCACTAATTTTGGTGTCGTCCCCAAACTTACTAATCGTATCCTCTACATTTTCATCCAAATGACAAACTAAAGAGGATTCAGAACCGATCCCTGTAGAACACTGCTGGTGACAGGGATCCAGTCCGAACATGATTAGCAGTGACCATTTGTCGGGTGCAGATAATCAATTGCCCTCAAAATTCAATTTTTATTCTAATTAGCTATTTTAAATTTGAAAAAAACTTCAGCTTTGAAACGTATATCAATTACCATTTCTTCCTTCCACAATTGAAAGTTTAAAACTTCCAATTTTGTTTGTTTTTTTTCACAACCTCTTCACTGCAACTTTTATCGCAGTAAAGTTCTGAGCGTTTGTCCAATTGGTTTTCAACATTATTAGCAGGAAATTATTGCCGGAAGTGCTGCGAGTTGAGGAAAAATATCCCATTAATATAAATGACCATATGGTACTGATTCAATCTGAAAAATGAGGTTCATATTGAGCTTGTACAGATCTTAAATTCAAGCAAAAATGTTTGAAGAATCAAGTAGCATTTAATGAAACTATTAAAACTAAAGTGCGAACTTAATAACCAAAGTAGTTTATTGTAAAATATATAGCATTTTACTGTTTGAATTTTAATTTAATGTCAGTTGCTGTGAAAAATGATCACTTGAAAATTATACTCAGAAGGAATTCCGAACAACATGAGAATCTAGTGGCCAAATTAAACAATAGTGATTCATCTTATGAATAAAAACCACTAGATGTTACAGTGTGCACTTTTGAAAATATTTATCATAGCATAACCTGCAATGCTAACAGGCATTTAAATTAACTTTTCAGTCAAATGCATGCCCCAACATGGCAAATTTTTGTGTTTGTTGACCTCCTTTGGTGGTAGAGTCTAGAATATATGCAATATTCTGCTCAAGCAAGGTTTGAGTGTTTAACATAATTGGGACAAAACCTTGAAGGGAATGTTGGAGGTGGGAGATGGAAAATTCAGGAAGGGGGTGTGGGATGGGGCAGAAATAGGTGGAGAGATGGAGTCAAGAGAGGCAAGGGTTTAGAGAAAGGCAAGGGGAGGGGCTAAATTTATGCAATACTTGCTCTATTACAATTAGGATTCTTGGTTCTGTGTTCACCATCATAAAATTCTATTCAGTGGTAGGAAAGTGAGATGGGGAGATCCAAGTTGGTGCAAGTGAAGCATAGGGTTACTATTCATACCTTGATCTGTTATTAGTAGGGAACAAATTGTGAAGCTACAAGGTAAACTCATCAGCTGTGAGTTCCCACAAAACTAATTCAGGACATTCACTTCATGCAGAAATACCAATTCCCTATGCTACAGGAATTATAGAAAGCCTTGGCTTTTATAATAGCGCTATTCAAATCCCAAGGTACCTCAGAGCACTTGGAGATTTTCTTTCAGTTTGAATGAATGATTCTAGTTTTAAGCTTTAACAATGTGGCTAGAATCTTTGTAAAACATATTGGTGCAATAAGGTTGTTACAAGCTGATTGGCTCTGCAAAACACAAATGAGATATTTTTGACTCCAAGATCTCACTTACTTTGCCTCCAGAGGCATAACTGGTAATACAATCCTTATGATGGTTTATCCCAAAAGGACTTGGATACTTTTCAAAGAAATAAGCTTTGTATGTGGGGAATTTACTAGAGAATAGGTTATCATCCTACTACTAAAAACCTTTCCTTCATGTTAAACCTGTGCTCAGCATAACTTTGATCAGTCAGATCCTTTAGAATCCTAGCCAAATTGAATACTTGATCCAACTGTTTCACTGTGATGCATGAAGTATCATTATACCAATTTAAATTTCCTGTTGCAATTTACTTTCCAGCCTTTTTCTTCAAGTGTCATGTTAGATACTAGAATCCCAATCTGGAATCTGTACTTGGGCTTTCATGAAGAGTAACATCTCCTGTTCCAGCTCATTTGCTGCTGAAATCCTCATTCAAGCCTTCACTACCTCCAGATGTGACTATTCCAATGATCTCCTGCTTGGCCTCCTATCTTCTACATTCTATAAATTTAAGTTCAACCAAAGTTCTGCTTGCCCTTTTCCTAATGTACTTCAAATCGCAACCATTCACCACCCAGCATTTACTGACCTTATAAGCTCTTAGTGCAGCAAGTCCTAATTTAAAAAGCTGCATCCTTATTTCAACTGCTTCCATGGTCTAGCCCCTCTCGTTATCTGATCTCCTCCAACCTTACAATCCTCTGAGAAATGTTTCCTCTAGTTTTGGTTGCTACTCATCCCTATTTTAATCACCACTATTCAGGTTGTAACATCTCCTCGCTAAATCTTCTTTCACACTCTACTCTCCTTGAAAGTTATTCTTAAATCCCTACCTGTGCCCAGGTTTTGAGTTCTGTTTTGTCATGTGCCTTAGTATCTTTCTGATAATGCTGGTGAATTGCCTTGGAATGCTGCAATGTTGAAGGTGCTGTATAAATGAAGTTGGCGTTATTGCCGAATGCAAGTATGGTTGGCCCTTTACAAGAACAATCATAAAGAACAAATCTATAGTCTCACTATATCCAGCACATAGGAACCAATGTGGTCAAATACCATGATTTTGTGATGATGACAGCAAAGTGCTCTTTGTCATCACTTCACTGAACTGATAGCAACATCTGGAGTTGCACATGCAGAACAGCACACAAATCCCAAAGTTGTTGTTAGGGATTCTACACTTTGGAGGATCCTCACACTGCAATCAATGGAAGTCAATTAAATTCACAAACACTTCAACTTTTATATGCTTAGACTCAATGTAACAAACTAGAAAATTTGCACCACACCCAAGATCATTAGCTTTTTGTGGCAATTCTCACCACAGACCATTCTTCACATTGAGATAGAAAATGACAAAAGTGGGACATTCGGCCCTTCCAACCCACTCTACCATTCAATATGATGGCTGAACATCCAATTCAGTATCTGTTCCTTTCTTTCCATAACCTTGACCCCTGTAGCCCTAAGAGCTGGATGAAACTCCTTCTTAAAAACATTTGATGATTTGGTCTCAACCATTTTCATGGCATAGAATTCCACAGGCTCGCAACTCTCTAGGTGAAGCAATTTCTCATCCCAGTCCTCAATGGCCTACCCTGTATTCTTAGACTGTGACCCATTGTTTGGACTCACCAGTCATCAAGAACGTCTTTCTTACCCTTTCTAGTTCTTGTTAGAGTTTTATAGGTTTCCATGAGATTCACCCTAAACTCCAGTGAATATAGTCAAAACCAATCCAATTGCTCTTCATACCTCAGGCTTGCCATTCCAGGAATCAGTCTGGTAAACCTTTGTTGCATTCCCTCAATAACCAAAACATCCTTCCTTCGATAAGGAAGCCAAAACTGCAGACAATACTCTGGGTGCAGTCTTACGAAGACCCTATATAAATGAAGCAAGACACCCCTGCTCCTGTATTCTAATCCTCTCACTATGAAGGCCAACTTACTATTTACCATCTTCACCACCTGCTACACTGAAGACTTACTTTCGATGCCTGGTGTATAAGGATATCTAGGTCTCATTGCACCCCCTCTTTTCCTAATCTTTCACCATTTAGATCATAATTTCCTTCCTGTTTTTGCTACCGTAGTGGATAACTTCACATTTATCCATATAATATTTCATCTGCCATGCATTCGCCCATTCACTGATCAAATTACACTGAAAAATCTCTGTATCCTTTTCACAGTTCACCCTCACACCAGGTTGTGTATCTGCAGATTTGGAGATATTACATTCAGTTCGCTCATCATAAGTCATTACTGTGATTATTACAGTGAATAGCTGGGGTCCAAGCAATGAACTGTGTAATACCCCAGCCACTGACTGTCACTCAGAAAAAGATATATTTATTTCCTGTTTTGTGTCTGCCAAATAGTTTTCTATTCACATCAGTACACTGCTCCCAGTCCCATGCATTTTAATTTTAGATGTTAATCTCTTCTATGTAATTTTACTGAAAGCCTTCTGAAAGTCCATTAAACCATATCCAACTCCCCCCCTATCGAATCTACTAGTTACAACATCAAAATCCAAGCGGATTTGTCAACCATGATTTCCACCTCATAAATCCATGTTGACTGCACAATTCTGTCACTATTTTCCAATTGTTTTGCATTATAATGGACTCCAGCACCTTCCCTACGTCCAATGTCAGGTTAACTGGTTTAAAATTCCATTTACAGCAGCATGGTGGCTCATCGGTTAGCATTGCTGCCCCCCAGTGCCAGGTTCGATTCCACCTTCAGATGACTGTCTGTATGGAGTTTGCACATTCACCCTGTGTCTGTGTGGGTTTCCTCCCACAGTTCAAAGGTATGCAAGTGGATTGGCTATGCTAAATCACGCATAGTGTCCAGGGATGTGCAGGCTAGGTGGTTTAATCATGGGAAATGCGAGCTTATAGGAGATACAGCGTCCCATCCAGACCGACACTTCGGAGAGGTGACATAGAATTCCTACAGTGTGGAAGAAGGTCAATCAGCCTATGATTTTTCTCTCTACTTCCTTTTTTAAATGGTGGGATTACATTATCTACTTTTCAATCCAAAGGAACTACTCCATAGTATGAAATATTGAAAGATGAGGAAAGCATCCATTTCTGGGAACACTTCCCAGAATATCAGTTGCCTTTAAACCCACCAGTTTTCCCAACACCATTTTCCTACTGATACTAATGTCCTTCAATTGCTCTCTCGTTAAATCTTGTTGCCCAACATTTTTGACATTATTTGTCCTTCTTTGTGAAGACAGAACCAAAATATGAATATTAGTATGCCATGTGTTTGTTTCCTATTGTTGCCTCTCCCATTTCTGATGTACATTTGTCTTCACTAATCTTTTTCTCTACATATACCGGTATAAACTTTTACAATCAACTTGTATATTCCCTACAAACTCACCCTCATATTTTCCCCTTCATAATCAATTCTTTTGTCCTCCTTTGCTGAATCAAAATTGTTCTCAATTCTTTGGTTAGTTACTTTTGCTTTCAACTTGTTTGCCCCTTCTTTGAATCCAATATCTCCTAATATCTCATGTTAGCCATTGTCAGACCACTTCTCCCATTTTACTTTTGTGACAGACAAGACTGAACAATTGTTGCAGTTCCTCCATGGACTCAGTTTGTCATTACTTAAAGAGAAGATGGTGGAGAAGCAATGTTTCCCAATTTATCATAGCCAGCTCACGCCTCATATCATTGAAGTTTCTTTTGTTTGCATTCAGGACCCTAGTCTCCAAATCAATGATGCCAACTTCCATTTTAATGGGGAATTCTATCATACTATGGCTCTCTTCCCAAGTTGCCTCATACAGCTAGATTGCCAATTTTTTTTCATATTACACAATACCCAGTCTTGGATGGCCTATCTCCATTTGGATCCTCAACATATTGATCCAAAAACCATCTTGCACACACTCCAGGAATTCCTTCTCTCAGGCATTGTTTATTGATTTGATTTGTCCAATCTTTATGTAGACTAAAGTCACCCATAATTACAGCTGTACCTCTTTACATACTTAATTTGAACAGAAGGAAATTGTTATTCCAGCCCATAATTTAAGTAGCAAAGACATAAATTTTTTAAAAATTACAAAGAGTCTACTGTGCACAGTTCCAAATGTTTATTCTTCTTTAGGTTTCAGTTTAATATACAGATGTACATGACAGACCAGTGTATGTCTTTACATATTTAACACATGTAATCTTGTGCCGACTTCTTTTGACTCTCTCATTTTGCCTCCAACCATGATGTTGAATGGCAGCGCATACTTAAAACTCTGAGTGAAGGCTGGATATAGGATTGTAGAACATTCCTTTTGCTGGTTAAGTGCGCTCACCTGCCTTCATTTGGCAATTGAGTCTTTTAGTTTTTTTGGTAGAGTTGACAGAAGAATACAAATTAACAGTAATCTTCAATACTTTTAAATAAGCGTTCACAAATGTAAATCTGAATAAAAAAAATTGTAAACAAACATTTCCTACATTTCCAAGTAATCCTTGAAATAAAGCACTGCCAACAAGTTGCAAGACAAGCTGTGAAGTATGAAATTCCAACGTAACCAATATATTCCCATAGCATATGCTTCTGAAGCCAATTTACTGAACACCAAATGGACAAAACAAAATTATACAAACATTATAAAACCAAACATTACACACCCATGGATTGATAAGTCAGCACAATGGGATTCTCTAATTTTTGCTTGCTAATTAAGCACAGCAGGTAACATAACTTATCGCTGCCTTCTAATGCCATAGTATAAATGGCCCACAGCCTGTGCAAAACACACTTGAATAGGCTCAATTCAGTTTTAAAATGAAGATGTGTTGCAGGGTTTGGATTAGTAAGGTACACAAGGTTTGACCAAATCACCAAATGACAGACTTACTCACCAGAGTGGAAGCGATAGCTAGTTTATTCCTAGAGCTTTATACTTCAGTCAACTACTGTGTAATAATTCATAATTCTTGACTTTGAATAGTATATTCTTAGAAACTATTTAAGAAAATTGAGCTTTCTTGATAATCAAAGTAAAAAGATCAGCATTCAGCAACTCCCTATACAGATATTTTGCTGAATATAAAAACATCAGATAATGGCTCACATTTAAATACCATAGACTTAACTTTAAGGTCACTTCGGCCCAAAGCAAAATATAGCAATCAGCTGTGGATCAGAAAGATCAAATTTGCAGTCAAACAGTTATCATTCAATGACAAAAATATTTCACAGCGATCAACTAATAACTCCTGAGCGAATAGGGAGAATTATAGTTGTAAACTAGGTAGATCTATTTACCTCACTAGGTATACTTCTTTGGAGCCAAAGTCTCATCATCAACCTAATGGTTGGCTTAATATTCCACTGTAGCTATATTAAACTTATTACTTATAGGTTTCAATTAAATTTCTCTCAGCCACTGTAAGTTAGTTATGATGCTGCTTCATTGACTTCAGTGTGATAAATATAGTTTCAGATTGCTGGCTGTCTACAAATGTGAAATGAACAGCCAACTTAACAATATACATGTAAACAAAAAAGGTTCAGATAAATACAATTGTACAATGATCAGAAGTCACATCACATCACATCAACAATTTATATGTAAAAACCAGTAAACTAAAGGAGCTTGGTTATAGTCCAAAACATAGGGCAAGGACTTGTCACTTACTTGGGTTTGACAACGTAAGCAGGTTTAGAGATGGATTTACTGGACACAGATAAAAAACACTGCTTTTAAAGGCAAAAGGAAAGCAATTCAATGTGATCTGGATTAACAGCACTGAATTTTATTCTAGTTAATAGATCAGACTATTAAAATAAATTCAGGTTGGTAACAACCCTTCTACTTCATCTTAATACACAATATGCAGCTCCAATGAGCATCATCCCATACAGACCAACCGTAATCAAATTAAACAGGCTTTCCCTGCCTCCCAGTCCTCTCTGCGTAGTTGCTGTGGGTATCAAAGCAATTTTTGAGCGTTTGTTTTAAATGCATGCCCATTTTATTACTGACTCAATTGACTTGAAGGAAGTAGGAACTCATCACTCAGTGATCCACAGATGAGCAAGAATTAAATCAGATTTGTGTCTTTTAATTTGTTACCTAATGTATAAATTTTTTCTTGAAACAATGCTAATTATATAAGCATGACAACTGTAAATTAAACGTGGGCAATTTCAATCAGACTAATTCAAATGGTTGGGAGTGGGACGGGAATGCTGTACGAGCAAAATGTGAACTCTTTAACCTGTGATTTAAAATGGTGCAGACATCATTTTACTAAATTATTGAGTAATAAAATAAAAACCATGAAGGAACAAGTAAAAAAGTGTCAGCATCATTGTGTATTTTCAGCATGCACTTTTGCACTAAAAGTCAGATCTCACTTTACTTTGCAATGGACCATAATTTATTTTCTGGCTAAGGATAATCTTATGTCATTTAAAAATAAAACCTTCTCTTCGTAACATTCAAAACTGAACAGATATAACCTGCTCTGAAACTCGTATTGATATTACTCTGAAGTTGCTTGTTCTGAAGAGATTGTGGCAATTCCTCCTGCCTCTGATGCTTTCTTCTTGTGGAGAAGCATCTGGTTTCAGCACAGTTGTCAACAGGAGCCTCGCAAGTTTAGATCTCACCACTCTTCTCCATCTGAATACAATACACAACACCGAGGTCCAGTGTGTATAATCACTAGAGCAACGAGAAGTCAAATTAAATTTACGTTCCCCAATTCCCAAACCTTCTCCACTCAGTTGTTGCAGGTTCACATATAACTTTTGTGAATTTGTTTTAAATGAATGGTGATGACATTAACTCAAGTTATGTGAGCACTCAAGTCTGAGTGTTACATCATCTCCTTCTTTGTGTGGAATAAAGCTTTTTCAAAGTTAAGTAAATTCCATTAGAAATTTTGGCAATTTTTGAAATGGTTCTTGAAGACATTATTCTCCTTGGATATACTGCAACAATTTAACTTCAAACTCTTAATACTGCCATGAAACAAAACTACATCAGAGTGATACAGCAGGTGGCATTGAAAAAAAGGAATAAACATTAGGAAGAGAAACAAACAGTCTAGAAACAGTAACATGTAAGGCATTTATGTAAACGTGTCCAAAAACATTGGTCTGAGTTATGCAAATAGAAAAATATATAAATTACCATAAACATTCCACCAAAAGTTCAAATGTTTCAAACCCCTTTACCAGAAAGCGACTTTGAAATCTTTCCAGCTTGCAGTGAACCAAGATTAAAGTTATTGGCTATAGTTCAAGAACATGGCTTCATCTTCTTTCCAGGAATTCATCATTTGGTGCACTTGTTGAATATAGCCATAGTTAAAGTGCCTTGGTGCTCGTGGAAGGAACAGTGTGGGAAGACGGTTTTTGAGGGTAACGATCATAATAGTAAGCTTGAAAGAGAATTGTGATATCAACACACACTTGCAGCAATCCACATATCCAAAACTGGAAAGGAGCTTGGTTCAGGATGAAGTAAGCAGTCTTGAAAGTGTCACCACTTGCCCACATCAGCACCATAGTAATACTTTATTGAGGAGGAAAGATTCCAAAATTAGTAAAAAAAACTAATTTAAATCAACTAATAAATGTCTAACATAGCACCATATGTAACATTACTGTAATAGACAGTACTCACCGCAAGAAACCTTCACACTGCTGGATTAAGATCTGTAACATTATCATTTCTCTCTCCCTACCATTTGCATTGTTACTAGAACTTTACAAGTGTGGATTTAATTGCACGTGGGTAACATCCTCTTCGTCTGATCAGCAATGATCAGTTGACGATAATTCATAAGGCAATTGGCTACACTTCAACTGCAGGAAACTGAAAGCCAGCCTGTTACACCACCAAAGGTGTATCCCCTTTCATTAGATTATAAGGTGGGTCTTGTGTCTTCTGACAGTAGGACCTTCATTCAGTGGACCCAAAATCATGCAAGGTCTTGCTCAAAGAATACAAGGTTGGTAACTCAGCTCATGGACAAATACAGCAAGGATTTACACTGTACATAGAAACAAGAGATAGGTTGTTCACTCCATATGGTCGAATGGTTGCCCAAGAAACCACTACTTGGCTTATGCCCGAAATGTCGATTCTCCTGTTCCCTGGATGCTGCCTGACCTGCTGCGCTTTTCCAGCAACACATTTTCAGCTCTGATCTCCAGCATCTGCAGACCTCACTTGCTCCTCCAAGAAACCACTACAGAAAGGAACAATGGCTAGGATTCTATACTGCTAATAAATTGCAAACTATCACAAAGGTAATGGTTAAGACATGAACAGTGGTCTATATCCTTCCTCAAATTGCACTGAAGACCAATGAATCTTCAAGTCTTGTTCAATTCAAAGTAACTTAGCTGGTAATGGCATGGTAAGTTAATTACTACTGCAGAATCTTTCTGGACCCAAAAATGAACTTTACAAGTGCAGAACAAAACAAAAATGAATGTTGCACATTTTTAATTCATTATATTTGAAGTTTTTTAAAAAATGTATCCATTTAAATTTTTCCCCTCAATCAGTAAGTCACAATCTCATTTTTTACAAAATGACTTAACTGTAATTTATATTTTATGTCTATAACTTTCTGCTTTGCTGTCTGTGAGGACTCTTCACCATGACTGGTTTATCAGCCTTCTTACAACTTGTCCCATTCACACTAACCACATTTCCTCTGCCATAGAAACTTAAATCATTGAGTCAAACACAATGCTGGAAAAACTCAGCATATTTGGTAGCAACTGTGAAGAAAGAAACAATATTTCAAGTCCAATATGAATCTCCTTCAGAAATGAAAGATGACGACAAATGAGTTCTTCTACATTCACACTTTTTTTAACCTGACTCAAAGCAGGTACTCTGTTTCTCTCTCCATGGATGCTGCTTGACCTGCTGACATTTTTCCAGCACTCTCTGCATTTGTTTCAGATTTAAGAGCAACCACAATATTTTGCTTTTATTAGTGAAATCACTGAAACTGTCAAAGAAATCTGAGATCTACAGGTCTCCTCAATCTTTTTTCTCCCCTCCCTCAAGAACAATGACGCCCATAATCAATCAAGCTTGCAATCAATAAAGATGGGCATCAAGAGCTTTAAATGTAAGAAAGAGAGAAGTCAAAGTGAGCATAGACACCTTAGAGAATGAAGCTGGGGAAATAATAATGACGAACCAGGAAATGGCAGAGGAGCTAAATAAATACTTTGCCTCAGTCTTCACAGTAGGTGACACTATAACATTCCAAAATTATTAAGTGCCCAGAGGGCAAAAGGAAGAGAGAAAATAAACACAATAATCTTGATCAGATGGGCTGAGGAGTGGTAGATAGATTTGGATAAATGTGAGGTGTTGCATTTTGGATAGGCAATTCAGGGCAGGACTTATACACTTAATGGTAAGGTGGAAGTCTGTATCGCAGACGCTGCAGATTAGAGTCAAGATTAGAGTGGTGCTGGAAAAGCACAGCAGGTCAAGTAACATCTGAGAAGCAGGATAATCGACATTTTGGGCAAAGACACTCCATCAGGCTTTTGCCCGAAATGTTGATTTTCCTACTCCTCGGACGCTGCCTGAGTGTTTCCAACACTCTAATCTTGACTTAATGGTAAGGTCCTGGGGAGTGTTACTGAACAAAGAAACCTTGGAGTGCAGGTTCACAGTTCCTTGAAAGTGGAGTCACAGGTAGATAGGATAATGAAGAAAACGTTTGGTATATTTGCCTTCATTGTATATAGGATTTGCGAGGTCACGTTGCAGCTATACAGGACATTGGTTAGGCTACTATTGGAAAACTGTGTGTAATTCTCGTCGCCACGTTATCAGAAGGATGTTGTGAAACCTGAAAGGGGTCAGAAAAGATTTACAAGAATGTTGCCAGGGTTGGAGGGTTTGAGCAAAAGAGAGAAGCAGAATAGACTGGGGCTATTCTCCCTGGAACATTGGAGGCTGAGGGGTGAGCTCATAGAGATATATAAAATCATGAGGGGCATGGATGGAGTTAATAGACAAGATCCTTTCCCTGGGGTGGGGGAATCCAAAACTAGACGGCATAGGTTTAGATTGAGAGGGGAAAGATTTAAAAGGGACCCAAGGGGCAACCTTTTTACAAAAAGGGTGGTGTGTGCATGGAATGAGCTGCCCGAGAAGGTGGAGGAGACTGGTATAATTACAACATTTAAAAAGCATCTGGATGAATATATGAATAGGAAGGGTTTGGAGGGATGTGGGCCAAATGCTTGCAAATGGGACTAGATTTATTTCAGATATCTGGTCAGCATGGATAAGTTGGATCAAGGGGTCTGTTTCTGTGCTGTATATCTCTATGACTCTATAACTATTATTGGAGCAAAGTGCTAGGGCAATTAATGGGGCTAAAAACCAATAAGTATTCTGGTCTTAATGAGATGTATCATAGGATATTAAAGAAAGTTGCTACAGAGATAGTGGATACAATGGTACAATCTTTCAGGAATCCTTAGATTCTAGAAGTCACAGAAAATAGGAAAAGTGGCAACGCAACATCCATATTATTTTAAAAAAGGGGAGGAGACAAAAAAGGTACTTAGGCCAGTTAGCTTGACATCTATTATTTGGAAAACATTAGAGTATTATAAAGGATGTAGCAGCAGAACATTTAGCAATATATATGATCCAAGAAAGTAAGCATGGTTTCATGAAGGGAAATCATGCCAGACAAATTTCCTAGAATTCTTTGAAGAGGTAACAAGCAGAATAAAGGGAAACAGTGGGTGTATAATATTTGTACTTCAGAAGGTATTTGATAATGTACTACACATTAGGCTACTTAATAACAGTCCATGGTATTGGAGACAGCATATAGCATGGATAGAGGATTGTTAACTAACAGAAGACAGAGGTTAGGATAACAGTAACATTTTCAGGATGGCAACTTGTAACTAGCGGTGTGCCTTGAGGCTCAGAGATGGGACCATAATTATTTACTATCCATATTTTAATGATTCGGATGAGAAAAGTAACTGTACTATTGCCACACTCTTGGATGATACAAAAATACATGGGAAGGCAAGTGGTGAGGATGACACAAACAGTCAGCAGAGGGATGTCAGCATGTTAAATGAGCAGACAAAAAAACTTGGTAGATGGAATAGAATGGGGCAAAATGTGAAGTTATGGATTTTGGCAGAAAAAAATCAAAAAGCTGAATATTATTTAAATAGAGAAAGACTGCATAGCGCTACCGGATGGACACCTCACCCATGAATCACAAAACATTAGCAGGTAATAAGGGAGGCAAATGGAATGTTGGCCTTTATTTCAAAGGACATGGAGTATAAAAGTGGGAGATTTTGCTAAAACTATAGAAGGCATTAGTCAGTTCACATCTGGAAGACTGTGAATAGTTTGGGCCACTTACTGGCATTGGAGGCACACCAAGAAAGGTTCACTAGGCTGATACCGGCTATGGAGGGATGTCTTATAAGGAAAGATCAAATAGATTGCTTTTGTACTTATTGGAATAAGGGAGATTGCTCCTAAACTAAAGTTTAGGAGCAGAGAGGAGAAAATAGTTGACAGAAATGAGGAGGAACTTTTTCTCTTAGAGGGTTGCGAATCTGTGGAATCCTTCAATGCAGAGAACTGTCAAGGCTGTGCCATTAAGCATATTCGATGCTGAGAAAGAGTTTTCTTTTAAAATCAGTAAGAATCAAGCATTATGAGGAAATGACAGAAAAGTTGAGTTCAGAACTATCAGATAAGCCATGAATGGCAGAGCTGATTCATTCAGCTGAATAGTCTACTTGTGCTCCATCTTATGTTCTTATTCAGTTATTGTTGACCACAAAACCTGACCAGTGTTAGACTCGAGGATTACATTTTTCCAGTTAACTTCTGTTTAAATAGAAAGTGCCACTAACATGAGGCAGAAAATCAATAGTCTTCATTTCAACTGACTGGAACCCAAAGTACAACAGTAAATGACTCATGACAGTCAACTATTGAACAAATGTACAACTTCCATGGCAAAAGTGCACAGCTTGAAATACTGAGGCAGAATGTCCACGAGTGCTTTTGACCTACTGTGATCCCTTCCAAAATATAGCAGATAGAATTACTTTACATATTGGGGTCCCACTGTGGAGCAGAAGAATCCTGCCCCTCTTCCCACTACAATGTCAGAGGCTTTGCCGACGCAAAGAAAGCACAAGTATAGAAAAAGCATGCTGTTTAAAATTTTCTAATCTTAAAAATCAGTTGGTAAAGTTATATCATTTGGAGTTGAAATTCTTTTAAAGAAACTTATGCACATCATAATGAGTTATTTTCCTTCGAGTTCTCCATTAATAGTGTGGGCTTGTACAGCTGTTGTCTCATTGGAACCAGCCAAGCATCTTTTATTTGATCCAATGGCTATCTTTGTGCATGTGCAGTAACTGTCAAATGGCTATCAGATCAAACACAGCCTTATCCACCAACATTTTCCCACTACCAGCAAAGCTTCTTCTTTCTTAAACGTTTAACCAATTCTCGTTTGAAAGTTAGCATCGACATTGGTTCCATTTAATTACAGTAATTACATACTTGATTACTGTTGCAGGGTTGATGGGCCGAAAGGCCTTTGTCCATGCTGTAATATGCTCCAACTATGACAACTAATCAGTCTGCCCCTTCAGGTTATAACTCAGTGAGGTAACACAAACCTCAAACTCCCTTGGGTTCTTTTTCTGATGTTTGTAAATTTACCCTATAAAATCCCTCAATTCTGAAAACCTCCCAATCATCTATTAACCATGTCTGTGCTGATAAGAACAATTCCAGCTACTTAAGATCTCTCCAGATAACCAAGGTCCTTCATTGTTGGCATCATCGTGGTTGATAACGTCTCTTTTCCTTATGTCCTTCATGATCTTTTTTTTACACTTCTCTACGCTAAATCTGCCTTCTTTCTACCCATATCACTAGTCTCAGTCCTCCTGAAGGAACTATCTACAATACTTAACAAAAAAACTAAAAATACCTTTAAATAAAAAAAAGTCACTGAATCTGAAACTCTAACTCTGCTTCCTTTCCTCAAATGCTGCCAGACTTGCTGAATTTCTCCAATTTCATTTTTTTTATCTTCACTATGTTGCAAGCTTTCTCATATCTACAAAGTCTGAAATTATGTTCCCTATACCCAAGTCCAGGGCAATAATATATATCCTGTCCCCATGCTTTGATGTACCTTGTCTTAGAGATTCCTATAGCCTCAACTGATTTGATTTTTTTCCCCCCAAAGTAAATGCTATAAGAGTCCATGGTATTGGAGATAACATATTAGCATGGATAGAGGATTGTTAACTAACACAGGACAGAGGTTGGGTTAAAAGTAACATTTTCAGGATGGCAACTCATAACTAGCAGTGTGCCACGGGACTCAGAGACAGGTTCTCTGATTCTCCTCTGAATCCATGTTTACTAGGTTATTAATCCTCAAATTATATTTTAAATATGTTTTATATTAAATGTATACTTAAAATTTAGTGTTGACAAAGTTTGGGTTTCATTCTTGAATCTTCAAGGATTTGGAGTGGTCTTAAAATAGCTGCTGTTGTGGTGTTCGTTTCCAAGTTGTGTAACTTGCTGGTAAAGAATTCTTTTAGTGAACTGGTAAGAAAACACCTCTTGCTTGCATTCTCCTGACCAAGCATAGTTGTCAGCTCAGCAATATTTGAAACTTTTCAGTTGAGGCTCCAAAATCAACGGCTGTTTACATGTGGAACCATGTGATGCTGGATTTGTCTGCAAGAACCTAAGGTTAAGATGTAATAATGTAAACTCAAAATCAGGTGATGGTTGTGAGTTTAAAGGAGAAAAATAAGGGGATATATTGCTAAATATTCAAATGAACAAGTTTGTGGCTTTTTTTTTAAATGCAATGCCAGTTCTTTTAGTAAGAAACAATAACTATGGTTGGAAGAACCAATTCACTTGACAACTGAGAGTACTGTGATGGTCTCTTCAGTCAGACCTTTCAATAAATCATTTGGATTTAAAAACATATTTCAATGCCTTTCAGCATTAGAAAAAGGCAGCTACATTCTGTCTCATTGTTTTTGACTGTAAATTTCTTTCTTACCTTACGTTAACAGCTCTGGACATGATAGTTGGTGAACCTGAAGGGGATCCAGTGTTGGTCCTGATCAATTAATGAAAATGTCAGAACTAGAATCTGCTCAAGTTATTTTTACTCATGACGTCTCTCATTACTCACTCAACTTAGTTCAGTCATGAATTCCAAAGACTTTATGTATAAACTAAACACAACAAAAGTAAGTAAGTTCTAGCACTTCACTTACTTCCCTTTTGGCATTCTTCCTCATTCACTAGGCATAATACTGAAAAGCAAAGAGAATATTTTCTCAATGATGTGATACTAGGGGGCTATGAAGGAACAAAGGAATTTAGGTGCTAGTGTACAGAAATAACTGGAAACTAATGCAAGGGTACAAAGGCGATGAAAAAACCTAAAAGAATATTAGGTTTAATTTCCTGCAAGATTGCAATAAAAGTAAAGTGATACTTCAATTACACAGACCTTTGATCAGTCCCCATCCAGAGAACTGTGTTCAGTTTTGGATACAGAGCCTTAAGAAGTATATTGCCCTTGAAATTTATTCATCAGAATATCAGGGCTTAAAAGAATTAAACTATGAGGACAACTTACTAAATGTGATTTGTATTCCATTAAGTGTAGAAAGTTGACAGCGGCATTTAATTGAGGTGTTGAACATGTTAAAGCAGCTTGATTGGGTAGATACAGAGAAACTATTCCCTCTGGTGGGAGAATCCTGCATTAAGACATTAAAGACTATACTATCTGTGACGATCATCTACAGTCTTCCATTTCTAAGTGGTACTTTGCACCAGCTCAACAAGAAATTCAAACTTTAGTGTTAAATTTCTCACCGTGGCAGTTCAATAACACACCAGAAGTGAGGGCTGGGCAGACAAGCAGAGCCGAGAGAAACAGTATGAGCATGCTAGCAAAACCAAGCACAAGAGTGAAACTTTAAGACAAATAGAGAAAGATAGGGAGAAAGACTCACACAAGGTCTTGGCTTGGTACACAAGTATTTTTTGCATTCCAATAAAGCAGCTATAAATACAGTTTTTTTCAAAAAGGCTGCTTCTGTATATTGTCAACGGATTCACAATGAGGCACAAATGTCTTACTCAATTCCAGTTAGCATTCAATCCAAGCACCACTTTTATTGTGTCTTAATGTGACATTTCAAGGATGGCAAAAGGGATAAATATGCAGCATACATGAAGCACTGTTGTTAGTAACTTAATATTAAATAAATCGGTCTGGTAGATGCAAGAATTACCAGGGCCGGGGATGGTGCTGGGAGATTGTGGTAAGGTTGCTTATCAGGTTTATAAACTGACAAATACACTCAGATTATGGTGTGGCAACATATATTCCAATAAACCAGTATACAGTGAAAACAAAAATCATAGTTTGCTTTATCAAACTTGCTAATTTACTGTTGGACAGATAAAAGCATACTCTGATTCACAGAGATGAAATCTGTTCATGAAGTTGTCATTGACAACCCCTGAACCCAAAGTAGTAGGAATGTAAAATCCCAAAATAGAACCACAGCCTTGATTCACGTCGGAGTCAATTCACCCAATTACAACCCAATGATACTCCAATGCCTCCTACCATAGACAATTTAAACATTTGCTAAATTTGTTCATGAATGCGTTGTGAGAACAGTGTTCTACGCATATGCGAACACATCAGAAAAGAGCACACAGAATGTAATATGCAGAAAATATATCATAAAAAATTGAGATATTCCAGCTTTATAATATAGAAGAAATAACTTAAAAGGTTACATTATTGAAGCATATCAATTATGAAATAGTATAAACAACACAAATAGAACTTTAAGATAAATCAGTGGAGTAAAAAAAATGAAAACTCATCAAAAATAAATCAAAGAGCGATACCTATTTGGAATAATTTGCAAAGCATAACAGTAGAAAGAAACACATGAAGTAATTTATAAAATATAAAGAATGGCAAGGAAATAGCATTCTGATAAAGGGGGTAGGGGGTGGATTCTGGTGGGTTGAATCTCCTTTTACCATCCTTAATTTTTTTCTTGTGTACTTAAAATTGGTTTCAGAATGCAGATGTTAGGGAGATAATCCTCATAATAAAGGAAAGATTATGACGAGCATTGGGATCTGATAGGTCAATTGATGCATTAGCAATTGACCCATTAACTGTAAGGTTGTACTTACTGTTTTGAATTCTTTTATGAGCTAAAATTTTAATTTTGCTTTGTTCTGTTGGCTTGTGAATACCATGCCTTCAAATCTACTTTAGGATTTGAACTATATAATCTAGGTTGATACTTCCAACAGTGTTCTACTCTTAGAGCTGCCAATTTCCATACATGATGATAAATTAAGATCTCCTCTGTTGGTGAGCTTGATGTACAAGAGGATCAGAGAATCCTTTGGTGTCCTGTCCCCAACATGGATAGAACTAATAAAAAAAATTGTCAGTATTGTTTACTGAGATTCATTACTTGTAAATTGGCTGCTGCTTTAGCCTATAGTGGCTGCACTTGAAATAGTAAAATGCCTGAGCACTTGATGGATACAAGTTATTTTTTTTCTCTATCAAGATCCTATAACAGTGTGATATGGGCCCTCTTACCTCATTCCTTCTGTTGATTTGTTCTCGTAGTTGCGGTACAGTTGTGGTGTGCCAAGCATTGCCTCGGTAAAGACAGCGAAGAAGCCAAGTGTTTCCACGAAGAGTAAAGAATCAATAAGGAGGTAGGTTATGTATGCAGCAACAACAGTGAAAGCCAAGACACACTGTATGTAATCAATAAATCTGCTCCACAGCCAGAAGTACTGCAAGTCAAAGTCTAAAAACAGAAACAAATTATTAAAGTATCTAAGCAAATTATTTGAATTTTACCAGTTACACTCATTTATTTTAAATTTATGACCAAAAAACAAATTTGCCACAAGCCAATTTTTAAAAGACAAATACAAGCATCAAAATTTCAAATGTGCACCTCCCTTTATTTTTCCAGTTTACTTGAATGATGCCATCTCTGTTTCTGTGGCAAATGTTTCCTACTCATAGTTCTTCTTCCGGTCCTCTTCCTGACTATATGAAGATCACCAAACATGCTAACAATTTTGTTAGCTTTTCTAAAGGGAGTCCAGACACAAATCTATCTTCTAACCGAACTTCTACATATGAACTATTCTCTCAGCACTGAATTTGCACCCTTGGCAACAACTTGCAGTTTAATGGCATTTTTAACATTGAACCAAAATCATTCACAGAAGCACAATCTAGCAATAATTGATGCTCAGCCAAAGGAAGTGGTATTAAAACAGCTGCCGTAAATCTTGAATCATGGGACAGGCTCTCCTAAAAAGATAGAACGATGAAAAGGCAGAGAAAAATTTAGAATAAACACCTGAAGTCAACGCTACGAATAATGGTGCAAAGCTGAAGGATCCATGAGATGCCAGTTTTGGAAAATTTAAGGAAGGTTTTACAGCTGGAGGAGGTTAGAGCAAAGGGAAAATGTAGTGGGATTTGAACAAAGCCATTAATATTTTAAAATTTGACACCTTTTAGAGACTGAGGACTAATGTAGTTCAGAAAACACTGGTTAATTTGGCAGTTCAGCTTGGTGTACAATTGAACACAAATGGTGCATTTTTAGGATATGCTTATCCAACCAAACAAAAAACTGACAGCTTTGGAAGTGGAGAGCTTGTTTAACTGGGCAGGAGAGTGTAGCAAGGCGACACTGCCATTTCACCTGGATGAAATCTGTGTGAGAAAGCTCAACAATGTCCTTCTTGCCCAATCGATAATTGAGGCCCTCAAGAGCAATTAATGTGATTAGTATTTAAGGGCTTCAACTGTCGCTACTGGTTATTCAATGCGCAGGAGGCAGGATTAACCATGTGAGGACACTGACAAGCAAACTCTGGTGGGCAGGTAGGGAGGCTTCCATATTCAATGACTGATCAAGGCACCCACAAGGAGTCTGCTGAGGTCATGCTACACCTTTCTCCAAAAATCCCCTTCCAGTGTCCACCAATTACCTGTGTCCAGGAATTCACTGATAATTCCGAGTGAACCCTGAAGCATATTACTAGAACATAGCCAATAGTCCCAGTGCAGTTCTTTGTACATGAGACATGAATCCTCTGAGGGGCTGACAGACCTGAAGGGGCAGGAGTTACTCTCTATTGATGAAAGTCCTGAAGTAAATTCTTCCCCACTGTGCAGCATTTAGGGCCTTCATGCCTCAAGTTCTAGAGATCAAGTTGACAGGATGCCAGTGTCCAGCCTTCTGCCATGCTCAATAAATTCTGCGCTGAAAATGTGTTGCTGGAAAAGCGCAGCAGGTCAGGCAGCATCCAGGGAACAGGAGAATCCACGTTTCGGGCATAAGCCCTTCTTCAGGAATGAGGAAAGTTTGTCCATAAGGCTAAGATAAAAGGTAGGGAGGAGGGACTTGGGGGAGGGGCGTCGGAAATGTGATAGGTGGAAAGAGGTCAAGGTGAGGGTGATAGGTCAGACTGGGGTGGGGGTGGAGAGGTCGGGAAGATGATTGCAGGTTAGGAAGGCGGTGCTGAATTCGATGGATTAGACTGAGACAAGGTGGGGGGAGGGGAAATGAGGAAACTGGTGAAATCCGAGTTCATCCCTTGTGGTTGGAGGGTTCCTAGGCGGAAGATGAGGCGCTTTTCCTCCAACCGTCGTTTTGTTGTGGTCTGGCGATGGAGGAGTCCAAAGACCTGCATATACTTGGTGGAGTGGGAGGGGGAATTGAAATGTTGAGCCACAGGGTGGTTGGGTTGGTTGGTCCGGGTGTCCCAGGGGTGTTCTCTGAAACGCTCCGCAAGTAGCCGGCCTGTCTCCCCAATATAGAGGAGACCACATCGGGTGCAGAGGATGCAATAGATGATGTGCGTGGAGGTGCAGGTGAATCTGTGGTGGATATAGAAGTTTCCTTTGGGGCCTTGGAGGGAGGTGAGGGGGGAGGTGTGGGCGCAAGTCTTGCACCTCCTGCGGTTGCAGGGGAAGGTGCCGGGAGTGGAGGTTGGGTTGGTGGGGGGTGTGGACCTGACGAGGGAGTCACGGAGGGAGTGGTCTTTACGGAATGCTGATAGGGGAGGGGAGGGAAATATATCTTTGGTGATGGGGTCCGTTTGGAGGTGGCGGAAATGATGGCGGATGATGCACTGAACATGGAAATTGGCGGGGTGGTAGGTGAGGACCAGTGGGGTTCTGTCCTGGTGGTGGTTGGAGGGGCGGAGCTCAAGGGCGGAGGAGCGGGAAGTGGAAGAGATGCAGTGGACGGCATCGTCGACCACGTTGGGGGGGAAATTGCGGTCCTTGAAGAAGGAGGCCATCTGGGTTGTGCGTTTTTGGAACTGGTCCTCCTGGGAGCAGATGCGGCGGAGTCGAAGGAATTGGGAGAATGGGATGGCGTTTTTACAGGGGGCAGGATGGGAGGAGGTGTAGTCCAGGTAGCTGTGGGAGTCGGTCGGTTTGTAGTAGATGTCCGTGTTGATTCGGTCGCCTGAGATAGAAATAGAAAGGTCGAGGAAGGGGAGGGAGGAATCTGAGACTGTCCAGATGAATTTGAGGTCGGGGTGGAAGGTGTTGGTGAAGTGGATGAACTGTTCAACCTCCTCGTGGGAGCACGAGGCAGCGCCGATACAGTCATCGATGTAGCGGAGGAAAAGGTGGGGGGTGGGGCCAGTGTAGTTGCGGAAGATGGATTGTTCCACATATCCTACGAAGAGGCAGGCATAGCTGGGGCCCATGCGGGTGCCCATGGCTACTCCTTTCGTTTGGAGGAAGTGGGAGGATTGGAAAGAGAAGTTGTTCAGGGTGAGGACCAGTTCAGTCAGTCGAAGGAGGGTGTCAGTGGAAGGGTACTGGTCGGTACGGCGGGAAAGAAAGAAGCGGAGGGCTTTGAGTCCTTCGTGATGGGGGATGGAGGTGTACAGGGACTGGATGTCCATGGTGAAAATAAGGCGCTGGGGACTGGGGAAGCGAAAATCATGGAGCAGGTGGAGGGCATGGGTGGTGTCCCGAACGTAGGTGGGGAGTTCTTGGACTAAGGGGGACAGGACGGTGTCAAGGTATGCGGAGATGAGTTCGGTGGGGCAGGAGCAGGCGGAGACAATGGGTCAGCCGGGGCAGTCAGGTTTGTGGATTTTGGGCAGGAGGTAGAAGCGGGCGGTGCGGGGTTGTGGGACTATGAGGTTGGAGGCGGTGGATGGGAGATCCCCCGTGGTGATGAGGTTATGGACGGTCTGGGAGATGATGGTTTGGTGGTGGGGGGTGGGGTCATGGTCAAGAGGGCAGTAGGAGGAGGTATCTGAGAGCTGGCGTTTGGCCTCAGCGGTGTCGACGATGCCCTCCACTGCATCTCTTCCACTTCCCGCTCCTCCGCCCTTGAGCCCCGCCCCTCCAACCGCCAGCAGGACAGAACCCCACTGGTCCTCACCTACCACCCCACCAATCTCCATGTTCAGCGCATCATCCGCCATCATTTCTGCCACCTCCAAACGGACCCCACCACCAAGGATATATTTCCCTCCCCTCCCCTATCAGCATTCCGAAAAGACCACTCCCTCCGTGACTCCCTCGTCAGGTCCACACCCCCCACCAACCCAACCTCCACTCCCGGCACCTTCCCCTGCAACCGCAGGAGGTGCAAGACTTCCGCCCACACCTCCCCCCAAGGCCCCAAAGGAAACTTCCATATCCGCCACAGATTCACCTGCACCTCCACACACATCATTTATTGCATCCTCTGCACCCGATGTGGCCTCCTCTATATTGGGGAGACAGGCCGGCTACTTGCGGAGCGTTTCAGAGAACACCTCTGGGACACCCGGACCAACCAACCCAACCACCCTGTGGCTCAACATTTCAATTCCCCCTCCCACTCCACCAAGGATATGCAGGTCTTTGGACTCCTCCATCGCCAGACCACAACAAAACGACGGTTGGAGGAAGAGCGCCTCATCTTCCGCCTAGGAACCCTCCAACCACAAGGGATGAACTCGGATTTCACCAGTTTCCTCATTTCCCCTCCCCCCACCTTGTCTCAGTCTAATCCATCGAATTCAGCACCGCCTTCCTAACCTGCAATCTTCTTCCCGACCTCTCCGTCCCCACCCCAGTCTGACCTATCACCCTCACCTTGACCTCTTTCCACCTATCACATTTCCGACGCTCCTCCCCCAAGTCCCTCCTCCCTACCTTTTATCTTAGCCTGCTGGACAAACTTTCCTCATTCCTGAAGAAGGGCTTATGCCCGAAACGTCGATTCTCCTGTTCCCTGGATGCTGCCTGACCTGCTGCGCTTTTCCAGCAACACATTTTCAGCTCTGATCTCCAGCATCTGCAGACCTCACTTTCTCCTCAATAAATTCTGCCCCAAATTTCCCACTTCGGATGCTTTAGATTATTGTAGGATAGTCTCTTCAATTACATTTATTAACCATGAGTGCTTCATCCTTCTCAGAAGGTCCTTTTTTGATCAGAATTTTTTTTTTGCTGATAGTGAAATATCTGCTCAAATGTCTGCAATATCTCATCCACTCACTTCCCTCGTGGTCTATTTTCCCCAACTCACTTGAGGCACCTTTTGGCGACACCCAAATTTTTGTGCTCCTCTATTCTTGGGGAGTTCTGCTTAAGAAAATATTTTGATTTATCTTTCTCAGACCTCGCTCACTGTACTATGACTACAACTGATTTGTCCACTCAATTTGTGTTGTTTTCCAACCTCCTGTTTAAACCAAATTACAAACTTCAGTGTCATCTTCACACTCAGATATACACGTCTCTCATCCTTTGATCCGGACATGAATATGGTGAAAAGCTGAAGTCCCAGGAGAGGCCTTGAACACTTTTTTAGTGCACTCCAATTGGGTGCACTTTCATTAATGTTAAAAGTCTCATTTGAAATCTTATTAAATATTTAGAAACATCCATAGGCACTTTTCCATTTGCCATTTCTCAAACAAAATCAACTGGGTTAGCCAGGCTGGACCTATTACTCACCCCGACCCCACTCCTGTCCAAGTGCTCAGTCATTCATTTGTAAACATTAGTTGTGGGTAGCACTAGAAGCAATGTTATACTGACAGCTTATAGTTACTTGGTTTCTTCTTCATTCAATAATAATGTTATCTGTAATTTTCTAATCCACAGGCACAAATTCCTGAATCTAGAGGGGAAAACATTATGACTAACACATTTGCTATTTCCTGCAGTTTGTGGAGTTTTGTCAAATTAAAGCACAATTACTTTTTCAACCAGTATATTTTACTTAAATTAAATCAAAGTTCTTCTATTTCATATGTAGATTACCTTCTATGAGTATTTTATCCTCCTTCGCTACTGTGAAAATGGATCCAAAGCACTTATTTCACAAGCTTATGATTTCCTCAATTATACTCTCACCCACATCTAACTTAATGGGCCCACATTTCCATTTACCACTTTGTTAACTTCTATGTATGGGTATGGATAAGGTGATTAGCAAAGGTCTTTTCCATAGGCCAGGGGAGTTCAAAATTAGGGGGCATATTTTTAAGGAGAGAGGAGAAAGATTTAAAAGGAACCAGAGAGGCAACTTGTTCAGAGGGTGGTTCATATGTGGAATGAACCAGATGAAGTAGTAGATGCAGGTACAGTTACAACATTTAAAAGATATTTGGATAGGCACATGAATAGAAAGGTGTAGAGGGATATGGGCCAAATGCAGGCAAGTGGGACTAGTTTTGATTGGCAAATTTGGTTGGCATGGACGAGTTCGACCAAAGGGTCTGTTTCCATGATGTATGACTCTATTAACAGCATGAGTTGTGGAAGGAACCAAAGTCGATGCCTTTTGACTTTTCAAATGCTTAACTAAGAATTTGCAATTTATCAAGAACCGGATGTCAGATAAGAAGGGCAGAATTTGAACTGTGGTATGCCATTTCTGATGGCAGAACAAATATTTGGTCCCAGTTCCACTCTCTTGCTGTTTGACATTTCCTATGTGACTACAATCAAAGTTACATGTGTTGGCTACATATACAGGTGGCATATAATCACAAGGTGAGATTGCTGTTCAGGGGTGAAATCTGCTGACAATACGGCAAGTACGGGTGGACTATGAAAAAGCCTCCTGGATAAATCGGGGAGACTGTCCATGACTGCCACAATTTTCCTGCCCAATTCCATCACCATTAACAAAATATCTATGAAGAGCACAAAAATGGCATAGGTGTTCTTCAAATGTAAATTTTACTTGTAAATATTTCACGACATTGGTTTCACCTTATTCATCCATACATCATTATTTATTGATATTAGCATAGTTAGAGGTAAAAGCACTTGTATGACTAATGGTTGCCAAACACTCATGGTTACAGGGAGTTAGGGACACTCCTTTATTGTTTTCTCCGAAATATTTTGTGCTTGCTTCATTCTTTTTATTGAATGTTCATTTAAATTTCCAGTGCTATACGCGCCGTTTAATAGAACGTGGCTAAACCGCCAGGCTAAGCTGGCTCTCTATTCCATGTATTGAAAAAAACATTATCTCAGATTATATTCTGTAAATGTAAGTGAAACATGTAGGGCCCTGTAAGGATTCTGCCAGCCAACAGCTTGAAATCAATCTATATGTGGACTGTACAGATGTGGGAGCATAACCCTGACCGGGGATGAAAACTCAGGAGGTAGGCAGGCAAGTGGAAGACATTATTTCAAGCAGAAACTGATTAGTGCAGGGAGAGGGCCAAAGGATCTTTCCTGAATCTGGCTTTGATGTGAAAACACAATTATTTTCTTAATCTCCAGCTCAAACTAGAAGAGAGATCGATGGCCCATTCCACCTTGTACAGGAAAAGCGGTATTTTATACACTTCTGTATTACAATGATCACATACAACATGGTTACAATCCTTTCCTCCTAATCCATACACCCTATCAATGATGGGCATCCCTATGGACAGTCCCAGGTTCCCATGTTCTCGTGGTTTTTAACAGACACTATAATCTCTAGTCCTTCGGATCTTTTTATGCATCCTATTCATTCACATTGCAAAGTTAATGGACACAGGCCCTCAGACTTACCTCAGGCCAGTTTATCTCTAAGGATGGCTTGAATCCTGCATTATTCACTGTATTCCATTCAATTACTCCCCTTATATTTCCCACTGTCCTAATTATATATGTGAAAATACAAATGAGAGTTAATTTTTTTAACTAATTGTTATAAGATTTGTAATATTTATTTTTGTTATGAAGCTTGTTATAACATTTAAAGTTAGATACAGCCATTTCTACTCTTAGTACTTTGTGATTAATGGGCTGTGAACAATCTATTTTGTTCAGGGCAGAGTGAAGACATTTTCTAAAGCTTATTAACTTTCACAAATAGGCATAAATGTTTCGGTTAGATGTAACTATATTGCAGAGTAATTAATTTCAAAGAAACAATTATTCACTAAAAAGTAACTTTAACTGTTGTTCTGGTAGACTATTAGGGAGTTAATAGGCTGCATCTTGCACTTGGGTGTTCTTTCATTTACTGGGACAATTATTCTTTCATTTAATGTGGCTGGAGTTAAGCATTTATCGGACCTTAGGTCTCCTTATCAGAACTGTTTCAAATGGGAACATGTTGGGTCGTTTTTACTGTGGCTTACTCAATGGTATCATTACATTTTACTGTGTATGAGCAGGCAATTTTGCTTAGTTTCTGTCTGCTATTTTGTTTTAAGTCCTGCTTTTAATTCTACTTTCCACTTATCGATCATTTTGTGTTAACAGACATGTGCCACTCTACTCTGGCCAGGTACAAACCACCCCTACATTGCACTTTAGGACTATAATGCTATAATTTTTCCTAAATCTTGACTCGTTGTTCCCACTGGCCCCAGCATAGCAGACACTTCCCATTTTACTCCTCCATGCTTCCAACCCTATCTGCTGTTAATTTGAGGATTCATTGTAATATTTAACCAGTATTTAAAATAGTGCTTTACTTCTACAAATTTTCCTGGGAGACTGTTACACTTTTTATCTGAATTAGAACCTTTGAAAATACCCCTTCCAGTTGGAAAATTCAGAGTGTTCCTGATTCAAAGGAATTGCTCAACAGAAGTTTCAATTCCCTGGCTGACTCCTATGGAGTCTGCTGTAGCATGGATGCAGTGTGGTCCCATTCATTTTGACTACTGACATTCAACAGACAGGAGGGTTCCCTCCCAGTTGGGGAACACTTCAGTGGTCCAGGACATTCAGCCTCGGACCTTCGGGTGACCATCCTCCAAGGTGGACTTCGGGACAGGCAGCAGAGGAAAGTGGCTGAGCAGAGGCTGATAGCTAAGATCGGTACCCATAGGGAGGGCCTCAACCGGGACCTTGGGTTCACGTCACATTACAGCACTTTGAGTGCGAGCAGCAGCTAAGGTAAGACAGTTTGTTTTAAAATTACTTACCGGTAGCGGGCAGCGGTGGTTTTTTTCTCTCTTCACAGAAAGAGCGGGAGCAGCAGGGGGAAGTGACGAAGACCAGAGGGGCAGCCGGGTAGGTTTTTGTTTCCCTTTAAAAGCGCGCAGGAGAAGAACCTGAGGCACTACAGAGGTAGTGCCTCCCACCCGCCCTCCTCCTCTAACCTAAATAATAAGACCCATTGTGGTAAGTAGGTAAGTGCTGCATTTTGCTTGTTGTATTCTTTAGACCCTTTTTTTTTTATAAAAGGTTACTTTCAGAGGGATGGCAGTGAAGGGAGTGCAATGTTCCTCTTGCAACATGTTTGAGGTGAGGGATGCCATGGACATCCCTGCTGATTACACTTGCAGGAAGTGCACCAATCTCCAGCTCCTCCAAGACCGTGTTAGGGAACTGGAGCTGGAGTTGGATGAACTTAGGATCATTCGGGAGGCGGAGGGGGTCATAGATCGGAGCTTTAGGGAAGTAGTAACTCCAAAGATGGCAGATAGATGGGTGACAGTGAGGGGGACTGGGAGGAAGCAGCCAGTGCAGGGACCCCCTGCGGCCGTTCCCCTCAAGAACAAGTATACCGTTTTGGATACTTGTGGGGGGGGAAACGACTTACCAGGGTAAGTAACGGGGCTCAGGCCTCTGGCACGGAGCCTGTCCCCGTTACTCAGAAGGGAAGGGTGGAGAAGAGCAGAGCAATATTAATTGGGGACTCGATAGTTCGGGGCACAGATAGGCGGTTTTGTGGGAACGAGAGAGACACGTTTGATATGTTGCCTCCCAGGTGCAAGGGTACGTGATGTCTCTGATCGTGTTTTCCGGGTCCTTAAGGGGGAGGGAGAGCGCCTGAAGTCGTGGTCCACATTGGCACCAATGACATAGGTAGGAGGAGCGCTGAGGATGTTAGGCAGGCTTTTAGGGAGCTAGGTTGGAAGCTCAAAGTTAGAACGAACAGAGTTGTTGTCTCTGGTTTGTTACCCGTGCCATGTGATAGAGAGTCGAGGAATAGGGAGAGAGAACAGTTAAATGCGTGGCTACAGGGATGGTGCAGGAGGGAGGGATTCCGGTATTTGGATAACTGGGGTTCTTTCTGGGGAAGGTGGGACCTCAAAAACAGGATGGTCTGCACCTGAACCTGAGGGGCACCAGTATCCTTGGTGGGAGGTTTGCTAGTGCTCTTGGGGGTGGTTTAAACTAACTCTGCAGGGGCATGGGAACCCAGACTGTAGCTTTAGGGTGCAGGACCTGGAGTGTAGGGAGGTTAGGAACATGGCATCAATTTCAAAGGAGGGTGCCTGTAAACAGGAAAGTGGCTTAAGTGTGTATACTTCAATGCAAGAAGTATACGAAATAAGGTAGGTGAACTTGCAGCGTGGGTTGGTACCTGGGACTTCGATGTTGTGGCTATTACGGAGACATGGGTAGAACAGGGACAGGATTGGCTGTTGCAGGTTCCAGGGTTTAAATGTTTTAGTAGGGTCAGAGGTGGGGGTAAAAGAGGGGGAGGTGTGGCATTGCTTGTCAAAGATAGTATTACAGCTGTGGAAAGGACGATGGATGAAGACTCGCCATCTGAGGTAGTTTGGGCTGAGGTTAGGAATAGGAAAGGTGAGCTCACCCTGTTAGGAGTTTTTTACAGGCCTCCTAATAGTCCTAGAAACGTAGAAGAAAGGATTGCGAGGATGATTCAAGAGAAGAGTGAAAGTAATAGGGTGGTTGTTATGGGGGACTTTAACTTTCCTGATATTGATTGGGAAAGCTATAGCTCAAGTTCGTTAGATGGGTCAGTGTTTGTCCAATGTGTGCAGGAGGGTTTCCTGACACAATATGTAGATAGGCCAACAAGAGGTGAGGCCATACTGGATTTGGTTCTGGGTAATGAACCAGGCCAGGTGTTAGAATTAGAGGTAGGTGAGCACTTTGGGGACAGTGACCACAATTCGGTGACTTTTACTCTAGTGATGGAGAGGGATAAGTGTGCACTACAGGGCAAGAGTTATAGCTGGGGGCAGGGAAATTATGATGCGGTGAGGCATGACTTAGGATGTGTGGCTTGGAAAAGTAAGTTTCAAGGCAAGAGCGTAATTGATATGTGGAGCTTGTTCAAGGAGCAACTATTGAGTGTCCTTGATAAGTATGTACCCGTCAGGCAGGGAGGAAAGGGTCGTGTGAGGGAGCCGTGGTTTAATAAGGAATTGGAATCCCTTGTTAAAGGGAAGAGGGCGGCCTATGTAAAGATGAGGCGTGAAGGTTCAATTGGGGCGATTGAGAGTTATAAGGTAGCCAGGAAGGACCTGAAGAGAGAGCTAAGAGCAGCAAGGAGGGGACATGAAAGGTCCTTAGTTGGTAGGATTAGGGAAAACCCTAAGGCTTTCTATAGGTATGTCAGGAATAAAAGAATGACTAGGGTAGGAATAGGTCCAGTCAAGGATAGTAATGGGAAGTTGCGTGTGGAGGCTGAAGAGATTGGGGAGACACTGAATGAATACTTTTCGTCAGTATTCAATTAGGAACAGGACATTGTTGTCAATGTGAATACTGAGTCACAATTAAGTAGAATGGATGGCTTTGAGGTATGTAGAGAAGAGGTGTTGGAAATTCTGGAAAGGGTGAAAATAGATAAGTCCCCTGGGCCTGATGGCATTTATCCTAGGATTCTCTGGGAAGCAAGGGAGGAGATTGCAGAGCCATTGGCCTTGATTTTTATGTCCTTGTTGTCTACAGGAGTAGTGCCAGAAGATTGGAGGCTAGCAAATGTGGTTCCCTTGTTCAAGAAGGGGAGTAGGGATAACCCTAGTAACTATAGGCTGGTGAGTCTCACTTCTGTTGTGGGCAAAATCTTAGAGAGAATTGTAAGGGATAGGATTTATGAACATCTGGATAGGAATAATGTGATCAAGGATAGTCAGCATGGTTTTGTGAAGGGCAGGTCGTGCCTCACAAACCTTATTGAATTCTTTGAGAAGGTGACTAAGGACGTGGACGAGGGGAAAGCGGTAGATGTGGTGTATATGGATTTTAGTAAGGCGTTTGATAAGGTTCCCCATGGTAGACTACTGCAAAAAATACGGAGGTATGGCATTGAGGGTGAGTTGGAGGTTTGGATTAGGAGTTGGCTGGCTGGAAGAAGACAGAGGGTAGTAGTTGATGGCAAAGGTTCATCTTGGAGTGCCGTCACTAGCGGTGTTCCGCAAGGATCTGTTTTGGGACCATTGCTGTTTGTCATTTTTATAAATGACCTGGAGGAGGGGTTAGAAGGTTGGGTGAGCATGTTTGCGGATGATACGAAAGTCGGAGGAGTTGTAGACAGTGAGGAAGGATGTGGCAGGTTACAGCGGGATATAGATAAGCTGCAGAACTGGGCAGAAAGGTGGCAAATGGAGTTCAATGTAGCTAAGTGTGAGGTGATTCACTTTGGTAAGAGTAATAAAAAGATGGGGTACTGGGCTAATGGTCGGATACTTGGTAGTGTGGATGAGCAGAGGGATCTTGGTGTCCATGTACACAGATCTTTGAAAGTTGCCACCCAGGTAAATAGTGCGGTGAAGAAGGCATATGGCGTACTGGCTTTTATTGGTAGAGGAATTGAGTTCCGGAGTACTGAGGTCATGTTGCAGTTGTATAAGACTCTGGTGCGGCCGCATCTGGAGTATTGAGTGCAGTTTTGGTTGCCATACTATAGGAAGGATGTGGAGGCACTGGAACGGGTGCAGAGGAGGTTTACCAGGATGGTGCCTGGCATGGTAGAAAGATCATATGAGGAAAGGCTGAGGCACTTGGGGTTGTTTTCATTGGAGAAAAGAAGGTTTAGGGGTGACTTGATAGAGGTGTACAAGATGATTAGGGGTTTAGATAGGGTCGACAGTGAGAATCTTTTTCCACGTATGGAGTCAGCTATTACAAGGGGGCATAGCTTTAAATTAAGGGGGGTAGGTATAGGACAGATGTTAGGGGTAGGTTCTTTACTCAGCGAGTCGTGAGTTCATGGAATGCCCTGCCAGTAGCAGTGGTGGACTCTCCCTCATTATGGGCATTTAAGCGGGCATTGGATAGGCATATGGAGGATAGTGGGCTAGTGTAGGTTAGGTGGGCTTGGATCGGCGCAACATCGAGGGCCGAAGGGCCTGTACTGTGCTGTATTCTTCTATGTTCTATACAGGTGACCATTGCACTACACACACACACACTTCTATACACACAGACACGCACACAGACACACACACACACACACACAGGCACTCCTATACTCACGGACACACACACTCCCACACGCACCCCCTCACAGACTTAAGACACTCTGCACTCACTACATGCACACATACACTTTCTCACACTCACAACCCCCAACACAGACAGACAGACAGAGACACACACACACACACACAGACAGACAAAGACCCACATGCACACATATTTTGAGAGGTGAATTTGTACTTGCAGGGTTACATTGTACTATGCTCAAAAACTGCATGCATTCATGTAGGACTCTGAGCTCAAAAACTGCATGAATTTATGTAAAACTCCATTATCTCACTTTTTAGATTAGATCTAAACATCATGGCATAGACAGAGAACACAGGGGGCCAACAGCTTCAACATATTGTCTAGCTATCACCATCGTTAACAGCTAACCCGAGAATGCAACGTTTTAAAAAAAAAGGTTTTGTGATTTACACATGAAAGAAGTGAAACTATCACTGTATTCTAACAGATGAAAAGTTTAACAGACAATCAATTTTTCAATGTATAATTTCAGTTACATCACACTGTAAATTTTTGCTATAAATTGTGTGTTAGGATTGAGCCCTCCACTATCACCTGATGAAGGAGCGTCGCTCTGAAAGCTAGTGTGCTTCCAACTAAACCTGTTGGACTATAACCTGGTGTTGTGTGATTTTTAATTTTGACTACTAGTTAACAAATCCTCTATTCATGCTAAATTACCCTCAACAGCATGAGCTCATCTTGAGCACTAATCCTTCACATGACACTTACTGAATACCTCTGGATCTACCACACCTGTTATATCCGCAAAAGAATTTTAATATAAAGTTGTCAAACATAATTCCCTTTTACAGAACCATGCAGACTCTCCCTGAATGTACTGCAATTTCCTAAAGGTTCTACTAGGACCACCTTAACAACAGATTCTAGAAGTCTTCCAGTGATAGTGTTAACTGACATATATAGTCAATACGCTGGGATAATTCTAGAATCTAGGGAATTTTGAAGAATACAATAAATACATCCATTACGCTACAATGCTAGGCAAGGAAGCATGCAAAGTTGATGTGGGTTCTAAAATGGCAAGCTCTTAACTTACTTGAACGATACCAGCCTGTATCATAATTAAGAGCAAAGAGGTTGGTAAAGTTACACATTTCCAGGATAGGACCATAGATTCGTACTCTCATGCACAAAACCAGCCCATGCAAATAGCACCTTTTTTAGAAAGATGCTGTTCTTGAAAACAGAAACCAAATATTAATCATTTTTCTATAAACAAGGGTATGGGTAACTGTAGGCATGCTTTCTGATGTAAGCCAGAGCAGGAAGGACACTCTGCATCCCTTTCATTAATATTGCAAGCACCCACATAGATATATTTCTACTTGTAGATGTAGACAATGAATTAACTGAACATTCTATGCTTAGTGATGCATCACTGAGAACAGGCATTTGGCAAATTCTACCAGAGATTCATTTTTACTAGCTTCGAAAACTGAAGCAGCACAAAAGTTCAAATGTACAAGTCAACTTTTGTATCCATAATAATACTAATTCAATGGCACAGATTGAAAGCAGCTACCTTTGCAGCAAATAGCACAACTGTGCATCGGTCACCTTGCTGACCTACAGTCACTTCTGCTAATCAACAGGTAGCTGGTTCCAGGTCATGAAGATTTGACTGACTTTGTTATAGCCACTTGATCTTCTTGTCATGTCTTTTGTCATCTTAAATCATTGAAAGAGTGCAATAGCATAGTAATTTGTCTGAAGAATCATCCCGTACTGCAGAACCTTTGGAAAATGTTTCTGTACACAGCTTTTGTCAAATTTGTTAGTAGTGATTTTGCTGCTTATCTTAATATTTTAAAAATTATGTAGAGATTCAAATCATGAAACACAACAATTCAGGATACTCATACCCTCAACAGCTGCAAACGAAAGATGTATAAATTTGCAAAACAAGAATTTAAACATTTGTAAAATAAATAATTAAAATACATCTAACATTTGTGATATATAAAACTACATACTAAACGAAGTGTTGCTTGTCTATTGCATCTGCGAGATTTTAAACAGTTCTCATTTAATGCCTGGCATTTATCAGCTGGAACACCATTTGGAGGAATTTGGAGTGACTACGAGCTCCCTGCTATACCATGTTTAATTAGACTGACAATAAAATCAAGTGGGAGTGAATTAGGGGAATGGCACTGCTGAGAAGAATTTTTTTTTCCTCCCCTGAATAAATTGTTATTTTTTGCATTTTCAGTGGTGATCAGGTGGAACCATCAGCCATCCAGTTTCACATAGAACCTAACAGTTTTAAGAAAATACTTAAATCCATGGGACCTTCTCTATATGCACGTGCATTCATCTTCTACATATTTCACTATTTTGCAGCTCAAACTTAATTTTGAGTAGACAAGCAAGAGCCTGGAAGAACACAGCAAGCCAGGCAGCATCAGAAGGCAGAAAAGTCAACATTTTGGGTGTGACCTGAAACTTTAACTTCTCCACCTCCTGATGTTGCTTGGCTTGCTGTGTTCTTCCAATCTCCTGCTGGTCTACCTTGAATTCCAACATCTGCAGTTTTTTTGTCTCAAACTTAATTTTGACCTCCAATAGTTCTAGATAATTCAATGTTGTAGTAAGAAACACTTCTCGTCTGTGCCGAGTTAGATAATATAAGTGAAAGTTGTCCTTAATATTCCTCAGCTGGGGAATAAACTAGGTTTCAGGCTCTGTATTATTATTTAGTATTGTGCAAATCTATGTGCTGACAGGACAGAACTGAGCGTGATACCTTGGTCAAAAAGGCAGTTGGTTGTGATGTTGATAAAAATAATAAATTTAGGCAAGAAAATCATCTCAGTTCTGCAGTTAACATGTTATTATGTTTTACATTGTTGCTTTAAGGCTTTATTTTAGAGTTGAAAGTGGGAAAGATACAGCTGCTCCTGACCAATAAAATTTTATTATGTATGTTTAATGTGTATGCTCAGACACGTTGTACTAATTCAATCTGTAAACTGCATTTTACAGCTCAGTTTCAGATCCATTTATAAGATGAAACAGTTTGTCAGAAGTGCTAAAAAGAACTGAAGGTTAGATTAATAGAGACAAAGGGATATTCCAACAATATGAAGTATTTAATAATTCTTTACTTGTGCAATGTTGAGGGTTGGTATTCCTCAGTACTAGTTACCTCGGGGCAAATCAATATTGCAGTTGGTCCTCTGACATCCTTTGGCCCCTTATTTGTTTACGCAAAGGAGCCAACTCCGGCTTCAACTGTGGATAATGAACATTTCACGGATGCCCTTAGCCAAGATGGTGAGTTGTTTTATTTCCTTCCTTTCATTTGAGACCTTGGGAGGCCACACAATGCTTGAAAAATAGATGCTGCACAGGTCAATTTAAATCTCACTGTCTTTACTGTATAATTGATTTTTTTAAAATTAGCACAAGTTGTTTATCTTTAAACCACCTTACAGTTTTGCTAGTACTTGGAAGGGCAGATTTCAATTAAAGGTTTTCCAGGCTGGTGATTCAAAAATCAGGGCATATAATCTGAGGATATGTGGCAGGCTATTCAAGACTGAGAATAAGGAGGAATTAGTGGAATTCTCTACCCCACATGGCTGTCAAAGCTCAATCATTGAGCTTTCTGGACAGTAATGTCATCAAGGAACAGAAATACAGTATGTACAAGCGGCATCGAGGGCAGATGATTAGCCATGGTCTAACTGAATAGTGGAGCAGGCTTAACAGGCTAAATGACCTAGTCATGTTCCTAGAGTAGTTGGACTTGCTGTCAAGTCCACTTAGCCATTTGCCACTGATTTGGTGGTTTGGGGAATTAAATGGTAAAAGTTAAGTAGCTGGCAATGACTGAAATTTCCTATTTAAAAAAACTAATAGTATGAACAAAATATTTGAAACTTCTAAAATTGTTCAACTTACTACTAGTACTAGTTCAACTTCTCCACACTCAACATCAAGTCAAAGGATGGTATTCACATCAAAGCATGGTTTAGGTGCAAGCTGAGTTATTACCATGTACAGAATTATAAAAATCATTTTAAAGTTAAAACTTGAAATAGAATTAAAATGGTTAGCAATTCCTTTAAGCAATACTGGATCCATATTTTGATAAAATAGGCCAAGTCATGAAAAATCAAACTTTTAGATACAACATCTACAATGAAAATGCATTCACGTCCATATCATCTGCTTGCATAAAGATAAAACAAGTGTCCTACAATTATACCAATCATTATCAAATACTGACTCCTACAGGATCAAGACTGCATTACATATTTTTTTGTTTGTATTAAATAATGGACTCCAAACAAAAGTTAGAACATAGAACATAGAAAAGTACATGACAGAACAGGCCCTCCCGTCCAAGATGTTGTGCTAAGGATTAATCCTAAATTAAAATAAAATAACCTAACTAACGCACCCCTCAATTCATTGCTGTCCATGTGCATGTCCAGCAATCGCTTGAATGTCCCTATTGACTCTGCTTCCACCACCACTGCTGGCAACGCATGCCATGCATTCACAACTCTCTGTGTAAAGAACCTACCTCTGACGTCTCCTCTATACCTTCCTCCTAACACCTTAAAACTATGACCCCTCGTGCCAGTCAAACGTGTCCTGGGGAAAAGTCTCTGGATATTGACTCTATCCATGCCTCTCATTATCTTGTACACCTCAATCAGGTTACCTCTCTTTCTCCTTCTCTCCAGAGAGAAAAGTCTGAGCTGAGTCAACCTCTCTTTGTAAGACAAGCCCTCCAGTCCAGGCAGCATCTTGGTAAACCTTCTTTGCACCCTATCCAAAGCCTCCATACTTTCCTATAATAGGGCCACCAGAACTGGACACAATATTCCAAGTGTGGTCTCACCAAGGTTTTATATAGCTGCAAAAAAACTTTGCGGCTCTTAAACTCGATCCACCTGTTAATGAAAGCCAAAACACCATATGCTTTCTTAACAACCCTATCCACTTGGGTGGCAACTTTGAGGGATCTATGTACTTGAACACCAAGATCCTGCTGTTCCAACACATTGTCAAGAATCCTATCTTTAATCCCATATTCAGCATTCAAGTTTGACCTTCCAAAATGCATCACTTCGCATTTATCCAGGTTGAACTCCATTTGCCCAGCTCTGCATCCTGTCAATGTTGCGCTGCAGCCTGCAACAGACACCGATACTCGATACATTTTTGCAATTCTCATTCAGTAATTTTTTGATAATCAAAATTTCAGTTAAATGACTTTTTGTGCCATAAAACATAAAATCTGCATTTATGATGGACAAGTTGACTGTACAGCTTAATATTAACTCTTCCTACAAGTCCCTACTACCGGACAATTGTTTTTACACACTTAATACCTTGCAATTTGAGAAAAATAATTGCGTGCTTTTTGATAGTTTGAATCTCACAGCATGAAATAATCATGCAACTCTCAGCTTGCCAACAGTATATTCCAATTAAGTTAAAAACTTGCTTTATCCACTTCAATTGTCTTCAAAGTTCAAGTTTATAAATTTTACAGAAGATGCCTTGTTAAATGAAAGATTACCTAAAACCTCATTTAATTCCATTTCACATATTTGATCACAAAATCTATATTAATACTCCATTGCAGTATTGAGGGAATGCAGCAATGTCAAAGGTGCCCATTTTGGATGATTTATTTAACGGAAGCCCTTCTACCCTCTTGGGTGGACCTAAAAGATCACATGACAATATTTCAAAGAACAGCAAAACCAATATTTATCCATCAACCAAAATATCTCAGTTGTTTATGAGAGTTTCTGGTGCATAAACTGGCTGTCATATTTCCTACCTTTAAAAGTTACCACTACTTAATTGCTTTTGGGACATTGGAGATCACAGAAGATATTATATAAATGTAAGCATTTCTTTCTTATTAAAAAAAAACAAACTTCACCTCTCTCCCCAAAATGCAATAAATGTAAAGCATGGTGTCAGAGCTGCTGGAAACATAGAAATTCGAAGCAGGGTAAACAACTAGTCAAACTCGAATGGTTTAACATCCGATAGGTATCTTACGAGTTGCATCCAATTTGCAATTCAAGCAAAATATTTCAACCTTTTCTCAGAAAATTAAACAGGTTGAAAAGAGAATCAAAATCTCCTCTGACACCATGTACTCCATACTGCACAATCTAAAGCAAACAAGTTTTTACGAGGGACCCAATGTTTACTATAGAGCACAGGGGCATACAGTAATGCAGCACGGAAACAGACCCTTCAGTCCAAGCAGTCCATGCCGAACATAATTCCAAACTGAACTGTCCCACCTGCCTGCTCTTAGCCCATTCCTATCCAAACATTTCTTATTTATGTTCTTATCCAAATGTCTTTTAAACCCACATCCACCACATCCTCAAAGTTCATCCCACACGCAAACCACTGTGTGAAAAAAAATTGCCCCATGCCTTTTATAAATTTCTCCCCTCTCACCCTAAAAATGTGCTCCTTAGTCTTGAAATCCCCTATCCTAGGGAAGAAAAACCACCTACCATTCACCTTATCTATACTCCACATGATTTTATTAATCTCTATAAGGTCACCTCTCAACCTCCTATGCTCCAGTGAAAAAGAGTCTCAGTCTATCCAACTTTTCTTTAAAACTCATGAACCATTCCATACTTGGCAACATCCTGGTAAATCTGTTCTGTTATGAAGAAGTGGGTGTACTGTACCTTTAAGAAAGCTAGCAGAACTACCTGACAGCACTAAATGTTCTGAACAAGATATAATGTAACCTTTTGGTCCAGCAGCTAGTGTAGCTGGTTGCCTGGGGACAAAAACGAATTTGAATTAGGCCAATCAGTTTAAATTATACCCCAAAACAAACCAAACTCCAATCAAGTTTGAATTTAGTATATTGACAATACTTAAAGCCAATGACATAATCAGATGCTTTGCGGGTAGAAGATCAGTAAAAATTGAACAGTTAGAACATAGAACATAGAACAATACAGCGCAGTACAGGCCCTTTGGCCCTCGATGTTGCGCCGATCCAAGCCCACCTAACCTACACTAGCCCACTATCCTCCATATGCCTATCCAATGCCTGTTTAAATGCCCATAAAGAGGGAGAGTCCACCACTGCTACTGGCAGGGCATTCCATGAACTCATGACTCGCTGAGTTGAGGGAGAACTGTCAGAAGACCAACAAATGTAGGCTGCTGGTCAGAACTCTGAGAGGTACCTATCTAGAGAAGGAGCTTGCACAGAGAAAAACATTAACACCGACCTTAAGAGCAAATCTACAAAGGAAGATAGATTGTGATAGTGACCACAATTTGGTTATGTTTACTTTAGCGATGGAAAGTAATAGGTATATACTGTAGGGCAAGAGTTTTAGATGGGGGAAGGCAAATATTAATCAATTAGGCAAGAGTTAGGATGCATTGGATAGGGAAAGAAACTGTAGAGGATGGGCACAATTGAAATGTGGAGTTTATTCAAGAAACAACTACTGTGTGTCCTTGATAAATATGTAACTGTCAGATAGGGAGGAAGTGGTCGATCGAGGGAGCCGTGGTTTACTAAAGACATTGAATTGCTTGTCAAGAGGAAGAAGGCAGCTTATGTTAGAATGAGACTTTCTAACATAAGGATCAGTTAGAGCACTTGAGAGTTACAAGTTAGCCAGGAAAGACCTAAATGAGAGAGCTAAGAGCCAGGAGGGGACACTGAAGTCTTTGGCAGATAGGATCAAGGAAAATTGTAAAGCTTTCTATAGGTATATCAGAAATAAAAGAATGACAGACTAGAGTAAGATTAGAGCCGAAGGATACTGCAGATTACAGAGGGACATAGATAAGTTGCAGAGCTGGGCTGAGGGGTGGCAAATGGAGTTTAATGCGGAAAAGTGTGAGGTGATTCACTTTGGAAGGAGCAACAGGAATAAAGAGTACTGGGCTAATAGTGTAGATGTGCAGGGAGAGCTGGGTGTCCAGGTACATAGATCCCTGAAAGTTGCCACCCAGGTTGATAGGGCTGTTAAGGCAGCATATGGTGTGTTCGTTTTTATTGGTAGAGATTGAGTTTCGGAGCCACAAGGTCATGTTGCAGCTGTACAAAACTCTGGTGTGGCTGCACTTCGAGTATTGCGTCCAGTTCTGATCACCGCATTATAGGAAGGGGTTCAGAGGAGATTTACTGGGATATTGCCTGGTGTGGAAGGAAGGTCTGAGAAAAGGCTGAGGGACTTGAGGCTGCTTTCATTAGAGAGACGGTTGAGAGGTGACTTAATTGAGACATATGATAAGAGGGTTAGATAGGATGGACAGTGAGGGCCTTTTTCCTTTGAAGGCGAGCACACAGGGACATAGCTTTAAATTGAGGGGTGACAGATATAGGACAGATATCAGAGGTAGTTTCTTTACTCAGAGTAGTAGAGGTGTGGAACGACTTGCCTGCAATAGCAGTAGGCTCATCAACTTTAAGAGCATTTAAATGGTCATTGGATAAACATATAGATGAAAATGGAATTGTGTGGGTTAGATGGGCTTCAGATTGGTTTCACAGGTCAGTGCTACATCGAGGGCCGAAGGGTCTGTACTGCACTGTAATGTTCTATGTTCTAAGATCTCCAGAATTTCCTCTTCTGCAATATGAACTGTTTTTAAAACATAATTTTGTTTTTATTTCCCAGAGTTCTCTAACTCTATTTCTTTCTCCACAGTAAAAACTGACATGAAACATTAATATCTCTCCCATCTTCTGGGGTTCGACACAAAAATGATCTCTTTGATCTTTAAGGGGCCGTACCCTCTCTCTAGTTACCCGCTCACTCTTAATGTAGTTGCAGAATCACTTTAGATTATTTTTAACCTTATCTGCCAATGCTACCTCACGTTGCCTCTTTGCTTTCCTGATTTCCTTCTTAAGGATGGTCCTAAACTACAAGATGCAAATCTTGTCCTGGGAAGTATTGAGTCAACCTGCCTGCTAACTGTTTACTTAACATTAACTGGTACATTCTCTATAACAATTCTACCAGAGTTCACTGGCAAAACAATCAAGACGTCCCTCTCATACAACATAAATGTGTCTTTCCCTGAAATCGGTTTTCTTGCAAATTGTTCTGAGGAGCGCAAAACATAAAGCTTTGGCAATGTGAGTTTTTCCAGCAATATTCAAGTTCGAACTAGCTTAAAATAATGCTTAATGAAATGAATGCTAAATTAGCATATAAATCTAGAGATGCTGGGCCTCTCATTTCTACATTTTAGCAGCAAACAGAAGGTTAAAACAAACAAAAACTTCACAACGACCATAGAACAGAGCAATTAAGTAAAAACAAAGGTGAATAGAAGAATAGAAATAAACTTTCACTCTATCCATATTAGTACTAACAGTGGTAAATTTCTCTGTGGGCTTACAAAAACAAAGGAGCTCTCTACATAAACTGTAAAAGGATTAGGTATCTTCTACTTCATACCAGCTTGTTTAAAGTACAAATTTTCAAATTGGGGGAATTTTATTGCAGTCATTAGAGAATCCAATTGGTTGACAATGTCATTACATTTCTGTATTTGTTGACTTACTAGCATGTTGTTTCTGTCACTGTACACAAATGAAAAGTAGTGTAACAGCAGCAATGTTTTCTTTTGAGTAGTCAAAAGGGATAACAAAGCTGCATTCATATTTGCAAGGTTTGCGTATGGTGGTTTGAAAGCTGGTTACATCTGAGAAAACGGGTTTGATGTTAAAGGCTCAGAGTTAATCCATTCGAAAACAACAAAAAAATCACTATTGCAGTGCCCTGCCTAGGATTTCTACACTCAGTGTATGTTTTAAATAAGCAGTATTTCATAATATATCGCACAACTGTATTCAACCTGCAAATCTTCAATAAGTCAATGTAAAATTTGCAAAAATTCACTTCATTAAAATTAGATCACTAGAACAATTAGGTTTTCCCACTGCAATATTCCTGAAGCTTACAAGGAAAACATAAAACTGATTCAGTGTCACCAACGCAACAAGGTCAGCAAATTCTGTTCTCCACTGCAACCCTATTTTGTCAAAAAGCTTGCAAGGTTATAGAGGGGTTGTCACAAAATAAGTCATGCTACTGGCTTGCTGCCAATTTGTCACATTCTCACTAACAAATGAGCTCCTGAAGGAGACAAGTGAGGACACAGATTTTAGTTGAACTACATACTTAAAATATCCCAAGATACAACACAAAAAGCGCCAAGATTAATTGTATTAACAATGCTAAATTATTGAATAGTAATAATATCAGAGCTGAAACTGTGTTGCTGGAAAAGTGCAGCAGGTCAGGCAGCATCCAAGGAGCAGGAGAATCGACGTTTCGGGCATGAGCCGCATGCCCGAAACGTCGATTCTCCTGCTCCTTGGATGCTGCCTGACCTGCGCTTTTCCAGCAACACATTTTCAGCTCCGATCTCCAGCATCTGCAGTCCTCACTTTCTCCTAGTAATAATATCATCCAAGACAAATAAATGTCATGTCTTTTAAAATATCATATTCAAATATTATCCTTTCCAGAACAATCTGAGAACCCTTGAATACATCAAAAGTGCACACTATTTTGCATCTCAACTGAATTTTGTTAATTCTTCTTAAATGTCTGTGGTCTATTAGAATGATAAGGTATTGGACAAATACATACTCCTTAAAATTACATTTTTTTTTAAAAGTATATATTACACTGTTTTTATCAATATTTAAAATATATAATTCAATTACTTGGCTGGCTCAATCAACATGTTCCAAACTGGTTAACAACTTTATACCATTTTCAAACTTTAAAAATAGCACGAGTGCAAATCTGTGTCAAGTCTGCAAATTTTAAAAAGTTACTCTTTATCAATTTGCAGACTTGACATAGAAGTCATCTGATAGAATAGAAAGTAATTTGCAATCATTTCATGAAATCACATGGTAAGCTATGCTATTGTGGGTCGACAAAGGCCATTTGATACCTACATCTTCAAATTCAACTTAAATTGAAAACTGTCACTTGTTTACAATAGACAGCTTTGTGAATAATATTTTAAGTTGCTTTCCTTGTAGCCAGGACAGCAAATGTGAATAAAATCTCTCAAAATAAATAACCACAACTGCCAGAATATCATGTATCCTTGGCCTAAAACACATTCAAAACAGAGACTAAATTGAATGTGATATAATACAAAATTTAATGGCATCTTCAACACTTACCTGTCTTGGCTGAGTTTGCATAGGCACGTAAAACTCAATTTTTAAAAAAAATCACTATAATTAAGACTTTGGAATGCGCAAACCCATCACATTGAGCAGAGGAAGAAAGAATCAAATTATGTATTGACATGTTCAGTATTCCATTACCAGCATGTTCAAAGCCTTGAATGTTCATAATGGTCTAACCACCCTCATTTTATTTCAATTTGTACAGATACTCCTGTCTAATGCAAAGAGGCTGCGCGCACCAAGTCTTCGCTACTCAAAAACATTCATGCAAAATGAAAATTGGAAAAAAAATGCAGACTCAAATGGGATAAATCTTGAGACATGTACATGCTACATGGGTGTATACATACCCAGAAAGAACTTCCTAGGAGTTTTGACTTCTTCATCTTTATTGTCTGTTAACACAGACCAAAAGCCAGAAAGAAAAGACAAGAGGCAAAATTGATTTTGATTTAGCCCAGTATTTTTAAGGAATCACCGTATACCGATACTTTTGCTGAAACAGCAGAGATGTTAGTAAAGCATATATATCTAAGACTAGAAATACATATTACCCCTCTCCACATCTAGAAGAAATTTTAGCAGTACAACCTTTCGATGATATGGTTGTGACTGTCGTCGATTTTCAGACGAGACAAGAGTACAACAGTTTAAAATAAGCACACAACACGTTGTAGTAATAAAAAACGGGACATTTTGTTGTGAAAATTACACTTCAATCTCTTAACTTTAAATGCTTTAGTAACAGCATGAACCAGCACTGGACCAGGAACATTAAACTGAAAATATAGTTGAGGAACTGCAACAGTCTGAATTCAGACAGTTGCCAAGTTGAGATGTGTTTTATATTTGCTTCATTTTCTCATCTTTCAGAAAATATCCATGGTTTGCCCACATCCTTCCAATCTTTAGCTGCTAGTTACAGCACAATGTACTCTGAGTCAAAATTATCCGACCTCTACCTGCCCTCCAAGCCTTCCTGACTATAATGTGGTAGAGTCATCCAAAGACAACCTACATCAAGCTAACTGGCAGCAGAGCACCAAGAAGTCATGTAGAGGATTAGTACCATGAAGCTAGACAGGTGCAAAGAACAGAAGTCAGTAATGGCCCTTGATCCTGACTACTATCTGGCCATCAGGCTTGAAAGTGATATTCCCAAAGGTGAGAAAACATAAGTAAATTCATTATCTAGGCACAAATGATATATTCTTGATTGTGAACTACCAAAGGACACATTATTAAGAGAAGCATATTGCAGATTAAGTAGATCAATGAATTATTATAAGGGGTAAAATGTCATTCCCAAATTCAGACATCTTTACCCTCCCTTATTGGATTGCATCGTTTTTTCTTTAATTGCTGACATTTGTGTGAAGATAAATCTCACTTGATACACATCCTTTCAAAAAGGAAGCTTATCTAATAGGAGTCAAATCAATTTAAAACAAGATTATTTTAGAAGTCTCTGAACTGAGACTAGTAAATAACTACACTGTTCAACATCCAGCTCCTCTGTTCCAATGTTTCTTTAATTTCTGCCCTCTTATAAGTATTATATTTTCCACATAAATGAATGCAATTTGAGGAACTAAATTTAAATCTGCAGAACCTCACATTTGCAATCTTTAATATTCTGAACAAAAATATACTTGGTCTTGGATCAAAGCATGCTCTGGGAATATTATTCAGTTAGATACAATGCAAGCAATACTGACTTAGAGGGCAGAATGATTTATCTTTAATCTAGAATCATTGTTACAAGTCAAATTTTATCAATACCCAATATTTAATGTTGCACTCTTCAAATAGAAAAGGACAAGGTTGCAGGGGACACACCAGAGTCTAATGATGATTTACATTAATCTATGATATAAATCTTTTTTTTAAATTACAGGATGCAGTTTTGTACATTTCTCTATGAACACTACCCTGGAGTTAATTTACTGGTTGAAACTACATGTTTTGTTCTTAATTTAAAGCTTTGCAGAAGCTAATGCCCTCAAGTCAGTGTTGCCAGATTTGCAGCATTTAAAGCAACACACAAACATGACTTTTGTTTGGCATAAATAGTCAGCATCTGCTACCTTCTCCCCATCACAACTGCTAATATCTGAACGGAATATTTAGCTTTAGGAATGCTGAAAAGTTGGGATGATATTTGGCACATACCAAGGTAGGGCTGAATTTCCTCCTACAATCCCTTCCAAAACAAGAATAAATTGCTAATGCTCAATAATACTTTTTCGAAGGCGAAGAAAAGGCAACTCAAGAATTGGTGGTGGTGGGGGGTGTGTGTGTGCGCGCATGCGCATACATGCGTCCAGTGGAGAAAAGAGAGAGAGAAAAAGGAAGAATGAGAAGTGCTGAGAGACAAGAAGAACAATTGAGCCTCTTACTTTCACATTCTGGCAATTTAGCACACATAATTTTGCTACATTGAAAACCAGCACAATTGCAGTAAGTTTGTTCAATTTCAGTAGATACAACTATAGGATCTGGCTCACCAACCATGTAAGACCACAGAATTCATGACCAGTGACATGGAATTTCCTAGGTAGACAATTATACTCAGTAGTGAGTGATGGCTGATGATGACGAAGGTTTAAAAGTGTGTTTTGAACGAGGTTAGGTTGGTGCAGTCCTTTTGTATGGACTTTGCTTCTCAAATGTATTTCGTCCCTGATACCCCACCCCGCCAAAGTAAATTATAAAGTGTTTCAATTGAGGTTAAGTACAAATAGGTGGAGGGCATCATTTGGGTTATCAAGCACCCTAGAAAGATAGTTGGTTCAAGTTCCACATGCCCTGGCAACATGTATATGTCTGAAATGGTTGAATTTTTTTAAATTTTACTTCATGATTAACTCTGATTTCTTCCTTCACAAATGGCTATTAAGAGTGTAATGCTCAGCACCCTTACCTTGTCTTGAACATGAAAGTAGCATAGTGTGACTGAATCAGAACTGGCAGCTCAGGAAAATAATTCTAAAATTGCTATATTGTCTAAATTTTTTTAATATTTTCAAAATGGAACCTGGTTTATCTGATTTTTTTATCACAAAAAAAAGATTTTGTCTCGTTTAAACATTTTCAAATTGCTGGTGTTCAGGCTGCCTATATTTGATTGTCACTAACCTGTAAAGGCACGGCGTCGTGTTGTGAGTTCACTGGCTACACGAACAGCAGTACATAACTTCAACATCACCAGCATGGTAATGATCATGATTATACTTTGTAATAAAAGGGGTGGTTCAAAGTACCTTCCAAACCTTAAAAGAGAGAATACATTAGATTCACAATTCAAACTACACAATTTATTTTAAACAAACTATCCTTATAACATTATTAAAAATGTATGAATACTTATAACTTAATCAGATATACATAGAATTAAATGGAATCTAGGTATTAAAACAGTCATTTGGACCATTTATCATTCTCCCATTCGAAATCTTCCCAAATCTCTCCATTCCCTTATTCAATGTCCAGCTTTTCATTAAATGTCATACAACAAGTCTGCCTGCTTAAACCAGTCCAACATTCATCACAAATGTATGAAAAAAAACTTTCAAATTATTTGTTTAGTTTGTGAACATCCTTATATTTAATAATTTTATTTTTTCACCTCAACACTAGCAAATTATTTTATAATTACATTCATTAAAAAAAAAACAATGTCACTAAATAACTCTGGGCATAAGGTATTGTGTGAAGCAACCTAGCACTGTTAGCTCACAACATCAGGGCCCCAGGTTTGATTCCAACTTTGGGAAACTCTCTGTACGGAGTTAGCCCATTCTCCCCATTTCTGTATCAGCCAGGTGCTCCAGTTTCCTCCCACAGTCCAAAGGTGTGCAGATTAGGTGGATGGACCATGCTAAATTGCCCCAGAGTGATCAAGGATGTGCAGATTAGGTGGGTTAGCTATGGTGAAAACCCTATTCAGAGTTACAGTGATGAGGCAGAGTCTGGGTGAGATGCTCTTAGGAGGGTCAGTGCAGGCTTGATAAGCTGAATGGTTTCTTTTCGTACTGCACAGATGCTATGATTGTTGATCCAACTGATTTTGGGCAAGAAAATTTTAACAACAGGGTTGCAGATTGTTGGCACTGCAAATAAATAATATGTTGAATGATTTTAAAGACAGGCATAGTTTGATTTTTTTTTGCTGACTTTACCAAATGATTTGTTGAGCTTATATGCGAAGTGTGTACTGCAGACAAGAATTAAACATGCCTATGGAAGTGTAAGCTAACCAGGAGATAAATATGCTCTAGGATGCCCTAATGTCTATTTGTAAAATTTCACTGTCACCTCATTCAAATTAAGCGCAACCTGAATATTATGCCTATACATAACCACTCCTACACTATCTGACTGCAGCAATTACTCCAAAACACAATCTTTATTAAATTCTGCTCTGGGCCAGGCCTTGGCAATGTGTTGCACCCAACACATGTCCATCCGGATCTTGCACTGCACACTCTGTAGCACACTGTAATTTGCACTGTCCCAAAGTTTACTGCCAAAATAATGGGGAGTGAAGCCAAATACTTGATCTGTGGAAAAAAACCCAGCAATTTACAGTGAGGAAGACATGAAAAACTGTTGGATGACATCCTGCAAAAAATAATTTGTCATCACGCTCCCTGTAAATATTCTTAATCAATCTGTACAGAAATGTTTTGAAATGTCTTGGACAGCTGGCACTATAATCTGGACAATCTTAATAAGGACACTACCCTTGCGTCAGAAGGCCCTAACTTTGCGTAACCAAGAGAAATTACTGCATTGGTTTTGTAAAAACTAATTAAACTCATCGCAGTACATTAAGGCTAGTATTTAATGGCGTAAAGACTATTAATGGGGCCTTAATGTTTCCAATGGTCTTCCACTAACTAGCAATTATATAAAAAACACAGCAAGTGCTACATGAGCACACTAGTAGTATTGATGGGTTAGTGTCATAGAGATATGCAGCACAGAAACAGACCCTTCGGTCCACCTTGTCCATGCCGACCAGACATCCTAAGCTAATCTAGTCCCATTTGCCAGTATTTGGCCCATATCGCTCTAAACCCTTTCTAATCATATACCCATCCAGATGCCTTTTGGATGTTGTAACTGTACCAGCCTTCACAACTGGCAGCTCATTCCAGGGAAAAGACCTTGTCTATTTACCCCATCCATCTCCTCGTGATTTTATAAACCTCTATAAGGTCACTCCTCAGCCTCCAACACTCTGGGGAAATTAGCCCGAGTATATGCAGCCTTTCCCTATAGCTCAAACCCTCTAAACCCTGGCAACATCCGTGTAAATCTTTTCTGAACCCTTTCACGTTTCATAACATCCTTCCTATAACAGGGAGACCAGAATTGCATGCAGTATTCCAATAATGATCTAACAGCCACAACATGACCTCCCAACTCCTATACTCAATGCTCTGACCAATAAAGGCAAGTATACCAAACACCTTCTTCACTATCCTATCTATCTAGGAGAATATTTTAGAGGAGAAGAATGAGATACAAGATATTAAACTAGAAAGGATCGAGGTTTGTAAGTATTATCAATTCCAGAAGGAGTGAAAGTAGATAAGTCCCCTGGGCCGGATGGAATTTATCAGAGGGTTCTCTGGGAAGCTAGGGAGGTAGTGTTAGAGCCTTTAGCTTCGATCTTTGAGTCGTCATTGTCTACAGGTTTAGTACCAGAGGACTGGAGGATTACAACTGTTGTGCCCTTGTTCAAGAAGGGCAGTAGAGATAACCCAGGTAATTATAGATCAGTGAGCCTTACGTCTGTTGTAGGAAAAGTTTTGGAAAGGATTATAAGAGATAGGATTTATAATCATCTAGCAAGCAACAATTTGATTGCAGATTTCGTCAGGGCAGGTCATGTCTCACAAACCTGAGTTTTTTGAGAAGGTGATCAAGCGTGCGGATGAGAGTGGGGCAGTTGACGTGGTGTACATGGATTTCAGTAAAGCCTTTGATAAGGTTCCACATGGCAGGCTGTTGGAGAAAGTGCAGAGGCATGGGATTGAGGGTGATTTAGCAGTTTGGATTAGACATTGGCTTTCTGTAAGAAGGCAGCGAGTGGGGGATGATGGAAGATATGGAGTCCAGTTACTAGTGGTGTGCCACAACGATCTGTTTTGGGACCACTGCTGTTTGTAAATGCCATTTTTATAAATGACTTAGACGCAGTCATAGGTGGATGGGTTAGTAAGTTTGCAGATGACACTAAAGTCGGTGGAGTAGTGGACAGTGTGGAAGTGTATTGCAGGTTGCAGAGGGACTTGGATAAACTGCAATATTGGGCTGAGAGGTGGCGAATGGAGTTCAATGAAGAAAAATGTGAGGTGATTCACTTTGGAAGAATAACAGGAAGGCAGAATACTGGATCAATAGAAATATTCTTGATAGTGTGGATGTGCAAAGGGATCTTGGAGTCCATGTACATAGATCCCTGAAAGTTGCCACCAAAGTTGATAGTGCTGTTAAGGTATACGGTGTGTTAGGTTTTATTGGTAGAGGGATTGAGTTCCAGAGCTGTAATGTCATGCTGCAACTATACAAAACGCTAGTGTGGCTGCACTTGGAATACTGTGTGCAGTTCTGGTCGCCCCATTACAGGAAGGATGTGAAATCATTGGAAAAGGTGCAGAGGAGATTGACCAGGATGTTGCCTGGTCTGGAGGGAAGGTCTTATGAGGAAAGGCTGAGAGACTTGGGTCTGTTCTCACTGGAAAGAAGGCAGCGAAGAGGGGATTTGACAGAGACATATACGATGATCAAAGGATTAGATAGGGTAGACAGGGAAAGTCTTTTTCCTACGATGAGGACCTCAGCTTGTATGAGGGAGCATAACTACAAATTGAGAGGTAATAGATTTCAGACAGACATCAGAGGCAGGTTCTTTACTCAGAGAGTAGTAAGGGCATGGATTGCCCTGCCTGCCAATGTAGTTAACTCAGCCACATTAGAGAGATTTAAACAATCCTTGGATAAGCACATGGATGATGATGGGATAGTGTAGGGAATGGGCTTAGATTAGTTCACAGGTCGGCACAACATCGAGGGCCGAAGGGCCTGTTCTGCGCCATATTGTTCTCTGTTCTATCTACCTGCGACTTCGTTTTCAAGAAACTATGAACCTGCACTTCAAGGTCTCTTTGTTCAGCACCACTCCCTAGGACCTTACCATTAAGTGTATACGTCCTGCCCCGATTTGTCTTTTCAAACTGCAGCACTTCACATTTATCTAAATTAAACACCATATGTCACTCTTCAACTCATTGGCCCATCTGATCAAGATCCCTTTGTACTCTGAGGTAACCTTCCTCACTGTCCACTACACCTGCAATTTTGCTGACATCTGCAAACTTACTAACCATACCTCTTATGTTCACATCCAAATCATTTATATCCAGCATCGACTGTAGATTTTAGGTCAGAGTGAAATTAATACTCAACTCCTTTCAGTATGTCAGAGTTATTACGTTTCCACCCTGCCAAAGTATACAGGTTCACTCATTGGCAAGTATATTAATTCCAGAAGCCACACATACTTTATGGTAATTTAAACTATGTTGCTTTAGCATGTAGACAGCAAATCACATCTACTTCCTGAATTTAAAGAACTACAAAGCAACCTGAACTCTGGGCAGGAAGCAGTCTGATTCACATGGCTGTTATTCTCTATGAAAGCATGCGTTCAGTGATCTTCGTTTAAATAGTTTAATATCTCATCCCTGTTTTCTAATGCACCATGGCTTCACTCCTTCTGATATCTGGAGTTTTCTCCAACCACACAACCCCTGTTATTATAACTCTGGCCTGGTGCAACTCCAATTTGAATCATTCCACCACTAGCAGGCCAGCCTTCAGTTGTCTAGGCCCCAAGCTCTGGAACATCTTCATTCACTTCAAACTACTCTGACTTTCTCCTTCAGGACTCTCCTTAAAACCCATCTCTTTGATCAAGCTTTGTCGTCTGAACTAACCCCTTTTGTTGTCCAAATCATATGTTGTTTTAGAACTCCCTGCAAAGTGCATTGGGATTTTTATTACAGTAAAAGATGCTATGTAAATTATTGTTGTTTTTGTTGACATCAAAGCTATTATTTTAGGGTTTTGCTAGCTATTCAAATTTTTATATCTTATTACAGGTAGATGAGGAAATGAACTACTAACTCTGTCACTGACTAGGTTCACCATTGCCTTTGTCACACTGTTATCAATTAATTATTTCAGCAGTTTGAGACAATTAATTACAGCTTAAAAGGGGAATAAATCCAGCTCACTGATATGCCCAGATCCAACAATTTCTGGGCAATCACAGGAATTCATCACTTGAAGATTCACAACAGTCGAGCTTATGTTTAATAACATCAATGTAGCAAATTTCGGGTCAGTTTACCATGCTTCAACTTTATATTCTGATGATAAAACATTTTACAGTCAGTGGTACAAATTGAACATTGCCTAGTAACTCCTAGTCTCAAAGATGATTAAATGAGAGTTAAGATTCCCCAACCCCCAAAATCCTATTAAAAAACACTTTCCACTGCACATATAAAGTAGCGTCTTCATATACAGAAGTGTAATTAAACTCTGTAACTAAACTTCTCAAAGATTGCCAATCTTTCTTTTAAAGATTAAAAACTCAATTCAGTTGAGTAGGATTAGCCACAATGCCATCCCACAACTTCATGTTTTCCTGGTACTGTAAGAAATACTGTTACATTTGTCAAATTGACAGTTCGAAAGTATTTGGTTAAACCAGTTCGCCCAGCATGATCGGAAATTAGCGAAGGGTTCGTTACAAACGGAAAGCGGACTTACCAAAATAATATCCTCAATATATTAGCCACAAGCAACACCAAGCAAACGTAGATGGAGAACCCCTCTGCATTCTGTGTGCGCTTGATATCCCTGTATTGAGGAATGTAGGGCACTACTCCACCAAACATCATTGCCACCGCTGCAATCCAAGAAGCCAGTTTACCGACAGGGAGGGCGAACTGCTTAAGGGAGCTCAGACCCTCTTCCATGTTCGTGGAAAAATAAATCCCGGCCAGGCGGCCAAGAGGAACGTTTGGCCTCCTCAGTCACCAAAGCCGCCAGCTTCAGCCGCCTGCTGCATTGCTGTGCAAGAGGTCCTGGAAACGGCTTGAAACGGCGCTGTAGTTGGTGGAATGAAATGTGAGCAGTGGAGTGCCCGTCCCAGCTCTGCTGATGTCACCCAAACATCCGGATTTCCTCAATGCCACGCCGACAACTGAAATGTAAAAATAAATTGAAATGCGCTCGTCTCTCTTCCTGATTCTTTTTTTAAAATTAAATGCATAATTTAATCCCACCTACGACGGAAAGAGAGTGAAGAAATGTTTTAATTGATTGCAAGGGGTCCACGTGATGTCTCCTCACTAATAGATATACGAAGCTGCAAAATAAGGCATTTCACACAAGTTCGAGGGACACACGTACAGCAGAGAAATGATCCGACAAGAAGTTAACTTATCATTCCTGCTTCACCCTCTCTCCACACCCCAACACAATAAAAGTATATAGACTGCGAGATAAGAATGTTATAGGAAGCCATAAGTCCTGATATTGTGGAGTACGTTTCTCATTCCGTGCTGTGCTACCTATTCTTATCTTGCACTAATACACAGTGAAAACATTCTAACTTTCCAGAGAACACTGACTCAAGAATGATGGGCGGAAGGAAACCATAATATGTAAATAAGGTGGTACACAAATGTATAACTATTATCCCCCAACACCTGGTCAGACGGTGACTTTATTCAAGCTTTAAATTAACTTTCGTCTTCAGCAACGCCAATAGCAGAAGTCAAAACATAATTGCTACCCCTGCTTATGGTCATGTCATACCATTCCCACCGCTGCTTCCAAGCTACACATCAATTCCACAATCTTTCCTACGTGAGTCCACCTTAACTGGGAAGAGTCAATATTCCATACTGTAACAGCAAATAGAAAATCGTGCTGAGTTTCAGATTCCTAGTCAACATGGAACCTTGGATTAGGTTGAACAGCCACATCCTTCACACCTGGACAGTCGAATGGGGTGATATTCATAGAGTCATAGACATATACAGTGTGGAAACAGACCCTTCGGTCCAACCTGTTGATGTCGACCAGATATCCCAACCCAACCTAGTCCCACCTGCCAGCACCAGGCCCATATCCCTCCAAACCCTTCCTATTCATATACCCATCCAAATGCCTCTTAAATGTTGCAATTGTACCAGCCTCCACAACTTCCTCTGGCAGTTCATTCTATACATGTACCACCCTCTGCGTGAAAATATTACCCTGTAGGTCTCTTTTATATCTTTCCCCTCTCACTCTAAACCTATGTCCTTTAGTTCTGGACTCCCCGACCCCAGGGAAAATACTTTGCCTATTTACCCTATCCATGCCCCTCATAATTTTGTAAACCTCTATAAGGTCACCCCTCAGCCCCGATGCTCCAGGGAAAACAGCCCCAGTCTGTTCAGCCTCTCCCTATAGCTCAAATCCTCCAATCTTGGCAATATCCTTGTAAACCTTTTCTGAACCCATTCAAGTTTCACAACATCTTTCCGATAGGAAGGAGATCAGGATTGCACGTAATATTCCAACAGTGGCCTAACCAATGTCCTGTACAGCCGCAACATGACCTCTCAACTCCTGTACTCAATACTCTGACCAATAAAGGAAAGCATACCAAACACCTTCTTCACTATCCTATCTACCTGCAACTCCACTTTCAAGGAGCTATGAACCTGCACTCCAAGGTCCCTTTGTTCAGCAACATTCCCGAGGACCTTATCATGAAGTTTATAAGTCCTGCTAAGATTTGCTTTCCCAAAATGCAGTACCTCGCATTTATCTAAATTAAATTCCATCTGCCACTTCTCAGCCCATTGACCCATCTGGTCTAGTTCCTGTTGTAATCTGAGGTAACCTTCTTCGCTGTCCACTACACCTCCAATTTTGGTGTCATCTGCAAACTTACTAACTGTACCTCTTATGCTCGCATCCAAATCATTTATGTAAATGACAAAAAGTAGAGGACCCAGCACCGATCCTTGTGGTACTCCACTGGTCACAGGCCTCCAGTCTGAAAAACAACCCTCCACCACCACCCTCTGTCTTCTACCTTTGAGCCAGCTCTGTATCCAAACGGCTAGTTCTCCCTGTATTCCGTGAGATCTAACCTTGCTAATCAGTCTCCCATGGGGAACCTTGTCGAACATCTTACTGAAGTCCATATAGATCACATCTACCGCTCTGCCCTCATCAATCCTCTTTGTTACTTCCTCAAAAAACTCAAATCAAGTTTGTGAGACATGATTTCCCACCCACAAAACCATGTTGACTATCCCTAATCAGTCCTTGCCTTTCCAAATACATGTACATCCTGTCACTCAGGATTCCCTCCAACAACTTGCCCACCACTGACATCAGGCTCACTGGTCTATAGTTCCCTGGCTTGTCCTTACCACTCTTCTTAAACAGTGACATCACGTTAGCCAACCTCCAGTCTTCCGGCACCTCACCTGTGACTATCAATGATACAAATATCTCAGCAAGAAGCATAGCAATCACTTCTCTAGCTTCCACAGAGTTCTAGGGTACACCTGATCAGGTCCTGGGGATTTATTCACTTTTATGCGTTTCAAGACATACAGCACTTCCTCCTCTGTAATATGGACATTTTGCAAGATGTCACCATCTATTTCCCTACAGTCTATATCTTCCATATCCTTTTCCACAGTAAACACTGATGCAAAATACACATTTAGTATCTCCCTCATTTTCTGCGGCTCCACACAAAGGCTGACTTGCTGATCTTTGAGGGCCAGTGAAGGAAGTAATGCTAAGTGGAGGGCATGATATGAAGACATGCTGGATATGACAGAAACAAGCCTTTACATTTTGAGGAAAATAGTTCATAGGACAATACATGTCATTGGTTTGGACTGAATTTTTTGGTTGCATAGTTTTACATTAATGATTTTGTCACTTCAATACTCCTTGTACATATTTTCTCATTTATCCAATCCACTTTAAGGCAAACAGAGAATTTGCAAAGTCATTGACTTTGGCTACACACATGCAGAATGGATCAATTGTACCAGTGTACTCCAGGGCACTATAGTCTTTAATGGCTGATTCTGATTATAATCAAAACCACGGCCATCATCAGTTTCAATAAATTGACATATGCAAAACTCCTGCACCACATTTTCATATCCAAGAGTATTCTGTAAAAGGGATAGAGTGCCAGACAAACACTAATGATGACCGCACCAAGGTATTTTTAAAAAGGTGCCAAGACAAACTAGTTAAAATATCCACAGAGTTCAACATTGTCAATCCATTTTGAAACAAGTTGTGAAACTTGAACGGGTTCAGAAAATATTTACAAGGATGTTACCAGGGTGGGAGAGTTTGAGCCATAAGGAGAGGCTGAATAGGCCGGGGCTGTTTTCCCTGGAGCGTTGAAGGCTGAGGGGCAACCTTATAGAGGTTTATAAAATCATGAGGGGCATGAATAGGTTAAATAGACAAGGTCTTGTCCCTGGGTTAGGGGAGTCCAGAACTAGAGAACATAGGTTTAGGGTGAGAGGGGAAAGATATAAAAGCGACCTAATGGGCAACTTTTTCATGCAAAGGGTGGTGAAATGAGCTGCCCAAGGAAGTGGTGGAGGCTGGTACAATTACAATAGCATCTGGATGGGTTCATGAATAGGAAGGGTTTGGAGGAATATGGTCCAAGTACTGGCAAATGGGACTAAATTAATTTAGGATCTCTGGTCAGCATGGATGAGATGGATCAAATGGTCTATTTACATGCAATACATCTCTATGACGCTAAGTACTTATTTCATTTGTCTCCTTGAAGGTGGACAAGCCAAGCACCCAAGTTCATATTGTTAAATTCAGCCCTTATATCAGTGGCAGAATTATGGTCTCATTTTTTATAATATCTAACAAAAAGCCAAGATCTAAATGTTGGTTGAATCATTAAAGTTCGATCACAAGCTGCAAACTTCATGTAATCAATATCACTCACATCTCAAAAGTTACACATTTAGCTGAGGGCTTTATGCTCCTTGTTCTTATGCACCACACTTTACCACTGAAACCACTTTCCCATATAACTCATGCTTTACATGTTCTTATAACAGATATGGCACCTGGAACCGAAGACAGATATCCAAGGATAGATACCAAAGGAAGTGAGAATGGAAACTGTAGAAATACTGGCCATAATGTTTGGTCTTCCCTGGACTTGGGGTGGTGCTACTATAAAAACCCTTGTCGAGAAAAGGTCATAATGAAAAACCCAGCAACTACAGACCAGTTAGTTTAACTTCACTGATGGGGAAACCTTTAGAATAGTAAATCAAGATAGAATTAAATGACTACATGAATAAATATGGGTGAATTAGAAAGAATCAGCCAGGATTTCTTAAGGTAAATCATGCTTAACTAACTTCTGGTGTGTAACAGTAAGGGTTGATTAGGATAATGCGATGTGGTGCACATGGTCTTCCAAAAGTAATTTAATATAATGCCATACAACAGACTTGTGATAATAATTATAGCTCTTGGAATAAAAACAGTAACAACACTGATTCAAATTTGGCTGAGTGGCAGGAATATTTCTCCTGCTGATGGTCAGGTCATACCCATTCCCACTACTGCTTCTGAGCTACAGATTCATTCCACAGTCTTTCCTGAGTGAATCCAACTTAACTGGGAAGAGACAATACCTTATTCTACAATAGCAAATAGAAAACCCTATTGGGTTTCAGGTTCTCATCATAATATTTTCCTGTCTGGAGGAATGTAGCATTATCAACTTAGGGTTGAAACTGGGATCCTTGCTTTTCCAGAGATATATTATTGATCTAGATCTTGGTATGGAGGTGACATGTTTGCAGATGATACAAAACTTGAAAACATTGTACACAGAGAAGAACAGTGTAGAACTTCAAAAGAACACTGACAAGTTGATGGACTGGATGGTTAGTTGATAGGTAATGTTCAACGTGGAAATGAAGGGCAATACCTTTTGGTAGAACGATCATGGACATTTTAAGAAAACTATTTTAGACAGATATCATGCAGACATGATGGGTCAATTACATTTTGCTGTAATGCAATGGTTCTATGATACTGTCAGATATCCCATACACATCAAATGGTCACTAAGAGCCACATACAAAGGTACCTCATTTCATCCAAACTCTGCTGCTCATATCCTAACTTACATCAGATCCCATTTGTTCATCATGCATGATTGCTGGATATAATGAAGACTGCAGATGCTGGAGAGCCAGAGTGGATGAAGAATGGAGCTGGAAAAAGCACAGCAGGTCAAGCAGCAGAGAAGGGGGAGTCAACGTTCCTACCTGAAATGTTAACTCCTCTGATGCTGCTTGACCTGCTGTGCTTTTACCAGCCCCAGTCTTTATCTATCATGCCTGCGGAGCTACAATGGCTCCCTTTCTGACAAGGTTAAAATTTTCAAATTCAAATCTGGTACGTGTATGGAATGAGCTGCCAGAGGATGTGGTGGAGGCTGGTACAATTGCAACATTTAAAAGTCATTTGGATGTGTATATGAATAGGAAGGGTTTGGAGAGATATGGGCCAGGTGCTGGCAGGTGGGACTAGTTTGGGTTGGGAAATCTGGTCGGCATGGATGAGTTGGACCGAAGGGTCTGTTTCCATGCTGTACATCTCTATGATTCTATAAAAAAAATCACTCCATTCATTGCTCTTCACAGTCTAATCCCCTCCAGCCTTGTAACTTGTCCAAGATCTCTCAACTCCCCTCACTTCTGGGCTCTTGAGGATCACTGACTTTCATCATTCCTTCAGTGGTAGTCATTTCTTCAGCTACTTGGATCTTAAACACTGTATTTCCCTCCTGAATCTCTCTAACTTCTTTACATTTCATTTCCTCCTTACTTTAAAAAAAATCTTTGACCAAGGTCACTTGTTTGACTATCTTACAAGGCTTGCTGTCACATTTTATTTGATAACCCTTAACAAATGGCACTATTGGGGGAGTCATTGCCACAGTGGCCCTGAACTAATAGTCCAGAGGCCTTAACTAATGCTCCGAGGGTTTGGGTTCATGGCAGTGGGATTTTTTTAAAATAAAAAGAAAGTCTCAGCATTGGCGACAATTAAATCATTGATTCCCTTAGCAAATAAGAATATCAACAAAGGTTATCGTGGATAGATGGGAATGAGGAACTTTTGGCACAAACTGATCATCTGTGATCTTACTGAATAGCAGAGCAGCCTCAATGAGTCAAATGATCTGCTCCTAATTTGTACATTCATACCATCATTAAAAACCCACGTGGTTCACAAAGGCTTACCTGGTCTGGCTTGCATGTGACTCCAGACCTACAGTAATTGTTTAATTGTTTAACTGTGCTCTGGATTTGGTCGAGGAGTCACTCAGCTCAAGGGCAACTAGGGATTGGCAATAAATGCTGGCCTTGCTGGCAATGACAATGTTCCCATGAAAGAATAAAGAATAAAATTGTTGTTGTTGCCAGTAAGCTTACTGACTGACAGTTTAGTGGACTGACAGTTTAGTGATAAAGTATTTAACAAAGAGTAAACTATTCGCTTTGACAGAATCCAGAATAAATAGAGTCACAAGATGTACAGCACAGAAACAGACTGTTCGGTCCGACTCATACATGCCAATCTGATATCCTAACCTAATCTAGTCCCATTTGCCATTACTTGGCCCATATCCCTCTAAACCCTTCCTATTCATATGTCCATCCAGATGCCTTTTAAATACTGCAATTGTACCAGCCTTCACCACTCCCTCTGACAGCTCATTCTATATACACACTACCCTGTGCATGAAAAGGTTATCCCTTAGGTCTCTTTTGTACTTTTCTCCCCCTCTCACCCTAAACCTATGCCTTCTACTTCTGGACTCCCCCAACCCAGGGAAAAGACTTTGTCTATTTATCCTATCAATGCTCCTTCATGCTTTTATAAACCTCTGTAAGGCCACCCTTCAGCTTCCAAGGCTCCAAAGAAAACAGCCCCAGCCTATTCAGCATCTCCCCATAGCTCAAATCCTCCAACCCTGGCAACATCCTTACAAATCTTTTCTGAACCCTTTCAAGTTTCACTACATCCTTCCAAAAGGAAGGAGACCAGAATTGCACGCAATATTCCAAAAGTGCCCTACCCAACGTCCTGTTACAGCTGCAACATGACCTCCCAATTCCTCTATTCAATACTCTCAATACCAATAAAGGAAAGCATACCAAATGCCTTCTTCACTATCATATCTACCTGCAATTCTACTAATTTAAACAAAAATGCTAAAAGCAATTCACTATCAGAACAATGAAAACTCAGTATCAAGTTTGTTAGATGATCACCGCGTGAAGCAATTCTGATGTTTTATTAAGTTAACAAGACAATACCAATTCAAGTGATTGTATTGTTCTGCTGTGGTATTTCATGACTTCAAGGTCAGGTGGTACAATTGTTCTACTTCCTGGACCAGATCGGAGATTCCTTCTCTAAATTTCAGGCGTTTACACAATTGACGATAGTTTAATGGTCATCATCATTGAGGCTAGCTTTTAATTCCAGATTGATGAACTTAATTTAAATTGCACACCAACTGCCATGGTGAGATTCAAACCAAGGCCCCAACAGCATTAGCTTGGGCCTGTGGATGATTATTCCAGTGTCATTACCACAATGGCACCGTTTCCCCATAAATCATCCAGCCTCCACAGCCCTCCTGTATCTCTCAGGACCTCCTCACCCAGTGTGTTGCCTACCCAGAAGCCACTTTCTCCCCCTCCTACTCTGCATCCATCTCTCTATTCTTCTTTCCCCTTCCTCCCCTATTCCCTTGTTCACCCTCTCTGTGCTCCACTTACACCCCTCCCAACTTTTCTTTACTTATTCTTCCTCACTCTTTGCTATTCAAACCCATTCTCCTTCAGCTTGCTTTTCCTGCCCCACCTTCCTCTAACTTCCCTTCTACCCAGCTCTTCACGCCTTCCACTCCTGCCATTTCTGCCCCATTCCCTCACTCATCTGCCCTCTCCTTTCCTCACTCCATCCACCCGACCCATCACCCCCTCACTGCTTCCTCTTCACCCTTATCTCGAACTTTGCCTTTTCTACCCCTCACATCCCCCAACCTTTCCCCCTCACCCCTCTCACGCCCAACCTTTCCCCCACAATCCCTCACTGTCCCCAGCCTTTCCTTTCCTCACCCCTCTCACGCCCTCCCAACCTTTCCCCCCGCAACACCTCATGCTCCCCAACTTTTCCCCCTCACGCCACTCCAACCTTTCCCCCTCACGCCCTTCCAACCTTTTTCCCTCACCCCCTCATGCTCCCCAACCTTTCCCCCCACACCTCCCCATCTTTACCCCATTGCCCAACTTCCCTCCCCCCATCTTTACCCCCACTCCCAACTTTACCCCCTCACACCCCAACTTTACCCACACCCCAACCTTTCCTCCTCACCCACCCCCACCACCGCCCCTCACCCACCTCCAACCTTTCCCCCTCACCCACCTCCAACCTTTTCCCGTTCACCTCCACACCCCCAACCTTTTCCCCTCACACACCCCAACCTTTTCCCCTCACCCCCCTCAACCTTCTCCCCTCAACCCTACCAACCTTCCCCATCACCCCAACATTCCCCCAACAACCTTCACGCCCAACCTTTCCCCCTCACGCTCCCCGACCTTTCCCCCTCACCCCCCTCAAACTCCCCAACCTTTCTCCCTCACTCCCCCCAACCTTTTCCCCTCACCACCTTCACGGCCACCAACATTTCCCCGTCAACCCCCCCAAACTTTACCCCCCCACCCTTACCCTCTCACACCCCCACACCTTTCCCCCTCGCCCCCCAATCTTTCCCCCTCGACCCCCTCATGCACCCCAATCTTTCCCCCGCTCGCCCCCCTCATGTCCCCCAATCTTTCCCCCGCTCGCCCCCCTCATGCCCCCCCAATTTTTCCCCTGCCCCCCCATCTTTCCCCCGCTCGCCCCCCTCATGCCCCCCCAATCTTTCCCCTGCCCCCCCCATGCCCCCCAATCTTTCCCCCTCGCCCCCTCATTCCCCCAATCTTTCCCCCTCGCCCGTCTCATGCCCCCCAATCTTTCCCCCTCGCCCGCCCTCATGCCCCCCAATCTTTCCCCCTCGCCTCCCTCATGCCCCCCAATCTTTCCCCCTCTCCCCCCCTCATGCCCCCCAATCTTTCCCCCTCGCCCGCCCTCATGCCCCCCAATCTTTCCCCCTCGCCCCCCCTCATGCCCCACAATCTTTCCCCCTCGCCCCCCCAATCTTTCCCCCTCGCCCCCACCTCATGCCCCCCAATCTTTCCCCCTCGCCCCCACCTCATGCCCCCCAATCTTTCCCCCTCGCCCCCCCAATCTTTCCCCCTCATGCCCCCCAATCTTTCCCCCTCGCCCCCCCTCATGCCTCCCAATCTTTCCCCCTCGCCCCCCTCAAGCCCCCCAATCTTTCCCCCTCGCCCCCCTCATGCCCCCCAATCTTTCCCCCTCGCCCCCCTCATGCCCCCCAATCTTTCCCCCTCGCCCCCCTCATGCCCCCAATCTTTCCCCCTCGCCCCCCTCATGCCGCCAATCTTTCCCCCTCATGCCCCCCAATCTTTCCCCCTCATGCCCCCCAATCTTCCCCCTCGCCCCCCTCATGCCCCCCAATGTTTCCCCCTCGCCCCCCTCATGCCCCCCAATCTTTCCCCCTTGCCCCCCCTCATGCCCCCCCAATCTTCCCCCTCGCCCCCCCTCATGCCCCCCCAATCTTCCCCCTCGCCCCCCCTCATGCCCCCCCAATCTTCCCCCTCGCCCCCCTCATGCCCCCCCAATCTTCCCCCTCGCCCCCCTCATGCCCCCCCAATCTTCCCCCTCGCCCCCCTCATGCCCCCCCAATCTTCCCCCTCGCCCCCCTCATGCCCCCCCAATCTTCCCCCTCGCCCCCCCTCATGCCCCCCCAATCTTCCCCCTCGCCCCCCTCATGCCCCCCCAATCTTCCCCCTCGCCCCCCTCATGCCCCCCCAATCTTCCCCCTCGCCCCCCTCATGCCCCCCCAATCTTCCCCCTCGCCCCCCTCATGCCCCCCCAATCTTCCCCCTCGCCCCCCTCATGCCCCCCAATCTTCCCCCTCGCCCCCCTCATGCCCCCCCAATCTTCCCCCTCGCCCCCCTCATGCCCCCCCAATCTTCCCCCTCGCCCCCCTCATGCCCCCCAATCTTCCCCCTCGCCCCCCTCATGCCCCCCAATCTTCCCCCTCGCCCCCCTCATGCCCCCCAATCTTCCCCCTCGCCCCCCTCATGCCCCCCAATCTTCCCCCTCGCCCCCCTCATGCCCCCCAATCTTCCCCCTCGCCCCCCTCATGCCCCCCAATGTTTCCCCCTCGCTCCCTCATGCCCCCCAATCTTTACCCCTCGCCCCCCCTCATTCCCCCCAATCTTTCCCCCTCATGCCCCCCAATCTTTCCCCCTCGCCTCCCTCATGCCCCCCAATCTTTCCCCTCATGCCCCCAATTATTCCCCCTCATGCCCCACTCATGCCCCCCAATCTTCCCCCCTCGCCCCCCCATGCCCTCCAATCTTTCCCCCTCGCCCCCCTCATGCCCCCCAATCTTTCCCCCTCATGCCCCCCAATCTTTCCCCCTCATGCCCCCCAATCTTTCCCCCTCATGCCCCCCAATCTTTCCCCCTTGTCCCCCTCATGCCTCCCAATCTTTCCCCCTCGCCCCCCAATCTTTCCCCCTCGCCCCCCCCCATGCCCCCCAATCTTTCCCCCTCGCCCCCCCTCATGCCCCCCAATCTTTCCCCCTCGCCCACGCTCATGCCCCCAATCTTTCCCCCTCGCCCACCCTCATGCCCCCAATCTTTCCCCCTCGCCCCCCCTCATGCCCCCAATCTTTCCCCCTCGCCCCCCCTCATGCCCCCAATCTTTCCCCCTCGCCCCCCCCTCATGCCCCCAATCTTTCCCCCTCGCCCCCCCCTCATGCCCCCAATCTTTCCCCCTCGCCCCCACCTCATGCCCCCAATCTTTCCCCCTCGCCCCCACCTCATGCCCCCAATCTTTCCCCCTCGCCCCCCCTCATGCCCCCAATCTTTCCCCCTCGCCCGCCCTCATGCCCCCAATCTTTCCCCCTCGCCCCCCCTCATGCCCCCAATCTTTCCCCCTCGCCCCCCCCTATGCCCCCAATCTTTCCCCCTCGCCCCCCCCTCATGCCCCCAATCTTTCCCCCTCGCCCCCCCCTCATGCCCCCAATCTTTCCCCCTCGCCCCCCCCTCATGCCCCCAATCTTTCCCCCTCGCCCCCCCCTCATGCCCCCAATCTTTCCCCCTCGCCCCCCCCCTCATGCCCCCAATCTTTCCCCCTCGCCCCCCCCTCATGCCCCCAATCTTTCCCCCTCGCCCCCCCTCATGCCCCCAATCTTTCCACCTCGCCCCCCCTCATGCCCCCAATCTTTCCCCCTTGCCCCCCTCATGCCCCTCGCCCCCTCATGCCCCCCAATGTTTCCCCCTCGCCCTCTCATGCCCCCCAATCTTTCCCCCTCGCCCCCCCCCTCATGCCCCCCAATCTTTCCCCCTCGCCCCCCCCCTCATGCCCCCCAATCTTTCCCCCTCATGCCCCCCAATCTTTCCCCCTCGCCCCCCTCATGCCCCCCAATCTTCCCCCTCGCCCCCCTCATGCCCCCCAATCTTCCCCCTCGCCCCCCTCATGCCCCCCAATCTTCCCCCTCGCCCCCCTCATGCCCCCCAATCTTCCCCCTCGCCCCCCTCATGCCCCCCAATCTTCCCCCTCGCCCCCCTCATGCCCCCCAATCTTCCCCCTCGCCCCCCTCATGCCCCCCAATCTTCCCCCTCGCCCCCCTCATGCCCCCCAATGTTTCCCCCTCGCCCCCCTCATGCCCCCCAATCTTTCCCCCTTGCCCCCCCTCATGCCCCTCGCCCCCTCATGCCCCCCAATGTTTCCCCCTCGCCCTCTCATGCCCCCCAATCTTTCCCCCTCGCCTCCCCCTCATGCCCCCCAATCTTTCCCCCTCATGCCCCCCAATCTTTCCCCCTCATGCCCCCCAATCTTTCCCCCTTGTCCCCCTCATGCCTCCCAATCTTTCCCCCTCGCCCCCCAATCTTTCCCCCTCGCCCCCCCCCATGCCCCCCAATCTTTCCCCCTCGCCCCCCCTCATGCCCCCCAATCTTTCCCCCTCGCCCACCCTCATGCCCCCAATCTTTCCCCCTCGCCCCCCCCTCATGCCCCCAATCTTTCCCCCTCGCCCCCCCTCATGCCCCCAATCTTTCCCCCTCGCCCCCACCTCATGCCCCCAATCTTTCCCCCTCGCCCCCACCTCATGCCCCCAATCTTTCCCCCTCGCCCCCCCTCATGCCCCCAATCTTTCCCCCTCGCCCCCCCTCATGCCCCCAATCTTTCCCCCTCGCCCCCCCCCATGCCCCCAATCTTTCCCCCTCGCCCCCCCCTCATGCCCCCAATCTTTCCCCCTCGCCCCCCCCTCATGCCCCCAATCTTTCCCCCTCGCCCCCCCCTCATGCCCCCAATCTTTCCCCCTCGCCCCCCCCCTCATGCCCCCAATCTTTCCCCCTCGCCCCCCCCTCATGCCCCCAATCTTTCCACCTCGCCCCCCATCATGCCCCCAATCTTTCCCCCTCGCCCCCCCTCATGCCCCCAATCTTTCCCCCTCGCCCCCCCTCATGCCTCCAATCTTTCCCCCTCGCCCCCCCCTCATGCCCCCCAATCTTTCCCCCTTGCACGCCCCCATGCCCCCCAATCTTTCCCCCTCGCCCCCCCCCATGCCCCCCAATCTTTCCCCCTCGCCCCCCCTCATGCCCCCCAAACTTTCCCCCTCGCCCGCCCTCATGCCCCCCAATCTTTCCCCCTGGCCCCCCCCCCTCATGCCCCCCAATCTTTCCCCCTCGACCCCCAATCTTTTCCCCTCGCCCCCCCCTCATGCCCCCCAATCTTTCCCCCTCGCCCCCCCAATCTTTCCCCCTCATGCCCCCCAATCTTTCCCCCTCGCCCCCCCTCATGCCTCCCAATCTTTCCCACTCGCCCCCCTCATGCCCCCCAATCTTTCCCCCTCGCCTCCCTCATGCCCCCGAATCTTTCCCCCTCGCCCCCCTCATGCCCCCAATCTTTCCCCCTCGCCCCCCTCATGCCGCCAATCTTTCCCCCTCATGCCCCCCAATCTTTCCCCCTCGCCCCCCTCATGCCCCCCAATCTTTCCCCCTCGCCCCCCTCATGCCCCTCAATCTTTCCCCCTCGCCCCCCTCATGCCCCCCAATCTTTCCCCCTCGCCCCCCTCATGCCCCCCAATCTTTCCCCCTCGCCCCCCTCATGCCCCCCAATCTTTCCCCCTCGCCCCCCTCATGCCCCCCAATCTTTCCCCCTCGCCCCCCTCATGCCCCCCAATCTTTCCCCCTCGCCCCCCTCATGCCCCCCAATCTTTCCCCCTCGCCCCCCTCATGCCCCCCAATCTTTCCCCCTCGCCCCCCTCATGCCCCCCAATCTTTCCCCCTCGCCCCCCTCATGCCCCCCAATCTTTCCCCCTCGCCCCCCTCATGCCCCCCAATCTTTCCCCCTCGCCCCCCTCATGCCCCCCAATCTTTCCCCCTCGCCCCCCTCATGCCCCCCAATCTTCCCCCTCGCCCCCCTCATGCCCCCCAATCTTCCCCCTCGCCCCCCCATGCCCCCCAATGTTTCCCCCTCGCCCCCCTCATGCCCCCCAATCTTTCCCCCTTGCCCCCCCTCATGCCCCTCGCCCCCTCATGCCCCCCAATCTTTCCCCCCTCATGCCCCCCTCATGCCCCCCAATCTTTCCCCCCTCATGCCCCCCAATCTTTCCCCCTCATGCCCCCCAATCTTTCCCCCTCATGCCCCGAAATCTTTCCCCCTCGCCCCCCAATCTTTCCCCCTCGCCCCCCCATGCCCCCCAATCTTTCCCCCTCGCCCCCCCTCATGCCCCCCAATCTTTCCCCCTCATGCCCCCAATCTTTCCCCCTCGCCCCCCCTCATGCCCCCAATCTTTCCCCCTCACCCCTCCTCATGCCCCCAATCTTTCCCCCTCGCCCCCCCTCATGCCCCCAATCTTTCCCCCTCGCCCCCCCTCATGCCCCCAATCTTTCCCCCTCGCCCCCCCTCATGCCCCCAATCTTTCCCCCTCGCCCCCCCTCATGCCCCCAATCTTTCCCCCTCATGCCCCCCAATCTTTCCCCCCCCATGCCCCCCAATCTTTCCCCCTCGCGCCCCCTCATGCCCCCCAATCTTTCCCCCTCGCCCCCCCTCATGCCTCCCAATCTTTCCCACTCGCCCCCCTCATGCCCCCCAATCTTTCCCCCTCGCCTCCCTCATGCCCCCCAATCTTTCCCCCTCGCCCCCCTCATGCCCCCAATCTTTCCCCCTCGCCCCCCTCATGCCGCCAATCTTTCCCCCTCATGCCCCCCAATCTTTCCCCCTCGCCCCCCTCATGCCCCCCAATCTTTCCCCCTCGCCCCCCTCATGCCCCTCAATCTTTCCCCCTCGCCCCCCTCATGCCCCCCAATCTTTCCCCCTCGCCCCCCTCATGCCCCCCAATCTTTCCCCCTCGCCCCCCTCATGCCCCCCAATCTTTCCCCCTCGCCCCCCTCATGCCCCCCAATCTTTCCCCCTCGCCCCCCTCATGCCCCCCAATCTTTCCCCCTCGCCCCCCTCATGCCCCCCAATCTTTCCCCCTCGCCCCCCTCATGCCCCCCAATCTTTCCCCCTCGCCCCCCTCATGCCCCCCAATCTTTCCCCCTCGCCCCCCTCATGCCCCCCAATCTTTCCCCCTCGCCCCCCTCATGCCCCCCAATCTTTCCCCCTCGCCCCCCTCATGCCCCCCAATCTTTCCCCCTCGCCCCCCTCATGCCCCCCAATCTTCCCCCTCGCCCCCCTCATGCCCCCCAATCTTCCCCCTCGCCCCCCTCATGCCCCCCAATCTTCCCCCTCGCCCCCCTCATGCCCCCCAATCTTCCCCCTCGCCCCCCCATGCCCCCCAATGTTTCCCCCTCGCCCCCCTCATGCCCCCCAATCTTTCCCCCTTGCCCCCCCTCATGCCCCTCGCCCCCTCATGCCCCCCAATGTTTCCCCCTCGCCCTCTCATGTCCCCCAATCTTTCCCCCTCGCCCCCCCCTCATGCCCCCCAATCTTTCCCCCTCATGCCCCCCAATCTTTCCCCCTCGCCCCCCTCATGCCCCCCAATCTTCCCCCTCGCCCCCCTCATGCCCCCCAATCTTCCCCCTCGCCCCCCTCATGCCCCCCAATCTTCCCCCTCGCCCCCCTCATGCCCCCCAATCTTCCCCCTCGCCCCCCTCATGCCCCCCAATGTTTCCCCCTCGCCCCCCTCATGCCCCCCAATCTTTCCCCCTTGCCCCCCCTCATGCCCCTCGCCCCCTCATGCCCCCCAATGTTTCCCCCTCGCCCTCTCATGCCCCCCAATCTTTCCCCCTCGCCCCCCCCCCCTCATGCCCCCCAATCTTTCCCCCTCATGCCCCCCAATCTTTCCCCCTCATGCTCCCCTCATGCCCCCCAATCTTTCCCCCTCGACTCCCTCATGCCCCCCAATCGTTCCCCCTCGACTCCCTCATGCCCCCCAATCTTTCCCCTCATGCCCCCAATTATTCTCCCTCATGCCCCCCAATCTTTCCCCTCATGCCCCCAATTATTCCCCCTCATGCCCCACTCATGCCCCCCAATCTTCCCCCTCATGCCCCCCAATCGTTCCCCCTCATGCTCCCCAATCTTTCCCCCTCGCCTCCCTCATGCCCCCCAATTATTCCCCCTCATGCCCCACTCATGCCCCCAATCTTCCCCCTCATGCCCCCCAATCTTTCCCCCTCGCCCCCCTCATGCCCCCCAATCTTTCCCCCTCGCCCCCCTCATGCCCCCCAATCTTTCCCCCTCGCCCCCCTCATGCCCCCCAATCTTTCCCCCTCGCCCCCCTCATGCCCCCCAATCTTTCCCCCTCGCCCCCCTCATGCCCCCCAATCTTTCCCCCTCGCCCCCCTCATGCCCCCCAATCTTTCCCCCTCGCCCCCCTCATGCCCCCCAATCTTTCCCCCTCGCCCCCCTCATGCCCCCCAATCTTTCCCCCTCGCCCCCCTCATGCCCCCCAATCTTTCCCCCTCGCCCCCCTCATGCCCCCCAATCTTTCCCCCTCGCCCCCCTCATGCCCCCCAATCTTTCCCCCCTCATGCCCCCCTCATGCCCCCCAATCTTTCCCCCCTCATGCCCCCCAATCTTTCCCCCTCATGCCCCCCAATCTTTCCCCCTCATGCCCCGAAATCTTTCCCCCTCGCCCCCCAATCTTTCCCCCTCGCCCCCCCATGCCCCCCAATCTTTCCCCCTCGCCCCCCCTCATGCCCCCCAATCTTTCCCCCTCATGCCCCCAATCTTTCCCCCTCGCCCCCCCTCATGCCCCCAATCTTTCCCCCTCACCCCTCCTCATGCCCCCAATCTTTCCCCCTCGCCCCCCCTCATGCCCCCAATCTTTCCCCCTCGCCCCCCCTCATGCCCCCAATCTTTCCCCCTCGCCCCCCCTCATGCCCCCAATCTTTCCCCCTCGCCCCCCCTCATGCCCCCAATCTTTCCCCCTCATGCCCCCCAATCTTTCCCCCTCATGCCCCCCAATCTTTCCCCCCCCATGCCCCCCAATCTTTCCCCCTCGCGCCCCCTCATGCCCCCCAATCTTTCCCCCTCGCCCCCCTTCATGCCCCCCAATCTTTCCCCCTCACCCCCCTCATGCCCCCCAATCTTTCTCCCTCGCCCCCCCTCATGCCCCCCAATCTTTCCCCCTCACCCCCCTCATGCCCCCAATCTTTCCCCCTCACCCCCCTCATGCCCCCCAATCTTTCCCCCTCGCACCCCCCTCATGCCCCCCAATCTTTCCCCCTCGCCTCCCTCATGCCCCCCAATCTTTCCCCCTCATGCCCCCCAATCTTTCCCCCTCGTACCCCCTCATGCCCCCCAATCCTTCCCCCACGCCCCCCCCCGCCCCCCAATCTTTCCCACTCGCCCCCCTCATGTCCCCCAATCTTTCCCCCTCGCCCCCCCTCATGCCCCCAATCTTTCCCCCTCGCCTCCCTCATGCCCCCAATCTTTCCCCGTCATGCCCCCCAATCTTTCCACCTCATGCCCCCCAATCTTTCCCCCTCGCCCCCCTCATGCCCCCCAATCTTTCCCCCTCGCCCCCCTCATGCCCCCCAATCTTTCCCCCTCGCCCCCCTCATGCCCCCAATCTTTCCCCCTCGCCCCCCTCATGCCTCCAATCTTTCCCCATGCCCCCCAATCTTTCCCCCTCATGCCCCCCAATCTTTCCCCCTCATGCCCCCCCTCATGCCCCCCAATCTTCCCCCTCGCCCCCCTCATGCCCCCCAATGTTTCCCCCTCGCCCCCCTCATGCCCCTCGCCCCCCTCATGCCCCCCAATGTTTCCCCCTCGCCCCCCTCATGCCCCCCAATCTTTCCCCCTTGCCCCCCCTCATGCCCCCCCAATCTTCCCCCTCGCCCCCCTCATGCCCCCCCAATCTTCCCCCTCGCCCCCCTCATGCCCCCCCAATCTTCCCCCTCGCCCCCTCATGCCCCCACAATCTTCCCCCTCGCCCCCCTCATGCCCCCCAAATCTTCCCCCTCGCCCCCCTCATGCCCCCCAATCTTCCCCCTCGCCCCCCTCATGCCCCTCGCCCCCCTCATGCCCCCCAATGTTTCCCCCTCGCCCCCCTCATGCCCCCCAATCTTTCCCCCTTGCCCCCCCTCATGCCCCCCCAATCTTCCCCCTCGCCCCCCTCATGCCCCCCCAATCTTCCCCCTCATGCCCCCCCAATCTTCCCCCTTGCCCCCCTCATGCCCCCCCAATCTTCCCCCTCATGCCCCCCAATCTTCCCCCTCGCCCCCCCTCATGCCCCCCAATCTTTCTCCCTCGCCCCCCCTCATGACCCCCAATCTTTCTCCCTCGCCCCCCCTCATGCCCCCCAATCTTTCCCCCTCACCCCCCTCATGCCCCCAATCTTTCCCCCTCATGCCCCCCAATCTTTCTCCCTCGCCCCCCCTCATGCCCCCCAATCTTTCCCCCTCACCCCCCTCATGCCCCCAATCTTTCCCCCTCACCCCCCTCATGCCCCCAATCTTTCCCCCTCATGCCCCCCAATCTTTCCCCCTCGCCCCCCCTCATGCCCCCAATCTTTCCCCCTCGCCCCCCCTCATGCCCCCAATCTATCCCCCTCGCCCCCCCTCATGCCCCCAATCTTTCCCCCTCGCACCCCCTCATGCCCCCAATCTTTCCCCCTCATGCCCCCCAATCTTTCCCCCTCATGCCCCCCAATCTTTCCCCCCCATGCCCCCCAATCTTTCCCCCTCGCGCCCCCTCATGCCCCCCAATCTTTCCCCCTCGCCCCCCTTCATGCCCCCCAATCTTTCCCCCTCGCCCCCCCTCATGCCCCCCAATCTTTCTCCCTCGCCCCCCCTCATGCCCCCCAATCTTTCCCCCTCACCCCCCTCATGCCCCCAATCTTTCCCCCTCACCCCCCTCATGCCCCCAATCTTTCCCCCTCATGCCCCCCAATCTTTCCCCCTCATGCCCCCCTCATGCCCCCCAATCTTTCCCCCTCGCCTCCCTCATGCCCCCCAATCTTTCCCCCTCATGCCCCCCAATCTTTCCCACTCATGCCCCCCAATCTTTCCCCCTCGTACCCCCTCATGCCCCCCAATCCTTCCCCCACGCCCCCCCCGCCCCCCAATCTTTCCCACTCGCCCCCCTCATGTCCCCCAATCTTTCCCCCTCGCCCCCCCTCATGCCCCCAATCTTTCCCCCTCGCCTCCCTCATGCCCCCAATCTTTCCCCGTCATGCCCCCCAATCTTTCCACCTCATGCCCCCCAATCTTTCCCCCTCGCACCCCTCATGCCCCCCAATCTTTCCCCCTCGCCCCCCTCATGCCCCCCAATCTTTCCCCCTCGCCCCCCTCATGCCCCCAATCTTTCCCCCTCGCCCCCCTCATGCCGCCAATCTTTCCCCATGCCCTCCAATCTTTCCCCCTCATGCCCCCCAATCTTTCCCCCTCATGCCCCCCCTCATGCCCCCCAATCTTCCCCCTCGCCCCCCTCATGCCCCCCAATGTTTCCCCCTCGCCCCCCTCATGCCCCTCGCCCCCCTCATGCCCCCCAATGTTTCCCCCTCGCCCCCCTCATGCCCCCCAATCTTTCCCCCTTGCCCCCCCTCATGCCCCCCCAATCTTCCCCCTCGCCCCCCTCATGCCCCCCCAATCTTCCCCCTCGCCCCCCTCATGCCCCCCCAATCTTCCCCCTCGCCCCCCCCAATCTTCCCCCTCGCCCCCCTCATGCCCCCCCAATCTTCCCCCTCGCCCCCCTCATGCCCCCCCAATCTTCCCCCTCGCCCCCCTCATGCCCCCCCAATCTTCCCCCTCGCCCCCTCATGCCCCCCCAATCTTCCCCCTCGCCCCCCTCATGCCCCCCCAATCTTCCCCCTCGCCCCCCTCATGCCCCCCCAATCTTCCCCCTCGCCCCCCTCATGCCCCCCAATCTTCCCCCTCGCCCCCCTCATGCCCCCCAATCTTCCCCCTCGCCCCCCTCATGCCCCCCAATCTTCCCCCTCGCCCCCCTCATGCCCCCCAATCTTCCCCCTCGCCCCCCTCATGCCCCCCAATGTTTCCCCCTCGCTCCCTCATGCCCCCCAATCATTACCCCTCGCCCCCCCTCATGCCCCCCAATCTTTCCCCCTCATGCCCCCCAATCTTTCCCCCTCGCCTCCCTCATGCCCCCCAATCTTTCCCCTCATGCCCCCAATTATTCCCCCTCATGCCCCCCAATCTTCCCCCCTCGCCCCCCCATGCCCTCCAATCTTTCCCCCTCGCCCCCCTCATGCCCCCCAATCTTTCCCCCTCATGCCCCCCAATCTTTCCCCCTCGCGCCCCCCAATCTTTCCCCCTCGCCCCCCTCGCGCCCCCCAATCTTTCCCCCTCGCCCCCCTCGCGCCCCCCAATCTTTCCCCCTCGCCCCCCTCATGCCCCCCAATCTTTCCCCCTCGCCCCCCTCATGCCCCCCAATCTTTCCCCCTCGCCCCCCTCATGCCCCCCAATCTTTCCCCCTCGCCCCCCTCATGCCCCCCAATCTTTCCCCCTCGCCCCCCTCATGCCCCCCAATCTTTCCCCCTCGCCCCCCTCATGCCCCCCAATCTTTCCCCCTCGCACCCCTCATGCCCCCCAATCTTTCCCCCTCGCCCCCCTCATGCCCCCCAATCTTTCCCCCTCGCCCCCCTTATGCCCCCCAATCTTTCCCCCTCATGCCCCCCAATCTTTCCCCCTCATGCCCCCCAATCTTTCCCCCTTGTCCCCCTCATGCCTCCCAATCTTTCCCCCTCGCCCCCCAATCTTTCCCCCTCGCCCCCCCCCATGCCCCCCAATCTTTCCCCCTCGCCCCCCCTCATGCCCCCCAATCTTTCCCCCTCGCCCCCCCTCATGCCCCCCAATCTTTCCCCCTCGCCCACCCTCATGCCCCCAATCTTTCCCCCTCGCCCACCCTCATGCCCCAAATCTTTCCCCCTCGCCCCCCCCCTCATGCCCCCAATCTTTCCCCCTCGCCCCCACCTCATGCCCCCAATCTTTCCCCCTCGCCCCCACCTCATGCCCCCAATCTTTCCCCCTCGCCCCCCCCTCATGCCCCCAATCTTTCCCCCTCGCCCCCACCTCATGCCCCCAATCTTTCCCCCTCGCCCCCACCTCATGCCCCCAATCTTTCCCCCTCGCCCCCCCCCATGCCCCCAATCTTTCCCCCTCGCCCCCCCCATGCCCCCAATCTTTCCCCCTCGCCCCCCCCTCATGCCCCCAATCTTTCCCCCTCGCCCCCCCTTGCCCCCAATCTTTCCCCCTCGCCCCCCCCTCATGCCCCCAATCTTTCCCCCTCGCCCCCCCTCATGCCCCCAATCCTTCCCCCTCGCCCCCCCTCATGCCCCCAATCTTTCCCCCTCGCCCCCCCTCATGCCCCCAATCTTTCCCCCTCGCCCCCCCTCATGCCCCCCAATCTTTCCCCCTTGCACGCCCCCATGCCCCCCAATCTTTCCCCCTCGCCCCCCCCCCATGCCCCCAATCTTTCCCCCTCGCCCCCCCTCATGCCCCCCAATCTTTCCCCCTCGCCCCCCCTCATGCCCCCCAATCTTTCCCCCTCGCCCGCCCTCATGCCCCCCAATCTTTTCCCCTCGCCCCCCCCCTCATGCCCCCCAATCTTTCCCCCTCGCCCCCCCAATCTTTCCCCCTCATGCCCCCCAATCTTTCCCCCTCGCCCCCCCAATCTTTCCCCCTCATGCCCCCCAATCTTTCCCCCTCGCCCCCCCTCATGCCTCCCAATCTTTCCCACTCGCCCCCCTCATGCCCCCCAATCTTTCCCCCTCGCCTCCCTCATGCCCCCCAATCTTTCCCCCTCGCCCCCCTCATGCCCCCAATCTTTCCCCCTCGCCCCCCTCATGCCGCCAATCTTTCCCCCTCGCCCCCCTCATGCCCCACAATCTTTCCCCCTCGCCCCCCCAATCTTTCCCCCTCGCCCCCACCTCATGCCCCCCAATCTTTCCCCCTCGCCCCCACCTCATGCCCCCCAATCTTTCCCCCTCGCCCCCCCAATCTTTCCCCCTCATGCCCCCCAATCTTTCCCCCTCGCCCCCCCTCATGCCTCCCAATCTTTCCCCCTCGCCCCCCTCAAGCCCCCCAATCTTTCCCCCTCGCCCCCCTCATGCCCCCCAATCTTTCCCCCTCGCCCCCCTCAAGCCCCCCAATCTTTCCCCCTCGCCCCCCTCATGCCCCCCAATCTTTCCCCCTCGCCCCCCTCATGCCCCCCAATCTTTCCCCCTCGCCCCCCTCATGCCCCCCAATCTTTCCCCCTCGCCCCCCTCATGCCCCCAATCTTTCCCCCTCGCCCCCCTCATGCCGCCAATCTTTCCCCCTCATGCCCCCCAATCTTTCCCCCTCATGCCCCCCAATCTTTCCCCCTCATGCCCCCCCTCATGCCCCCCAATCTTCCCCCTCGCCCCCCTCATGCCCCCCAATGTTTCCCCCTCGCCCCCCTCATGCCCCTCGCCCCCCTCATGCCCCCCAATGTTTCCCCCTCGCCCCCCTCATGCCCCCCAATCTTTCCCCCTTGCCCCCCCTCATGCCCCCCAATCTTCCCCCTCGCCCCCCTCATGCCCCCCAATCTTCCCCCTCGCCCCCTTCATGCCCCCCAATCTTCCCCCTCGCCCCCCTCATGCCCCCCAATCTTTACCCCTCGCCCCCCTCATGCCCACCAATCTTTCCCCCTCATGCCCCCCAATCTTTCCCCCTCGCCTCCCTCATGCCCCCCAATCTTTCCCCTCATGCCCCCAATTATTCCCCCTCATGCCCCACTCATGCCCCCCAATCTTCCCCCCTCGCCCCCCCATGCCCTCCAATCTTTCCCCCTCGCCCCCCTCATGCCCCCCAATCTTTCCCCCTCGCGCCCCCCAATCTTTCCCCCTCGCCCCCCTCATGCCCCCCAATCTTTCCCCCTCGCCCCCCTCATGCCCCCCAATCTTTCCCCCTCGCCCCCCTCATGCCCCCCAATCTTTCCCCCTCGTCCCCCTCATGCCCCCCAATCTTTCCCCCTCGTCCCCCTCATGCCCCCCAATCTTTCCACCTCGCGCCCCCCAAGCCCCCCAATCTTTCCCCCTCGCGCCCCCCAATCTTTCCCCCTCGCCCCCCTCATGCCCCCCAATCTTTCCCCCTCGTCCCCCTCATGCCCCCCAATCTTTCCCCCTCGTCCCCCTCATGCCCCCCAATCTTTCCCCCTCGTCCCCCTCATGCCCCCCAATCTTTCCCCCTCGCCCCCCTCATGCCCCCCAATCTTTCCCCCTCGCCCCCCTCATGCCCCCCAATCTTTCCCCCTCGCCCCCCTCATGCCCCCCAATCTTTCCCCCTCATGCCCCCCAATCTTTCCCCCTTGTCCCCCTCATGCCTCCCAATCTTTCCCCCTCGCCCCCCAGTCTTTCCCCCATGCCCCCCAATCTTTCCCCCTGGCCCCCCCCCCCCCCCATGCCCCCCAATCTTTCCCCCTCGCCCCCCCTCATGCCCCCCAATCTTTCCCCCTCGCCCACCCTCATGCCCCCAATCTTTCCCCCTCGCCCACCCTCATGCCCCCAATCTTTCCCCCTCGCCCCCCCTCATGCCCCCAATCTTTCCCCCTCGCCCCCCCTCATGCCCCCAATCTTTCCCCCTCGCCCCCACCTCATGCCCCCAATCTTTCCCCCTCGCCCCCACCTCATGCCCCCAATCTTTCCCCCTCGCCCCCACCTCATGCCCCCCAATCTTTCCCCCTCGTCCCCCTCATGCCCCCCAATCTTTCCCCCTCGCCCCCCTCATGCCCCCCAATCTTTCCCCCTCGCCCCCCTCATGCCCCCCAATCTTTCCCCCTCATGCCCCCCAATCTTTCCCCCTTGTCCCCCTCATGCCTCCCAATCTTTCCCCCTCGCCCCCCAATCTTTCCCCCATGCCCCCCAATCTTTCCCCCATGCCCCCCAATCTTTCCCCCTCGCCCCCCCCCATGTCCCCCAATCTTTCCCCCTCGCCCCCCCTCATGCCCCCCAATCTTTCCCCCTCGCCCACCCTCATGCCCCCAATCTTTCCCCCTCGCCCCCCCTCATGCCCCCAATCTTTCCCCCTCGCCCCCCCTCATGCCCCCAATCTTTCCCCCTCGCCCCCCCTCATGCCCCCAATCTTTCCCCCTCGCCCCCCCCTCATGCCCCCAATCTTTCCCCCTCGCCCCCACCTCATGCCCCCAATCTTTCCCCCTCGCCCCCACCTCATGCCCCCAATCTTTCCCCCTCGCCCCCACCTCATGCCCCCAATCTTTCCCCCTCGCCCCCACCTCATGCCCCCAATCTTTCCCCCTCGCCCCCACCTCATGCCCCCAATCTTTCCCCCTCGCCCCCACCTCATGCCCCCAATCTTTCCCCCTCGCCCCCACCTCATGCCCCCAATCTTTCCCCCTCGCCCCCCCCCTCATGCCCCCAATCTTTCCCCCTCGCCCCCCCCTCATGCCCCCAATCTTTCCCCCTCGCCCCCCCCCATGCCCCCAATCTTTCCCCCTCGCACCCCCCCATGCCCCCAATCTTTCCCCCTCGCACCCCCCCATGCCCCCAATCTTTCCCCCTCGCCCCCCCCCATGCCCCCAATCTTTCCCCCTCGCCCCCCCCCTTGCCCCCAATCTTTCCCCCTCGCCCCCCCCCTTGCCCCCAATCTTTCCCCCTCGCCCCCCCCCTTGCCCCCAATCTTTCCCCCTCGCCCCCCCCCTCATGCCCCCAATCTTTCCCCCTCGCCCCCCCCTCATGCCCCCAATCTTTCCCCCTCGCCCCCCCTCATGCCCCCAATCTTTCCCCCTCGCCCCCCCTCATGCCCCCAATCTTTCCCCCTCGCCCCCCCTCATGCCCCCCAATCTTTCCCCCTTGCACGCCCCCATGCCCCCCAATCTTTCCCCCTCGCCCCCCCCCCCATGCCCCCCAATCTTTCCCCCTCGCCCCCCCTCATGCCCCCCAATCTTTCCCCCTCGCCCGCCCTCATGCCCCCCAATCTTTCCCCCTGGCCCCCCCCCCTCATGCCCCCCAATCTTTCCCCCTCGACCCCCAATCTTTTCCCCTCGCCCCCCCCTCATGCCCCCCAATCTTTCCCCCTCGCCCCCCCAATCTTTCCCCCTCATGCCCCCCAATCTTTCCTCCTCGCCCCCCCAATCTTTCCCCCTCATGCCCCCCAATCTTTCCCCCTCGCCCCCCCCTCATGCCTCCCAATCTTTCCCACTCGCCCCCCTCATGCCCCCCAATCTTTCCCCCTCGCCTCCCTCATGCCCCCCAATCTTTCCCCCTCGCCCCCCTCATGCCGCCAATCTTTCCCCCTCATGCCCCCCAATCTTTCCCCCTCGCCCCCCTCATGCCCCCCAATCTTTCCCCCTCGCCCCCCTCATGCCCCCCAATCTTTCCCCCTCGCCCCCCTCATGCCCCCCAATCTTTCCCCCTCGCCCCCCTCATGCCCCCCAATCTTCTCCCTCGCCCCCCTCATGCCCCCCAATCTTCCCCCTCGCCCCCCTCATGCCCCCCAATGTTTCCCCCTCGCCCCCCTCATGCCCCCCAATCTTTCCCCCTTGCCCCCCCTCATGCCCCTCGCCCCCTCATGCCCCCCAATGTTTCCCCCTCGCCCTCTCATGCCCCCCAATCTTTCCCCCTCGCCCCCCCCTCATGCCCCCCAATCTTTCCCCCTCATGCCCCCCAATCTTTCCCCCTCGACTCCCTCTCATGCCCCCCAATCTTTCCCCCTCGACTCCCTCATGCCCCCCAATCTTTCCCCTCATGCCCCCAATTATTCCCCCTCATGCCCCACTCATGCCCCCCAATCTTCCCCCTCATGCCCCCCAATCTTTCCCCCTCATGCCCCCCAATCTTTCCCCCTCGCCTCCCTCATGCCCCCCAATTATTCCCCCTCGCCTCCCTCATGCCCCCCAATCTTTCCCCCTCATGCCCCCCAATCTTTCCCCCTCGCCTCCCTCATGCCCCCCAATTATTCCCCCTCGCCTCCCTCATGCCCCCCAATTATTCCCCCTCATGCCCCACTCATGCCCCCCAATCTTCCCCCTCATGCCCCCCAATCTTTCCCCCTCGCCCCCCCCATGCCTCCCAATCTTTCCCCCTCGCCCCCCCCATGCCCCCCAATCTTTCCCCCTCGCCCCCCCATTCTCCCCAATCTTTCCCCCTCGCCCCCCCATGCCCCCCAATCTTTCCCCCTCGCCCCCCTCATGCCCCCCAATCTTTCCCCCTCGCCCCCCTCATGCCCCCCAATCTTTCCCCCTCGCCCCCCTCATGCCCCCCAATCTTTCCCCCTCGCCCCCCTCATGCCCCCCAATCTTTCCCCCTCGCCCCCCTCATGCCCCCCAATCTTTCCCCCTCGCCCCCCTCATGCCCCCCAATCTTTCCCCCTCGCCCCCCTCATGCCCCCCAATCTTTCCCCCTCGCCCCCTCATGCCCCCCAATCTTTCCCCCTCGCCCCCCTCATGCCCCCCAATCTTTCCCCCTCGCCCCCCTCATGCCCCCCAATCTTTCCCCCTCGCCCCCCTCATGCCCCCCAATCTTTCCCCCCTCATGCCCCCCAATCTTTCCCCCTCATGCCCCCCAATCTTTCCCCCTCGCCCCCCAATCTTTCCCCCTCGCCCCCCCATGCCCCCCAATCTTTCCCCCTGCCCCCCCTCATGCCCCCCAATCTTTCCCCCTCATGCCCCCAATCTTTCCCCCTCACCCCTCCTCATGCCCCCAATCTTTCCCCCTCGCCCCCCCTCATGCCCCCAATCTTTCCCCCTCGCCCCCCCCTCATGCCCCCCAATCTTTCCCCCTCATGCCCCCCAATCTTTCCCCCTCATGCCCCCCAATCTTTCCCCCTCGCCCCCCCCATGCCCCCCAATCTTTCCCCCTCGCCCCCCCTCATGCCCCCCAATCTTTCCCCCTCGCCCCCCCTCATGCCCCCCAATCTTTCCCCCTCGCCCCCCCTCATGCCCCCCAATCTTTCCCCCTCGCCCCCCCTCATGCCCCCCAATCTTTCCCCCTCGCCCCCCCTCATGCCCCCCAATCTTTCCCCCTCGCCCCCCCTCATGCCCCCCAATCTTTCTCCCTCGTCCCCCCTCATGCCCCCCAATCTTTCCCCCTCACCCCCCTCATGCCCCCAATCTTTCCCCCTCATGCCCCCCAATCTTTCCCCCTCGCACCCCCCTCATGCCCCCCAATCTTTCCCCCTCGCCTCCCTCATGCCCCCCAATCTTTCCCCCTCATGCCCCCCAATCTTTCCCACTCATGCCCCCCAATCTTTCCCACTCATGCCCCCCTCATGTCCCCCAATCTTTCCCCCTCGCCCCCCCTCATGCCCCCAATCTTTCCCCCTCGCCTCCCTCATGCCCCCAATCTTTCCCCGTCATGCCCCCCAATCTTTCCACCTCATGCCCCCCAATCTTTCCCCCTCATGCCCCCCAATCTTTCCCCCTCGCCCCCCCTCATGCCCCCAATCTTTCCCCCTTGCCCCCTCATGCCCCCAATCTTTCCCCCTCATGCCCCCCAATCTTTCCCCCTCACCCCCCCTCATGCCACCCAATCTTTCCCCCTCGCCTCCCTCATGCCCCCCAATCTTTCCCAATTTTGTTCCCCTCATGCCCCCAATCTTTCCACCTCGCCCCCCCTCATGCCCCCCAATCTTTCCCCCTCATGCCCCCCAATCTTTCCCCCTCGCGCCCCCCCAATCTTTCCCCCTCGCGCCCCCCAATCTTTCCCCCTCGCCCCCCCATGCCCCCCAATCTTTCCCCCTCGCCCCCCCCATGCCCCCCAATCTTTCCCCCTCATGCCCCCCAATCTTTCCCCCTCGCCCCCCCCCCCATGCCCCCCAATCTTTCCCCCTCGCCCCCCAATCTTTCCCCCTCGCCCCCCCCCATGCCCCCCAATCTTTCCCCCTCGCCCCCCCCCCTCATGCCCCCCAATCTTTCCCCCTCGCCCCCCCCATGCCCCCCATTCTTTCCCCCTCGCCCCCCCCTCATGCCCCCCAATCTTTCCCCCTCGCCCCCCCCCATGCCCCCCAATCTTTCCCCCTCGCCCCCCCCTCATGCCCCCCAATCTTTCCCCCTCGCCCCCCCCATGTCCCCCAATCTTTCCCCCTCGCCCCCCCCCTCATGCCCAATCTTTCCCCCTCATGCCCCCCAATCTTTCCCCCTCATGCCCCCCTCATGACCCCCAATCTTTCCCCCTCGCCCCCCTCATGCCCCCCAATCTTTCCCCCTCACGCCACCAATCTTTCCCTCATGCCCCCCAATCTTTCCCCCTCATGCTCCCCAATCTTTACCCCTCATGCCCCCCAATCTTTCCCCCTCGCCCCCCCCTCATGCCCCCCAATCATTCCCCCTCGCCCCCCCTCATGCCCCCCAATCTTTCCCCCTCGCCCCCCCTCATGCCCCCCAATCTTTCCCCCTCGACCCCCCTCATGCCCCCCAATCTTTCCCCCTCGCCCCCTCGTGCCCCCCAATCTTTCCCCCTCGACCCCCTTATTCCCCCAATCTTCCCCCTCGCCCCCCCTCATGCCCCCAATCGTTCCCCCTCATGCCCCCCTCATGCCCCCCAATCTTTCCCCCTCATGCCTCCCTCATGCCCCACAATCTTTTCCCCTCATGCCCCCCAATCTTGCCCCCTCATGCCCCCCCCAATCTTGCCCCCTCATGCCCCCCAATCTTTTCCCCTCATGCCCCCCAATCTTGCCCCCTCATTCCCCCCTCCAATGTGGCACCCTCACGCCCCCCCCGACCCAATCCTGCCCCCTCATGCCCCCCAATCTTGCCCCCTCACACCCCCCCAATCTTGCCCCCTCATGCCCCCCCCAATTGCCCCCTAATGCCCCCCCAATCTTGCCCCCTCACGCCCCCCCAATCTTGCCCCCTCACGCTCCCCCCAATCTTGCCCCCTCACGCTCCCCCCAATCTTGCCCCCTCACGCCCCCCCCAATCTTGCCCCCTCACGCCCCCCCCAATCTTGCCCCCTCACGCCCCCCCCCAATCTTGCCCCCTCACGCCCCCCCCCAATCTTGCCCCCTCACGCCCCCCCCAATCTTGCCCCCTCACGCCCCCCCCAATCCTGCCCTCATGCCCCCCAATCTTGCCCCCTCATGCCCCCCCAATCTTGCCCCCTCACGCCCCCCACAATATTGCCCCCTCACGCCCCCCCAATCTTGCCCCCTCACGCCCCCCCCCAATCTTGCCCCCTCACGCCCCTCCCAATCTTGCCCCCTCACGCCCCTCCCAATCTTGCCCCCTCACGCCCCTCCCAATCTTGCCCCCTCACGCCCCCCCCAATCTTGCCCCCTGTCGCCCCCACCAATCTTGCCCCCTCACGCCCCGCCAATCTTGCCCACTCACGCCCCCCAATCTTGCCCCCTCACGCTCCCCCCAATCTTGCCCCCTCACGACCCCCCAATCTTGCCCCCTCACGACCCCCCAATCTTGCCCCCTCACGACCCCCCAATCTTGCCCTCATGCCCCCCAATCTTGCCCCCTCATGCCCCCCTCACACCCCCCCAATCTTGCCCCCTCACGCCCCCCACAATCTTGCCCTCTCACGCCCCCCCAATCTTGCTCCCTCACGCCCCCCCCAATCTTGCCCCCTCACGCCCCCCCCAATCTTGCCCCCTCACGCCCCCCCCAATCTTGCTCCCTCACGCCCACCCCCCCCAATCTTGCCCCCTCACGCTCCCCCCAATCTTGCCCCTTCACACTCCCCCCAATCTTGCCCCCTCACGCCCCCCCCAATCTTGCCCCCTCACGCGCCGCCCCAATCTTGCCCCCTCACGCCCCCCCAATCTTGCCCCCTCACGCCCCCCAATCTTGCCCCCTCACGCTCCCCCCAATCTTGCCCCCTCACGACCCCCCAATCTTGCCCCCTCACGACCCCCCAATCTTGCCCTCATGCCCCCCAATCTTGCCCCCTCATGCCCCCCTCACACCCCCCCAATCTTGCCCCCTCACGCCCCCCACAATCTTGCCCTCTCACGCCCCCCCAATCTTGCTCCCTCACGCCCCCCCCAATCTTGCCCCCTCACGCCCCCCCCCAATCTTGCCCCCTCACGCCCCTCCCAATCTTGCTCCCTCACGCCCACCCCCCCCAATCTTGCCCCCTCACGCTCCCCCCAATCTTGCCCCTTCACGCTCCCCCCAATCTTGCCCCTTCACGCTCCCCCCAATCTTGCCCCCTCACGCGCCCCCCAATCTTGCCAACTCACGCACCCCCCCAATCTTGCCCCCTCACGCCGCCCCAATCTTGCCCCCTCACGCCCCCCCCAATCTTGCCCCCTCACGCCCCCCCCAATCTTGCCCCCTCACGCGCCCCCCAATCTTGCCCCCTCACGCCCCCCCAATCTTGCCCCCTCACGCCCCCCCCAATCTTGCCCCCTCACGCCCCCCCAATCTTGCCCCCTCACGCCCCCCCCAATCTTGCCCCCTCACGCCCCCCCCAATCTTTCCCCCTCGCCCCCCCCTCATGCCACCCAATCTTTCCCCCTCGCCTCCCTCATGCCCCCCAATCTTTCCCAATTTCTTTCCCCTCATGCCCCCCAATCTTTCCACCTCGCCCCCCCGTGCCCCCCAATATTTCCCCCTCGCCCCCATGCCCCCCAATCTTTCCCCCTTGCCCCCCTCATGCCCCCCAATCTTTCCCCCTCAACCCCCTTATTCCCCCAATCTTTCCCCCTCGCCCCCCCTCATGCCCCCAATCTTTCCCCCTCATGCCCCCCAATCTTTCCCCCTCATGCCCCCCAATCTTTCCCCCTCATGCCCCCCAATCTTTCCCCCTCATGCCTCCCTCATGCCCCCCAATCTTGCCCCCTCATGCCCCCCCCAATCTTGCCCCCTCATGCCCCCCCCAATCTTGCCCCCTCTTGCCCCCCAATCTTGCCCCCTCTTGCCCCCCCAATCGCCCCCTTACGCCCCCCCCAATCTTGCCCCCTCATGCCCCCCCAATCTTGCCCCCTCATGCCCCCCCAATCGCCCCCTTACGCCCCCCCAATCTTGCCCCCTCACGCTCCCCCAATCTTGCCCCCTCACGCCCCCCCCAATCTTGCCCCCTCACGCCCCTCCAATCTTACCCTCATGCCGCCCAATTGTGCCCCCTCATGCCCCCCTCATGCCCCCCCAATCTTGCCCCCTCACCCCCCCCCAATCTTGCCCCCTCACGCGCCCCCCAATCTTGCCCCCTCACGCCCCCCCAATCTTGCCCCTTCACGCCCCCCCCAATCTTGCCCCCTCACGCCCCTCCAATCTTACCCTCATGCCCCCCAATTGTGCCCCCTCATGCCCCCCTCATGCCCCCCCAATCTTGCCCCCTCACGCCCCCCACAATCTTGCCCCCTCACGCCCCCCACAATCTTGCCCCCTCACGCCCCCCACAATCTTGCCCCCTCACGCCCCCCAATCTTTCCCCCTCGCCCCCCTCACGCCCCCAATCTTTCCCCCTCACGCCCCCCAATCTTTCCCCCTCGTCCCCCTCACGCCCCCCAATCTTTCCCCCTCGCCCCCCTCATGCCCCCAATCTTTCCCCCTCATGCCCCTCAATCTTTCCCCCTCATGCCCCCCAATCTTTCCCCCTCGCCTCCCCCATGCCCCCCAATCTTTCCCCCTCACGCCCCCCAATCGTTCCCCCTCACGTCCCCAATCTTTCCCCCTCACCCCCTCACGCCCCCCAATCTTACCCCCTCACGCCCCCCAATCTTTCCCCCTCACCCCCCCCAATCTTTCCCCCTCACCCCCTCACGCCCCCCAATCTTTCCCACTCACCCCTCACGCCCCCCAATCTTTCCCCCTCACCCCCTCACGCCCCCCAATCTTTCCCCCTCACCCCCTCACGCCCCCCAATCTTTCCCCCTCACCCCCTCACGCCCCCCAATCTTTCCTCCTCACCCCCTCACGCCCCCAATCTTTCCCTCTCACCCCCTCACGCCCCCCAATCTTGCCCCCTCACCCCCCCAATCTTGCCCCCTCACGCCCCACAATCTTGCCCCCTCACGCCCCACAATCTTGCCCCCTCACCCCCATGCCCCCAATCTTGCCCCCTCACCCCTCTCATGCCCCCCAATCTTTCCCTCTCACCCCCATGCCCACCAACCTTTCCCCCTCACGCCCCCAATCTTTCCCCCTCACGCCCCCAACCTTTCCCTCACGCCCCCAACCTTTCCCTCACGCCCCCAACCTTTCCCTCACGCCCCCAACCTTTCCCTCACGCCCCCAACCTTTCCCTCACGCCAATCTTCCCCCCCAGTCATCTCCCACAACCTTTCCCCCTCACCCAGCCCCAACCTTTCCCCCTCACCCACCCCCAACCTTTCCCCCTCATGACACCAACCTATCCCCCTAAACCCCCGCTACCACACCCACCAAACTTCCCCCCAATCCCACACGCCACCCCCAGCATATCCCCCTCAGCCCCCCAACACCCCCACACCCAACCTTTCCCCGTCCACCCCCCCAACCTTTAGCCCTCAACTCCCCCATGCCCCCAACCTTTCCCCCTCAACCCCCCCACGCCCCCCAACCTTTCCCCCTCAACCCCCTCACGCCCCCCAACCTTTTCCCCTCAACCCCCTCACGCCCCCCAACCTTTTCCCCTCAACCCCCTCACGCCCCCCAACCTTTCCCCCTCAACCCCCTCACGCCCCCAACCTTTCTCCCTCAACACCCCCCACGCCCCCAACCTTTCCCCCTCAACCACCAACTCCCCCAACCTTTTCCCATCACCCCCCTCATGCCCCAACCTTTTTGCCTCACCCCCCTCATGCCCCCCCAACCTTTTTGCCTCACCCCCCTCATGCCCCCCCCAACCTTTTTGCCTCAACCCCCTCACCCCCCCAACCTATCCCCCTCACCCCCCCCAACCTATCCCCCTCACCCCCCCCAACCTATCCCCCTCACCCCCCCCCAACCTATCCCCCTCACCCCCCCCAACCTATCCCCCTCACCCCCCCCAACCTATCCCCCTCACCCCCCCCAACCTATCCCCCTCACCCCCCCCAACCTATCCCCCTCACCCCCCCCAACCTATCCCCCTCACCCCCCCCAACCTATCCCCCTCACCCCCCCAACCTATCCCCCTCACCCCCCCCAACCTATCCCCCTCACCCCCCCAACCTATCCCCCTCACCCCCCCCAACCTATCCCCCTCACCCCCCCCAACCTATCCCCCTCACCCCCCCCAACCTATCCCCCTCACCCCCCCCAACCTATCCCCCTCACCCCCCCCAACCTATCCCCCTCACCCCCCCCAACCTATCCCCCTCACCCCCCCCAACCTATCCCCCTCACCCCCCCCAACCTATCCCCCTCACCCCCCCCAACCTATCCCCCTCACCCCCCCCAACCTATCCCCCTCACCCCCCCCAACCTATCCCCCTCACCCCCCCCAACCTATCCCCCTCACCCCCCCCAACCTATCCCCCTCACCCCCCCCAACCTATCCCCCTCACCCCCCCCAACCTATCCCCCTCACCCCCCCCAACCTATCCCCCTCACCCCCCCCCAACCTATCCCCCTCACCCCCCCCCAACCTATCGCCCTCACCCCCCCCAACCTATCCCCCTCACCCCCCCCAACCTATCCCCCTCACCCCCCCCAACCTATCCCCCTCACCCCCCCCAACCTATCCCCCTCAACCCCTCACGCCCCCAACCCCCCCACTCCTCCCCAGCCTTTCCCCCTCAACCACCCCACGTTCCCCCAGCCTTTCCCCCTCAACCCCCCCCACGTCCCCCCAGCCTTTCCCCCTCAACCCCCCCACACACCCAACCTTTCCCCCTCACTCCCCCAGCCTTTGCCCCTCAACCCTCCCACCCCCCCAACCTTTCCCCCTCACCCCCCTATACACCCAACCTTTCCCCCTCACCCCCAGCCTTTCCTCCTCAACCCCCCCACTGCCCCCAACCCCCCCACGCCCCATAACCTTTCCCCCCCACCCCCCACAACCTTTCCCCCCTACCCCCAAAACCTTTCCCCCCTCCCCCCAACCTTTCCCCCCACCCCCCACCAACCTTTCCCCCCTAACCTCCTCATGCCCCCCAATTCTTCCCCCCACTAACCTCACCCACCCCCAACCTTTCCCCCTCACGTCCCCAACCCTAACCTTTTCCCCTGACCCAACCTTTCCCCCTCATGCGCCCACACCCCCCAACCTTTGCCCCTCACGCCCCCCAACCTTTCATCCTCAACCCCCCCCATGCTCCCCAGCCATTCCCCCTCGCTGCCCCCAACCTAACACCCTCACACCCCCAAACTTTCTCCTCCACCCCCCTCACACCCTCCAACCTTCCCCCCCACGCCCCCAATCTTTTCCTCTCATGCCCCTAACCTTTCCCCCTCGCCCCAAGCTTTCCCCCTCGTCCCCCCCCAACATTTGCCCCTCGCCCCCCGCAACATTCCCCCCCCACCCCCCAAACTTTTCCCCCTCATTCCCCCCCACCACCCCCAACCTTTCCCCCTCATTCCCCCCCACCACCCCCAACCTTTCCCCCTCATTCCCCCCCAACCTTTCCCCCTCACCCCCCCAACCTATCCCCCTCACACCCCCCAACCTAACCCCCTCAACCCCTCACGCCCCCAACCCCCCCACTCCTCCCCAGCCTTTCCCCCTCAACCACCCCACGTTCCCCCAGCCTTTCCCCCTCAACCCCCCCCACGTCCCCCCAGCCTTTCCCCCTCAACCCCCCCACACACCCAACCTTTCCCCCTCACTCCCCCAGCCTTTGCCCCTCAACCCTCCCACCCCCCCAACCTTTCCCCCTCACCCCCCTATACACCCAACCTTTCCCCCTCACCCCCAGCCTTTCCTCCTCAACCCCCCCACTGCCCCCAACCCCCCCACGCCCCATAACCTTTCCCCCACCACCCCCCACAACCTTTCCCCCCCCACCCCCCACAACCTTTCCCCCCCCACCCCCCACAACCTTTCCCCCCTCCCCCCACAACCTTTCCCCCCTCCCCCCACAACCTTTCCCCCCACCCCCCACCAACCTTTCCCCCCTAACCTCCTCATGCCCCCCAATTCTTCCCCCCACTAACCTCACCCACCCCCAACCTTTCCCCCTCACGTCCCCAACCCTAACCTTTTCCCCTGACCCAACCTTTCCCCCTCATGCGCCCACACCCCCCAACCTTTGCCCCTCACGCCCCCCAACCTTTCATCCTCAACCCCCCCATGCTCCCCAGCCATTCCCCCTCGCTGCCCCCAACCTAACACCCTCACACCCCCAAACTTTCTCCTCCACCCCCCTCACACCCTCCAACCTTCCCCCCCACGCCCCCAATCTTTTCCTCTCATGCCCCTAACCTTTCCCCCTCGCCCCAAGCTTTCCCCCTCGTCCCCCCCCAACATTTGCCCCTCGCCCCCCGCAACATTCCCCCCCCACCCCCCAAACTTTTCCCCCTCATTCCCCCCCACCACCCCCAACCTTTCCCCCTCATTCCCCCCCACCACCCCCAACCTTTCCCCCTCATTCCCCCCCACCACCCCCAACCTTTCCCCCTCATTCCCCCCCAACCTTTCCCCCTCATTCCCCCCCCAACCTTTCCCCCTCATTCCCCCGCCCAACCTTTCCCCCTCATCCCCCGCCCAACCTTTCCCCCTCATCCCCCGCCCAACCTTTCCCCCTCATCCCCCCCAACTTTTCCCCCTCAATCCCCCCCCCAACTTTTCCCCCTCAATCCCCCCCAACTTTTCCCCCTCAATCCCCCCCCCAACTTTTCCCCCTCATCCCCCACCAACCTTTCCCCCTCAATCCCCACCAACCTTTCCCCCTCATCCCCCACCAACCTTTCCCCCTCATCCCCCACCAACCTTTCCCCCTCATCCCCCACCAACCTTTCCCCCTCATCCCCCACCAACCTTTCCCCCTCATCCCCCACCAACCTTTCCCCCTCATCCCCCACCAACCTTTCCCCCTCATCCCCCACCAACCTTTCCCCCTCATCCCCCACCAACCTTTCCCCCTCATCCCCCACCAACCTTTCCCCCTCATCCCCCACCAACCTTTCCCCCTCATCCCCCACCAACCTTTCCCCCTCATCCCCCACCAACCTTTCCCCCTCATCCCCCACCCAACCTTTCCCCCTCATCCCCCGCCCAACCTTTCCCCCTCACCCCCCCCAACTTTTCCCCCTCAATCCCCCCCCCAACCTTTCCCCCTCAATCCCCCCCCAACCTTTCCCCCTCAATCCCCCCCCAACCTTTCCCCCTCAATCCCCCCCCAACCTTTCCCCCTCAATCCCCCCCCAACCTTTCCCCCTCATCCCCCACCAACCTTTCCCCCTCATCCCCCACCAACCTTTCCCCCTCATCCCCCACCAACCTTTCCCCCTCATCCCCCACCAACCTTTCCCCCTCATCCCCCACCAACCTTTCCCCCTCATCCCCCACCAACCTTAGCCCCTCATCCCCCACCAACCTTTCCCCCTCATCCCCCACCCAACCTTTCCCCCTCATCCCCCACCCAACCTTTCCCCCTCATCCCCCACCCAACCTTTCCCCCTCACCCCCCCCCAACCTTTCCCCCTCATCCCCCGCCCAACCTTTCCCCCTCACCCCCCCAACCTTTCCCCCTCACCCCCCTCATGCCCCACAAACTTTTCCCCTCACCCCACTCACGTCACCAAATGTTTCCACTCACGCCACCCAACCATTTCCCCTCATACCCCCCAACCTTTTCCACTCATCCCCCTCACGACACCAAACCTTTCCACTCACCCCCTCAACCTTTTCTCCCCACCCCTCTCATGCACCCTAACCTTCCCCCTCAACCCCTCACCCCCCCAACCTTTCCCCCAACCCTCACGTTTCCCCAACCTTCCTCCTCAACCTCTCACGCCCCCCAACCTTTCCCCCTCAACTCTTCACGCCCCCCAACCTTTCACCCTCAACTCTTCACGCCCCCCAACCTTTCCCCCTCAACTCTTCACGCCCCCCAACCTTTCCCCCACAACCCCCTCACGCCCCACCAACCTTTTCCCCACAACCCCCTCATGCCCCACCAACCTTTTCCCCACAACCCCCTCACCACCCCAACCTTTCCCCTCACCCCTCCCAACCTTTTCCCCTCACCCCACTCATGACACCAAACTTTTCCCCTCAGGACCCCCAATCTTTTCCCCTCAACCCCCCAACCTTTTCCCCTCACGCCCCCCAACCTTTTCCCCTCACGCCACCAAACTTTTCCACTCACCCCCCCTTTTCTCCCCACCCCTCTCATGCCCCCCAACCTTCCCCCTCAACCCCTTTCATCCCCCCAACCTTCCCCCTCAACCCCTCACATCCCCCAACCTTCCCCCTCACATCCCCCAACCTTCCCCCTCACATCCCCCAACCTTCCCCCTCACATCCCCCAACCTTCCCCCTCACATCCCCCAACCTTCCCCCTCACATCCCCCAACCTTCCCCCCTCACATCCCCCAACCTTCCCCCTCACATCCCCCAACCTTCCCCCTCACATCCCCCAACCTTCCCCCTCACATCCCCCAACCTTCCCCCTCACATCCCCCAACCTTCCCCCTCACATCCCCCAACCTTCCCCCTCACATCCCCCAACCTTCCCCCTCACATCCCCCAACCTTTCCCCCTCAATCCCCCCCAACCTTTCCCCCTCATCCCCCACCAACCTTTCCCCCTCATCCCCCACCAACCTTTCCCCCTCATCCCCCACCAACCTTTCCCCCTCATCCCCCACCAACCTTTCCCCCTCATCCCCCACCAACCTTTCCCCCTCATCCCCCAACAACCTTTCCCCCTCATCCCCCACCAACCTTACCCCCTCACCCCCCCAACCTTTCCCCCTCATCCCCCCCCAACCTTTCCCCCTCATCCCCCCCCAACCTTTCCCCCTCACCCCCTCAACCTTTCCCCCTCACACCCCCCAAACTTTCCCCCTCAACCTTTCCCCCTCACACCCCCCAACCTTTCCCCCTCACCCCCCCAACCTTTCCCCCTCACCCCCCCAACCTTTCCCCCTCACCCCCCTCATGCCCCACAACCTTTTCCCCTCACCCCACTCACGTCACCAAATGTTTCCACTCACGCCACCCAACCATTTCCCCTCATACCCCCCAACCTTTTCCACTCATCCCCCTCACGACACCAAACCTTTCCACTCACCCCCTCAACCTTTTCTCCCCACCCCTCTCATGCACCCTAACCTTCCCCCTCAACCCCTCACCCCCCCAACCTTTCCCCCAACCCTCACGTCCCCCCAACCTTCCTCCTCAACCTCTCACGCCCCCCAACCTTTCCCCCTCAACTCTTCACGCCCCCCAACCTTTCACCCTCAACTCTTCACGCCCCCCAACCTTTCCCCCTCAACTCTTCACGCCCCCCAACCTTTCCCCCACAACCCCCTCACGCCCCACCAACCTTTTCCCCACAACCCCCTCATGCCCCACCAACCTTTTCCCCACAACCCCCTCACCACCCCAACCTTTCCCCTCACCCCTCCCAACCTTTTCCCCTCACCCCACTCATGACACCAAACTTTTCCCCTCAGGACCCCCAATCTTTTCCCCTCAACCCCCCAACCTTTTCCCCTCAACCCCCCAACCTTTTCCCCTCACGCCCCCCAACCTTTTCCCCTCACGCCCCCCAACCTTTTCCCCTCACGCCACCAAACTTTTCCACTCACCCCCCCTTTTCTCCCCACCCCTCTCATGCCCCCCAACCTTCCCCCTCAACCCCTTTCATCCCCCCAACCTTCCCCCTCAACCCCTCACATCCCCCAACCTTCCCCCCTCACATCCCCCAACCTTCCCCCCTCACATCCCCCAACCTTCCCCCCTCACATCCCCCAACCTTCCCCCCTCACATCCCCCAACCTTCCCCCCTCACATCCCCCAACCTTCCCCCCTCACATCCCCCAACCTTCCCCCCTCACATCCCCCAACCTTCCCCCCTCACATCCCCCAACCTTCCCCCCACCTTCCCCCCTCACATCCCCCAACCTTCCCCCTCACATCCCCCAACCTTCCCCCTCAACCCCCCCCAACCTTTCCCCCTCAACCCCTCCCCAACCTTTCCCCCTCAACCCCTCCCCAACCTTCCCCCTCAACCCCTCCCCAACCTTCCCCCTCAACCCCTCCCCAACCTTCCCCCTCAACCCCTCCCCAACCTTCCCCCTCAACCCCTCCCCACCCTCCCCCTCAACCCCCCCAACCATTCCCCCTCAACCCCCCCAACCTTTCCCCCGCACCGCCCCAACCTTTCCCCCGCACCGCCCCAACCTTTCCCCCGCACCGCCCCAACCTTTCCCCCTCACCCCCCCAACCTTTCCCCCTCACACCCCAACCTTTCCCCCTCACCCCCCCAACCTTTTCCCCTCACCCCCCCAACCTTTTCCCCTCACCCCCCCAACCTTTTCCCCTCACCCCACTCATGCCCCCCTACCTTTTCCCCTCACCCCACTCACGACACCAAACGTTTCCACTCACGCCGCCCAACCTTTTCCCCTCACACCCCCCAGCTTTTTCCCCTCATCCCCCTCACGACACCACACTTTTCCACTCACCCCCCAACCTCTTCCCCTCAACCCCCGCCACGACCCCCCAACCTCTTCCCCTCAACCCCCGCCACGACCCCCCAATCTCTTCCCCTCAACCCCCGCCACGACCCCCCAATCTCTTCCCCTCAACCCCCGCCACGACCCCCCAACCTCTTCCCCTCAACCCCCGCCACGACCCCCCAACCTCTTCCCCTCAACCCCCGCCACGACCCCCCAACCTCTTCCCCTCAACCTCTTCCCCTCAACCCCCGCCACGACCCCCCAACCTCTTCCCCTCAACCCAACCCCTCCCCAACCTTTCCCGCTCAACCTTTCCCCCTCAACCTTCCCCCCTCCACCCCCCCCAACCTTTCCCCCTCCACCCCCCCCAACCTTTCCCCCTCCACCCCCCCCAACCTTTCCCCCTCCACCCCCCCCCAACCTTTCCCCCTCCACCCCCCCCAACCTTTCCCCCTCCACCCCCCCCAACCTTTCCCCCTCCACCCCCCCAACCTTTCCCCCTCCACCACCCCCCAACCTTTCCCCCTCACCCCCCCAACCTTTTCCCCCTCACCCCCCCCAACCTTTTCCCCCTCACCCCCCCGCCAACCTTTTCCCCCTCACCCCCCCCAACCTTTTCCCCCTCACCCCCCCGCCAACCTTTTCCCCCTCACCCCCCCCAACCTTTTCCCCCTCACCCCCCCCAACCTTTTCCCCCTCACCCCCCCCCCAACCTTTTCCCCCTCACCCCCCCCAACCTTTTCCCCCTCACCCCCCCCAACCTTTTCCCCCTCACCCCCCCCAACCTTTTCCCCCTCACCCCCCCCAACCTTTTCCCCCTCACCCCCCCCAACCTTTTCCCCTCAACCCCCACATGCCCCCCCAACCTTCTCCCATCCCCTGCCCATTTCCGTCACCCCCTCCCAATCTTCCCACCCCCCGTCCCATCCTTTGCCCCCACCAACCCCCATCCATCTTTTCCCACAGCTTCTCCCTCACACCCCCCAACCCTCCATTCCCTCTCTATCTCTAGTGTCACACTCACCGATTCCCATCTCTCTCCCGGACAGGCCAGTCTCCCTGCCGCGCATGCGCTCTCCCGTGGTGTCCTCCCCCGATGGAGCTGGGTCTTAGCGCCCTCCGCAGGTCATTCACCCGGACAGAGGGACTGCTGCAGCAGGAGCAGGAGGGTGGGCAATCTCGCTTCACATGCTCCCAGGGGAGTCTCATAATATTTCTGAACACGGTCATTGAAGTGTGTTTATATTTCTATCACTATTATGAATCCCCTGATTGTGGGGATATATTTCGCAAGTATACAACAAACAAAAAAATTAACGTAGGCTGATCCAATCCTACTGAAACGCTTTGCAATCAGTTCAGAAACTATTTTCTGCAATGTATTTTATTTGCAGGCAGAAATTGAAGTGGGCGCAATGGCAGCCGGCCAGTACACGGCACATAAATGTATTTCTCCGAAACTCCCCTCAAAAGACAAAAATATGCATTGATTTACAAGCTATGCAAGTTAAATGATAACAAATAAAATTACTATATAAACAAAACTCTGACAATTCTAAAGTAAAAGGACAAGATATGGATTTTCAAGATTTGAAACAAAAACAGAAATCGCCTGAGAAACTCAGCAGGTCTGGTAGCATCTGTGAAAGGAAAGAAGATTGAATGTTTCTCCTCACTGACTCAACATCTTTGCTTTCTCTCCAGAGGTACTACCAGAACTGCTGAGTTTCTCCAGTATTTTTTTTGTTGCTGCAATCATTCTCGTCTGTTCCTTCTTTGTCAGTCTCTGCACATGCATTTCATCCATTATTCCTGAAACATTCAGTCCTATATGGCAAGTTGTTCTCATTCTGTCTGGTATCTGCTAACTTCCTGGTTGGTGTTCTATTTATAGTTGACATTTTCCACCTGAAGAATTACTTCCCTGTGGTGAGTACTTGATTAGAGCAAGAGACTTGTCTTTCTGTTGCAATGTTCCTGCTGGGTTGATTGTTTCTAGAGAACATCCAGCTGTTATTGCTGTTTGTTTTATTCAAGTGCAAGTTGCTCCATGTTCTGTATCCCAAAACCAATGCTTAGCAGTGTATTTACAGAGGTGTTTACACTCCGATGACCAATTAAGCAGGAACTTAGCTGGATAGTTCATAAATCCAAAAAATTGTTGCATTGTGTGCACATCCATAGACCACTGCATTTCTGCTATCCTGCCATCTTGTCAAGATCCAGGGAAAATTCCTTTGCTACCATTACATGGACTATGTGTTTGACTTCAGGATCTTCAAATGCAATTCTTTTCTCTTGTTCCATGCTTTATTTTTATATTTGTTAGTGGGATGTGGATATCAATGGCTAGACCAGCATCTATTACTTATCCCCTTGAGAAGTTGAGAGTGATCTGGAATTTTAAATCATTACAGTCCTAGAGTGAAAAGATAATGTTGTAAGGCAGAGAGTACCAGGATTATGACCTAATGACAATTAATGCTCGGCAATATATTTCCCAGTCAAGATGGTGTGTGGCTCTGAGAGGAAACTTAGAGGTTGTGCTGTGGTTGTCTTTCTAGATTATCATATTTGTAGGTTTGGAAGGTGCTGTCTAAGGAGGCTTGGTGAAATTCTGCAGTGCATCTTATATTTGGTGCATGCTGCTGCTATTGAGCATTAGTAACGAAGTTAGTGAATGTTTGTGGATGTGGTACCAGTCAAGTGGACTGTTTTATCCTGGATGATATCGAATTTCTTGAGTTTTGTTGCAGCTATATCCAGGCATGTGAGGAGATTCCATTATGCTCGTGACTTGTGCCTCATAGATGGTGGACAGGCTTTGGGGAGTCAAGAGGTGAGTTACTCACTATTTTTCATTTATCACATTTTTCTTTTGTTGTTGTATGGTGACTGCTTCATACAGCTTCTCAAAAAACATTTTTTAACCTTCTGCTTACTTTCCAGCTTTGGGTCTCCTGAGTTGTTAGAGTGCAAGTTTTCTTTCTTGTCTTTCAGGTTGAACGCAAGGGCAATTCGAACTGTCCTCCAGATTTGCTGAGGCAATCTCTCATTCAGATCTACTTTGAGATGATATTCACCAGGAAGATGTTCAAGACCTGTAAGATCATCTTCGAAACTTTGTACTATCTATTCAGCCCTCAATTGCTGAATGTCCTGCAAAATGGGCTACAAATCTCTTCTGGCATGTGTAGGGTTACTAGTCCAAGCTTTAGACTTGTTTCATTTGAGGTGAGTAAATTTTATTTCAACAGCAGATCTTCAGTCTTTCTATTCCATTGAGTGTCTCATCTTCCTTTGTTCTCTTGGGATGAATCTTGTTTTAAAGTGCAGGCTCAAACTTAATCAAATGTGATTAACTTTCATGTCACCATCTTGAGTCATTTGGCAAAGCTCATAATTAGTGAGTTTTGAGAAGATTTGTAAACCAGGTTAAGGTTCTGGATGGAGGTTTGCTTGCTGAGCTGGAAGGTTCATTTTCAGATATTTCATCACCATACTCCAGCTTCATTCGGAGGCTTACTGAAGATGTTACCTAGTATAGGGCTTCATTCAGAGACGCACTGAAGATGTTATCTAGTATGGTGATGAAACATCTGAAAATGAACCTTCCAGCTCAGCGAGCAAACCTACAACCAAAGCTCATAATGTTGTATGAAGCAGCACCAATATATTATCTGATGCTCTGATGATCTCCTTCTGAAATCATTAGACTAACAGTTGTCTTTATACCTGACAATGCAAACCTGTTTTTTGAGTGTTAAGTGGTCTGTCAGAATAATTGATGCACATCTGTCCAGCAGCCATCTATGTAGTGTTTCATTGATTCTTTCCAGCTAAAAACCTGCATGCAAATTGGTTCAGCTTCTTGCAGTTAAAGCACTAGTGTCCCCATGCTTTGCACACTTCTGTTTCTTTTCTGTGATGACCTCAGCAATATTTACGTCCTATCCCCTCGCTTTAATCTTTCTCCTGGCTCTTCTATAATTCATTTTCATTTTTTAAAAGATTACTGTATATACTCAAGTAATAGTCGATCTCTTGTCAAAGCCAACCCCCAATTTATGCCAAATAACTTGGAATTTTCCATATACGTTGTGTAAAAGTTAACCCTAGTTCTTCACAGATAACAGATCAAAGTTTATGAGTCAGTGTGCCAGCCACCACGTCCCGCTTCAACATTCCCGTCTGCCAGTTGTTCTGCTCCCGTCCCGGTCTTCGAGTTTGCTCGCTGTTGTTTTCAGCTCTGGGTTTTCAGAATTACCATAATTCATTTTTTTTTCTTTGTCCGTTTAGAAATCAATTGGGTTTCTGCTAATAATACAGTATGATCTTGATAGGCATGCATTTCAGCCCGTCAAAAGTAGCATCCATGTAGTAGTTGATTCCATAAATTTAACCTTAAAAAATAGTCAAAAGATTCAACTATTACTTCAGTACTGCATATACGATGACTTGGAGGTGCCTTGGACGAAAGCTAGTGCTTCCAAGTAAATCTGTTGAACTATAATCTGGGGTTGAGTTTATATGGTATATTGTTTTCATTTGGAATGCAATGTGTCTCAAGACAAAGCAAAGCCCCCCTATCTATTATCTGATTAATACACTTTAGCTAATGCTTCTTGGTGAGGTCCTGGAAGACTGAAGGGTAACGAGTGTTGTGCCATTATTCAAGAAGGACTGCAAAGAAAAGCCTGTGAACTATAGACCAGTAAGCTTCCAACTGTGGTAGGTACGTTTCTTGAGAAGATTCTGAAAGAAAAGATATACATGTACATGCATTTGGAAAGACGGTATTTGATTAGGAGATCATGCCTCACAAATTTGTTAGAGTTCTTTGATGAAGTGACCAGGAAGGTTGATCAGGGCACGGCAGTAGACGTAGTCATATATGGATTTCAGTAAGGCCTGTGATAAGGTTCAACATAGTAGGCTGCTCTGGAAGGTTAGATCTCATGGAATCCAGGGCAAGCTGGCAAACTGGATACAAAATTGGCTTGATGGTAGAAAGCAGAGGGTAATAGTGGAAGGATGCTTGTTGAACTGGAGGCTTGTGACTAGTGGAGTGTCTCAGGGGTCGATGCTGGGCCCATTACTGTTTGTAATCTGTTTCTATGATTTGGATAAGAGTGTACAAGGCATGATTAGTAAATTTGCTGATGACTCTAAAATAGGCATATCGTGGACAGTGAGGAAGGTTTCAGAAACTGCAGCAGGACCTTGATCAGTTGGGAAGTGGACTGAGAAATGGCAAATGGAGTTTAATATAGGTAAGTGCCAGGTCTTACATTTTGGAAAGTCAAATCAAGGTAGGAGTTTCATGGAGAATGGAAGGGCCTTAAAGGGTGTAGCGGAACAGAGGAATCTTGGAGTTCAGGGTCACAGTTCTCTGAAAGTGGAGTCACAGGTAGACAGGGCAGTGAAGAAGGCTTTTGGCACATTGGCTTTCATAATTTAGGGCATTGAGTATAGAATTTAGGAAATTATGTTGCAGTTATACAGGATGTTGGTGAGGCTACACTTGGAGTATTGTGTTCAGTTTTGGTCACCTTGTTATAGAAAGGATGTCACTAAACTGGAAAGAGTACAGAATAAATTTACAAGGATGTTGCCTGGACTCAATGGTCTGAGTTATGAGGAGAGGTTGGACAAGCTAGGACTTCTTTCTTTAGAGCATAAGAGACTGAGGGGAGACCTTATATAGGTGTATAAGATCATGAGAGGCATGGATAGGGTGAATGCACTCAGTCTTTTTCCAAGGGCTGGGGAATCAAGGACTAAAGGGCATTAGTTTAAGGTTAGAGGAGAAAGAATAAAAGGGAACCTGAGGGGAAATTATTTTACACAGAGGGTGGTATGCATATGGAATGAGTTCAATGGAGGTGGTTGAGGCAGGTACATTAACAACATTTAAGACGCATTTGGACAAATACATGATTAGGAAAGGGTTAGAAGGAAATGGACCAAGTGCAGGGAAGTGGGGCTAGCATGGATGGACCAGTTTGGGCCAAAGGGCCTGTCTCCATGCTGTACGACTCTATGACTCCATGATTGAACAACCTTAGAATCTGCATATGTCAAAAGTTGTCTTAAAACTACATTTCTGTTTTGTCAACAGTCCTGCTTATTCAGTGGTATTTCTTATTCCTAATACAATGCTATTTCAATGAGATTATCTTTCAGTTGTCCAAGCAGACAAAATTCAGCAAGATATATCAATGCCATCTGACAGTGTTCAATAATTTCCCTTTCCACTGAGTTCTGATGTTGGTCATGTACCATTCTTATGTAATATTAACCTTATTGTATACTATAACCTTTTTTGTTTATAATATATATTATATAATTTAGATGAAAATGTGGGGGGATGATAAGTAAGCTTGCGGATGACACAAAGATTGGACAGATAGCTGACAGTGAAAAGGAAGGTCTTAAGTAACAGATGTACGTATATACTGATTGGTCAGATGGGTAGATCCGTGGCATGGTGGAATTTAACCCTAATAAATGTAAGCTGATGCACATCGAAAGAAGTAACAAAACAGAGAGGTATTCAATGAGTGACAGGACACACAGAGGAACAAAGGGATCTTGGGTGCTTGTCCACAAATCTCTGAAGGTTAATAAGGTAGGTAAGAAGGCAAAGGAGACTTACATTTATCAGTGGAAGCATAAATTACAAGAACAGGGAGGTTATGTTGGAGCTGTATAGAACTTTGGTTCAGCCACGGCTGAAGTACTGTGTGCCATTCTGGTCACCACACCATAAGAAGGATGTGATTGCACAAGAGAAAATGCATAGGAGATTCACCAGGATGTTGCCTGGTATAGATTACATGAGCTATGAAGAGAGGGTGGATAATCTCAGGTTGATTCTTTTTGAGCAGAAATAGTTGAGGGGGTATCTGTTTGTGGCATATAGATAATAAGGGGCATGGACAGGGTGGCAAGAAAGGAACTGTCCCCCTTAGTTGAAGGTTCAATAAGGTGAAAGCCAAGAGGTTTAGATGGGTGTTGAGGAAAACCCTTTTTCACACAGAATGTGATGGGCGTCTGGAATACACTGCATGGGAAGACATTTGAAGCGGGTAACCTCGTGTACTTTAAGAAGTACTTGAATGAGCACTTGAAATATCAAAGCGTTCAAGGCTACTGACCTTGTGCTGGAAGGTGAGACTAGTGTAGATCTATTGTAGTTTTAGCAGTACAGAGTTGATGGTCCAAGGGGCCATTAGTATTGCATAATGCTATGAAGGATCACATTCTATCCTCAAAGCCTTCAAAATCTTTCAGGTTTGAGATCTCTACTTCTTGGTGAGGTTTAGGGTGCAATACAGATTGTAGCTCACTTTCCCCAGCATGCATCAAAGTTTCTATTCGTATTTGCTCAGTTTTTTGTTTAGCTCTGTAGCAATTTCGCAGTTTTGCCACTGAGTGTAGAAATAAATCCAGCTCTGCGTCAGGTTTCCCATAATTCCAATATAGCAGGTAGAGGAAAGATCATAGACATCTGATTCAGCCAGCACTTCAGAATTGCAGACTGCAGTTTTAATGATTCTTTACTTTTGTTTTATAATAGCTGGTGCATTTACAACTCTGAAATCAATTCAATCTCAGCTTCACACTTCTGAAACCATGAGTAGAATATTTGTTCAGACTTCGTGTCGAGGCAGGCTTAAAACTGAGAGGTACATTTCCTCAGGGATGGGTCAGGATTTGTCATAAAATTACATTCTTCTCAGCTTATCATTTATGCATGTAAGGTTATGCACCAAATTTCACAGATTCATACATTGATGCAACGCAGAAAAGGCCCTTTGGCCCATCCAGTCTGCACCTGCATAACTACCTCCAAAAGTGTGTTAATCTCAATTTTCTGTATTTGTTCCATATCCTTGAATGCTGTGATATTTGAAGTATTTATCCAGATTTTTTTTAAGGATGTAGTGATTCCAGCCTCCACAATTTTCCGAGGCAGATCAAACCAGAATCCCATCAGCGCCTAAGTGAAAAGGTTTTTTCGCAAATCCCCTCTGAATCTCCTGCCCCTTACCCTAAAACTGTGCCCTCTTGTGGTTGACCCCTCACCCTAGGAGAACAGCCGCTCTCTATTCACCCTTCATAATCTTCTTCACCTTAATCATGTACCCCCATCATTCTTTACTCAAAAGAAAACAATCCAAGCCTTTCCAATCTCTCCTTATAGCTAAATTTTGTTTTTCCCCTTGGGACAGTCCAAGGTGCAATTTCCAGGTACCAAATTTAAAACACACTTCGACAACATTGTGACCAAGAGCATCACTGAACGTTTGCTCATCAAATCACCCATGCCTGGAAATTTCTGAAAGCAGGCAAAGAGCAATGCTATGCTTTAGCAAAATCCTTCTAGAGGTTGCCCTGAAGTCTGTACAGGAGAGAGTGAAGTTATTTTATCAAGGAATAGTAATAGGAAGCCCACGTAACTAATTAATTGAGTCTGCACAGAGGTGGTTGTGAAGGCCACAAGCATCTTAAGTGAACCAGGTACCAGTGTCAGAAAGGAATTAATAATCTGCTATTCCTGCCAGGGTATGTACCAATCTTCATGCCTGTATTATTGTCAATTAGCAGTGTAAGTTTGCCACAGCAGAGTGCTATGACACACAATATTGGGTGCCAGGCATCTCCATCAGAATCACAGAATTGCTAGGCTGCAGTCATTTGGCCCCCTCATGTCTGCACTGGGGGCAGGGGTGGCAGGGTGTGGGGTGCTTTCCAAATGAGCTTCATGACAATGCATTCATGCAGCCCTTTTCCTGTAACCCTGCATATTATTTCTACTTAAACAATTAGCTAATGTCCTCTTGAATGCTTTGATTAAATCAGCCTCCTCCACACTTTCAGCCAGTGCATTCCAGATCCTCCATGTTCAGTCAAGTATATCGTTTCATTGCAGCTACACTCCTTGCACCACAGTGATACTGTCTCCTATGGCATTCATATGTAAAATATAAAAGGAACTGCAGCACTCAGCAGCTCATTATCATGCAAGACGTTCTGAGCACCAGAATAAATTTGTCTTTCTTCAATTGGGTAGAACACTAATAGGAGTTCACCTGGAGTATTGTAAGCAGTACCGGTCCCCTTACCTTAGAGGCAGCACAGCAGAGTTTCACCAGACTAATTCATAGGATAGTGGGATCCGCCCAGGAGGAAAACTTGCGGGGATTGGGCTTGTATTTGGTGGAGTTTAGAAGAATGTGAGGCCTTCTCATATATATGTACAAAAGTCTTAAAGGGATCGGCAGAGTGGATGTAGAAAGGAAGTTTTGAAATAAAAACAGAAACTGCTGAAGAAACTCCACAGGTCTGACAGTCTTTTCTTTTGGGATAAGTAAAAAGAGGGGCTTCTCTGCATATTTACCAGGAATCGCAGTAAATGTCTGGCATTCCATTCATTTGTCAAATCACATGTGAATTCTGCATAGCCAGTTACCATGATTTTTCTATCCTGAGGCAATCCAACGCACCACTAATCTTTGCTGCTGGAAGGAAGGTGTCTACATGGCTCTGTGAAGATACAGGCTGCAATCATGTCTGATGACCCAAGTTTTAGTTGCCTTGTGTACAAAATGAGGACCAAAACGAAGGATTCCTCATTACAGTTTAGATCCTCTTCCCACTTAGCACTGTCGAGTGCAATGAACAGTGATCAAAATTGTCTATGTCAACTTCCATTATATGGCACCTCCAACCAAGAAAAATATTTCCTTCGGCACTTTCAGTGCCAATCTAGCATTCATTTTGCAAAAAATTGAGATTTAGCACAACACTTCCAGCCAACTATTGGCATTTAAATTAAAACAACTTAATTTCAAAACAATGTATCTGGGGAATGTCACTTTTTCCCTTCCTCTTCTCCCCATTAGTTTGAATAGTGCGAGATGTCATAACATTTGTATCTTCAGTGTTACAGCCGCCAATTAATATTTTCTACAAATGTGAATTTTTCTTTTATGATTTGAGGCTTCAGCAAATATAGCATTATTTTCTCCGTCATATACATTCATGTGATTATTTGAAAGTTTCCATTCTTGTATTTGGCTTGAATGAACAACAAGAACAATTGACAACATTTCACTTTTTAGCAATATTAAATTATTACATGCCAAACAGTATTTGTCATAAAGCTTTCTGGCTTTGTTTCTGTCTGCCATTATGTCTCCACATATGCTTCTGCGGTTTGCCTTACAATTCCACTGTCTCCTTTTTTTCCCATGGTAAAAGCACATATTGTCTTGTCGATGTCTAGTTGTTTGACATCATTAAACTCAATGATTGCCTTTAAAGTTGGAAGACATCACAAAGTTTTTGTCTTGTGTTTTCTCAGCCACCATGGTGGAATGATTAAAGTTGACATGATCAACTGACCAGATTTGGAGGAACAAAGAGATCTTGGAGGAGTGTAGGCTGGAGAAACTTACAGAGATGGCAAGGGTGCTGCACAATGGAGGATTTTGCAGACCTGACTGAAAAATTTTGATGGAAATATTAATTCTCCTCTCCAGTGGCAATGACTGATTTTGGTCACTGTTGTACTTCAAACTGTGATTTATACTGGATGTAATGCATTGATCTCTCCCCAGAGACTGATCTCCACCTGTAAATTGAATTGTAAAACAGATACTGCCAGACCTACTGAGTTTTTCCAGCAATTTCTGCGTTTGTTTCTGATTTCCAGTATTCACAGTTCTTTGGGTTTTTGTTTAGAAATTCAGCAACCAGATAATCTTCAAGGAATAATAAAACAGAAGATAGCTATTCAATACATATACCTGTGCTGCTTCTTCAGTGAAGTTATTCCATTAACTCAACTCCACTGCCCTTTTTCCATAGCCCTTTTTTAAATGTTTCCACTTCAAGTAATTATTCAATTCTCTTTTGAATGTTTAATTGAATCTGCTTTTGTTACTTTTTCAGTTAGATCACAACAACATGCTGTATAAAATCATTTCTTTTCATGTCATCTTTTGTTCTTTTGGTAATTATCTTTCTGTCACTGGAAGCAGTTTCTCCTTAGTTAATCTACCAAAACTATTTGATGACTTTGGACACTGTTATAAATATTAAGAAAGATATAGGCAACCGTTTATGTGTAGGGCATAGTGATTAATAGACCCATTGTTCAAGTTTCCCATTTCTTAATTTCTCTCTTTTAACATTGCCTCACACAGTAGCTTCAGACTGGTTTTTGTGACAATGTTCTAAGTTGGTACTAGCGACAGCAATTAGAAACATATCTGTGGCAACAAGTTACTTGAGAAATAGGTAAACAAATTTACTGGTACAAATGCTTACAAACTATATCTGTTTTGAGGCCAGAGGTTGCAAAATGATTTTAAAAAAGACAGAATTAGAGCCTTTGTACTTGAATGAATGTAACATTTATTGCAAAATGGATGTATCTTTTGCATTGACCAGGAATAAATGTATATGACTTGATAGCCATTGCAGAGACATGGTTGCAAGCTAACCAAGACTGGGTCCTGCATATTAAAGAAAAGTTGCCATTTTGAAAAGACAGCATGCCAGGGAAAGGTGTTGGGATGGTTCTTTTAATTAAGAATGTTATTAGTACAAATGTGAGAGTTAACCTTAGCTCAAAGGAGCAAATTGTGGAATTAGTTAGAGTAGAGATAAGAATTAGGAAAGGTAAGAGGTCACTTGTGGGAGAAGTTTATAGATCCCCTAACAGTAGTTATGCTGTAGGGCAGAATATATAGTAAGAAATACGTGGGGAATGTAAGAAAGGTACTACAAAAATCACAGGATATCAAATTAAATGTAGAATGGATGAATCAGATTGGCAAAGGTAGTCTGGAAACAGAGTTCATAGAGTGTATTCAGGACAATTTCATTGAGCAATATATTCTGGAGACAACAAGAGAGCAGGCTATTCTTCATCTTGTAATGTGAAATGGGAAGGATTAATCTGCAGATCTTCCTTAGGGTAATGTCATAGGCCCAACCATCTTCAACCATCAATAGGCTTCTTTCCATTGGAAGGTCAGAAGTGGGGATGTTTGTTGATGATTATACAATGCCTCAGCACCATTTGTGACTCCTTAGATATTGAAGCAGTGCATGTTCAAATGCAACAAGACCTGGACAATACCCAGGTTTGGGCTGAAAAGTAGCAAGTAATATCTGCACCACACAAATGTCAAACAATGGCCATCTTTAACAAAAGGCAATCTACCCGTCACCCCTTGACATTCAATACTTTACCATCACTGAATTTGGCGCTATCCACATCCTGGGAATTACCATTTACAAGAAACTGAACAGGACTCTCACGTAGTTACTGTGGCTATTGTGCAGTCAAGCGGTGAGCAATCCTGCTGGAAGTAACTCACCTCCTCATTTCCCAAAGCGTGTCCACTATCTATAAGGTACAAGTCAGGAGTATAATGTGCAATTGCCAGGATGAGTGCAGCTCCAGCACTGGTTTCAAACCACAGCTTGAACATGCCATTAAGCCTCCAAACGTGCCTATCCCATAAGCCCTAAAGGAGTAACAATTCCACAAGTGCCCCAATGAACCCATCTACACACACCAACACCTGCCTACTTATTCCACTCAAGTCCTTAGCATATGAGGTGACCATGCCTGGTGTAATCATACACTACCCACCACTTCCCTTGAAATTAGGATGCTCATGACTGTGGATAATCTCCTTCATGCATTACACCCCTCACAGTTATGCTTTACTGTGTGCACCCCTTACAAATGCTACTCTTTTCCCCCTCACAACTTTACTGTGGTCCTTCCCTACAGCATCAAGGCCCCAATGCCAAAGAATAACCTGCTGTGACTCAGCGCTTTGGCACTGGCATATGCACCTACATCCTTCCCCCACATCCAGTGTTTGACCTACTGTGACATGACTGGATAGCTCCTGGACAAGGCACCACCTGATTCCTAAGTGGTGCATATACATTGCCCCAGCCACATTAGCCCTATCTCTTTGGAGTGGCCGCTTTGAAGGCAGCAAATTGACCATCAGCCACTCATTGATAAAACCCCAGACATTGTGGCCAATGTCCTTGACTTGTATGGGAGGTGCCCTTGACTTACTGTGTCAGGACTATCTGACTGAAGGGTGCCTTCACAGATTTCATTGAAACATGCTGCTTGCTTGCTCCATATGCAGATATATGAGATTGACATAGCAGACCGTCATTTTGCAAAATGTATGGCCCTTGACTGAGGACTGCTTAGCAGCAAAGTAAGCTGCCTATTTTTGTGACTGTGCTCACTAGTATAGCAAGGCAAGTCAAACAAGGCAAGGTGGCTGTGAACTTGCAGATAAGCATTAAGTTAGTGAGCACTAAGAGAGAAAACGAGCAGCCCTGAGAGGCAATCTGGTCCAGTCTCCAAGCTGGGTCCCTGTGCCCGTGTAGAAGATCTCCCTGCTGTGACCTTTCAATGTTTGTTTCCAGTGCACCCTGAAATACAAGTTTGTGTTTCCAGGTTTGTTGCCAGTACATTGGAGAAGTGCCAGCATGGCTGGGCATGATACCAATGTCCATGAATGAGGAGTGTGTGTGTATTTGGTGCCCATGGATAATGCTCTGGACTGTTGTTTAGTTGTAGGTAATATTGAGGTTATTCAGAGCAAGTGGTGAGCTAAATCCACCAGATACAAACCCTGGTTTCCTTGTCAAGTTTTCTCACAATCAAGCATGTTTGGCGAGTTTGATAAAATGGGAGTCTTTTAGATTAGATTAGATTAGATTACATTAGATTAGATTAGATTTTAGATTACAGTGTGGAAACAGGCCCTTCTGCCCAACAAGTCCACACCGACCCGCCGAAGCGCAACCCACCCATACCCCTACATAACACTAAGGGCAATTTAGCATGGCCAATTCACCTAACCTGCACATCTTTGGACTGTGGGAGGAAACCGGAGAACCCGGAGGAAACCCACGCAGACACGGGGAGAACGTGCAAACTCCACACAGTCAGTCGCCGGAGGCGGGAATTGAACCCGGGTCTCAGGCGCTGTGAGGCAGCAGTGCTAACCACTGTGCCACCGTGCCGCCCAAATGAGATGAGGTTTGCCATTAATAAAGCATTAATCCCCATCAGTTGGCATTTTGTCACTGCCTAGTGAAAATCTTGTCATGCTGCTTATGAAAAGCACAAGAGGTGGCGAAAGATGATCTTGATGTTGAAATGGGCCTTGTTGGATCTCTCATCCAATTCTGCCATCGTTCTCACCATGGATCACAATTGCTCGGAACCCTACAAAATACAACGAAAGCTTTTCAGAAACATGTGAAGAAAATCATTAGCGATTTTAATCTACGTATTAACTGGAAAAGTCTGAGAGGCAAGTGGAGCCCAGGTGAGGAACTCATAGAGTCACAGAAGTAATCGAGTCATACAGCATGGAAACAGACACCTCGGTCCAACTTGTCCAACACTGACCAGACAACCCAGTCTGACCTAATCCCATTTTCCAGAATTTGGCTCAAATCTCTAAACCCTTCCTACTCATATACCCGAGCAGTTGCCTTTTAAGTGTCGTAATTTTACCTGCATCTACTATGTCCTCTGGCAGCTCGTTCCATACATGCACCACCTTCTGTGCAAATCTTTCCCCTCTCACCTTAAACCTATGCCCTCTAGTTTTGGACTTACTCCTGACCCCAGGGAAAAGACCCTGCCTATTTACCCTATCCATGCCCCTCATAATTTTATAAGCCTCTATAAGGTCACCCCTCAGCCTCCAACGTTCCAGGGAAAATAGTCTATTCAGCCTCTCCCTATAGCTCAAACCCTCCAGTCCCAGCAACATCCTTGTAATCTTTTCTGCTTCCTCTCAAGTTTCACAATATCCTTCCTATTGAAAACAACCAGAATTGTATACTAAAAGTGGCCTCACCAATATCCTTTACAGTTGCAGCATGATGTTCTAACTCCTGTACTCAAAGTTCTAACCAATGAAAGCAAGTTTGCCAATGACCTTCTTCTTGGGATGGTTTCTTAGAATAAGCATGTTTTGGAGCTGACCAGAGAGCAGGTTATTGTAGACCTGGTATTGTGCAACAAGATTAGATTAATTAATGATCTTATTGAGTAAGTGCCTCGAGGTAACAATGATCAAATATGATTGAAGTTTATATTCATTTTGAGGGAAGGTAGGAGGTCAGTCTGAGAACACTTTATTAAATTTAAATCAGAACAGTTAAGGAGGTATGAAAGCCAAGCTGGTGACAGCAAATTGGCAAATTAGGTTAAAGGATAAAGATGCAGTGGCAGACATGTACAGGAATATTTTAGACTGCATAGGATTTTCTTACAAAAGGTAAGAAAAGATCCATGCGATAGACTTGCTATCTCATGCTAATTAAAAATGTTAAAGTTTATAAATTCATTTAATTGTAAAAAGACAAGTGGCAGGTCATAAGATTGAACAGAACATATAAAACAGCAAAGAATAGCTAAAAAAAAGGAAAGAAATAAAGCATGAGAGAAAGTTAGCCAGAAATATAACAACAAATAGTATAGACTTCCAATAATACTACCAATAATTCAAAAAGAAGATTAAATGAAGTGAGTCATGGTCCTAATGAAAAAAAGACAATTGTTTTAACTACAGAAAATAAGGAAACGGCAGATGAATTGAACAGGTATTTTGCAATGATCTTCATGAAAGAGGATACATCCCAGAATTAATAAATCAAGAAATGGGAGGGAGGAACTCAGGGAATTTGCAATCACTAGAGAAGTGGTACTTAGTAAATTGCAGGTTGACAAGTGCCCAGGCTTTTTCATCTTAAAAGAAGTAGCTAATGACATAATTTATGCATTGGCTTTAACTTTTCAAACTTAATTGATTACCGGAAGATCACCTTAGATTGAAAGCTAGAAAATATAATAGTTTTATTCAAAAAGGAAGACTAAAAGCAAAATATTACAGTCCAGTTAGCATCTGTCATAGGGAGAATCTCAGAAGTTATTATTAAAGAGGTTATCGCAGGCCACTTGCATAAGTTCAAGGCAATCGGGCATCATCAACATAATTGTTAAAAGGGAAGTCATGCTTGACCAATCCCTGGTGTTGTTAACACATGCTTTGGATAAAATGGAACCAATAGAATTACGGTACTTGGATTCCCTGAAGGCATGAGATAAAATACCATTGAGAAAAACTAAAAGCACATGGTGTAGGGTGCAGCATGGATAGAAGATTTGCTACCAGAAAGTATCTTTTTCAGGATGGAAAGATATACCAAGTGATGTGCCCTGGTGTTTAGTGCTGGGACCTTGACTGTATATAAATGATTTAGATGAAGGAATGGAAGTTATGGTTATCATCAATGGGTAGGAGATTGCAGAGTTCTGCGTTCCAAAGAAATCAAAGTGTCCAAGTCCATAAAACACAAAAGATTAGTATATAGGTGCAAAATGTAATTAGTAAAGCTAATAAAATGTTATAATTGTCATGAAGGGAATTAGTTACAAACGCAAGGAAGCTATGCTTCAATTAAGTATCACACTGGTGAGACCATGTCTGGAGTACTGTACCGAATATTAAAGAAGGAAATAAATGCACATCAGTGAATCTGCACAGTTACTGCCTTTTCTGTTTGAGTTCAAGTACCTCTGGACATCCGAGTACATTTAAGAAAAATTAACAAACAGCAAAATTCACAGCTGACCTTGGCGGAACCTGTGTGGGAGAGCTCACAGCACTGAAGCAGATAAGTGCATAGTTTTTAATGTGTAACCTTGCAAGAAATCTGCAATAGTGAGTCAAGTGGATTCTTTTTTATTATATATTTTATTCAGATCTGTCTCTTGCTTAAACTTAAAAATATAAAACATAGGTACTAAGTTAGCTTGGAGCAGTGTCTTTTAGAGCAATAAGACCATGCTATTTTCAGGTCTGTAGATGGAAAAGGTGCAAAGGTGCCCTTTAGTAGAGTGCTCTTCCAGTCAGATGTGGGAGATTAGGGAGAGTTTCCATGTTACTAATGTTATGTCTGAGTGGTGTTTTTGATAAGACATAACATTTCAGCTATACTTAGGGAGGATAATCATGGGAATGCATCCAGAGAAGTTATTTGGTGAAACTGAGAAATAAGAAAGGGATGATCACCTTATTGGGATTGTATTGTAGACCTCCGAATAGTCAGCATGAAATTGAGCAACAAATTTGTAAGGAGACCTCAACTATCTATACAAAAAATAGGGTGGTTATGGTAAAGGATTTTAACTTTGCAAACATGGAGTAGGACTTTGTTAAGAATGCACAAGAAAATTTTCTGAATGAATGTGTGGATATACCTACTGGAGAAGATGCAAAACTTGACCTACTTTTGGGAAATAAGGCAGGGCAGGTGACTGAGGTGTCAGTGGGGGAGCACTTTGGGGCTACTGACCATAATTCTATTTGTTTTAAAATAGTGATGGAAAAGGATAGACCAGATCTAAAAGTTGAAGTTCTAAATTTGAGAAAGTCCAATTTTGATGGTATGAGACAAGAACTTTCAAAAGTTGATTGGAGACGGATATTCACAGGTAAAGGGACAGCTGGTAAATGAGAAGCCTTCAAAAATGAGATAACGAGAGGCCAGAGACAATATCTTCGTGTTAGGATGAAACGCAAGGCTGGTAGGCTTAAGAGAATGCTGGATGACAAGAGAAATTGAGGTTTTCGTTAAGAAAAGAAGATCGAGTAAATCGTAAGAGTATAAAGGCAGTAGGAGTATATTTACGAGAGATATCAGGAGGGCAAAAAGGGGACGTGAGATGGCTTTGGAAAATATGTTTAATGAGAATCCAAAGGGTTTTTACAAATACATTAAGGACAAAAGGGTAACTAGAGACAGAATAAGGCCCCTCAAAGATCAGCAAGACAGCCTATCTGTAACTGCAGGAGTTTGGGGGAGATACTAAATGAGTATTTTGCATTAGTGTTTACTGTGGAGAAGGACATGGAAAATATAGAATGTGGGCAAATAGATGGTGACAGCTTGAAAAATTTCCATTTTACAGAGGAGGAACTGCTGGATGTCTTAAAATGAATAACGGTGGATGAATCCCCAGGACCTGATCAGGTGTACCCTAGAACTCAGCGGAAAGCTAGGGAAGTGATTGCTGAGCCTCTTGCTGAGATATTTGTATCATCGATAGTCACAGGTGAGGTGCCAGAAGACTGGAGGTTGGCTAATGTGATGCTACTATTTAAGAAAGGTAGTAAGGAAAAGCCAGGGAATGATAAACCAGTGAGTCTGACATTGGTGGTGGGCAAGTTGTTGGAGGGAATCCTGAGGGACAGCATTTACATGTATCTGGAAAGGAAAGGACTGATTAGGGATAGTCAACATGGCTTAGTGCATGGGAAATCATGTCTCATGGACTTGATTGCATTTTATGAAGAAGTAACAAAGAGGTTTGATGAGGGCAGAGCAGTGGACATGATCTAGATGGACTTCAGTAAGGCGTTCGATAAGGTTCCTCATGGGAGACTAGTTCGCAAGGTTAGATTACATGGAATACAGGGAGAACTAATCATTTGGCTACAGAATGGCTCAAAGGTAGAAAACAGAGGGTGGTGGTGGAGGGTTGCTTTTCAGACTGGAGGCCTGTGATCAGTGGTGTGTCACAAGGATTGGTGCTGGGTCCACTGCTTTTTGTCTTTTATATAAATGATTTGGATATGAGTATAGGAGGAATAGTTCGTGAGCTTGCAGATAACACCAAAATTGTAGGTGTAATGGACAGCAAAGACAGTTACCTAAGAGTACAACAGGATCTTGATCAAATGGGCTATTGAGCCAAGGAGTGGTAGATGGTTTTTAACCTAGATAAATATGAGGTGCTGCATTTTGGAAAGGCAAATCAGGGCAGGACTTACACACTTAGTGGTAAAGTTCTGGGGAGTTTGGAGTGCAGATTCATAGTTCTTTGAAAGTGGAGTCTCAGGTAGATAGGTAGTGAATTAGGCATTTCGCAAGCTTTCCTTTATTGGTCAGAACATTGAATATAGGAGTTAGGAGGTCATGTTGTGGCTGTACAGGACATTGGTTAGGCCACTTTTGGAATGCAATATTCAATTCTGTTTTCCCTCCTATTGAAAGTACGTTGTGGAACTTCAAAGGGTTCAGGAAAGATTTACAAGGATGTTGCCAGAATTGGAAGATTTGAGCTATAGGGAGAGGCTGAATAGGCTACGGCTGTTTTCCCTGGAGCATCGGAGGCTGAGGGGTGACCTTATGGACGTTTCGAAAATTATAAGGGGCATGGATAGGGTAAATAGACAAAGTCTTTTCCCTGGGGTTGGGAAGTCCAGAACTAGAGAACATAGGTTTAGGGTGAGAGGGGGAAAATTTAAAAGGGAGCTAAGGGGCAACTTTTTCATGTAAATGGTTGTACATATATGGAATGAGCTGCCAGAGGAAGTGGAGGAGGCCGGTACAATTACACCATTTAAAAGGCATCTGTGTGGATATATGAATAGGAAACATTTAGAGGGATATGGGCCAAGTGTTGGCAAATGAGACTAGATTAGGTTTGGATATCCGGTCGGCACGATCGAGTTGGACCAAAGGGTCTGTTTGTGTGCTGTACATCTCTATGATTCTCTGACTCTATAAATGAATTGGAAACAGTTCAGACAATGGCACAGTCACTCAGTGGTTAGCACTGCTGCCTCACAACGCCAAGGACCCGGTTCGATTCCAGTCTCAGGTGACTGTGTGGAGTTTGCACATTCTCTCTGTGTCAGTGTAGGTTTCTTCTGAGTGCTCCAGTTTCCTTCCACAATCCAAAGATGTGCAGGTTAGGTCCATTGTGTTCAGGGATGTGTAGGTTAGGTGTATTAGTCAGGAATAAATGTAGAGGAATAGAGGAGTGGGTCTGGGTGGGTCACTCTTTGGAGAGTTGGTATGGACTTGTTGGACTGAATGGCCTATTTCCACAGTGTAGGGATTCTATGATTCTACAATAAGGTTTACCAGAAAAATACCTGAATGGGATGGTTGTCAATTGAGGAGAGGTTGAACAGGCTAGGTTTGTTTCCATTGGAGTTTAGAAAAATATTACATAACTTTATTGACAAGTATAAAATCATGAGATGTCTTGTCAGGGTGAATGCAAAGAGGCCATTTCCTCATCTTGGGGAATCTAGAAAAGGGGTTACTGTTAAAAAATCTGGGATCACCCAACTGAACAGTCGGTTTTGCTATAATGCATGTTTCTTTGACATGAATCAGTTTTAACGTGATTAAAGAATTTAGGCTGTTATTTGTAGAAAGTGAACTTTCCCTTCGGTTAAATGGTGGGGTTATTGCATGATTCTTTTATAACGCAAGAACACACAAGAATGGAACTAGCGCGTTAAATCAGAATTGATTGTATTTTCTTTTTTCTCTCTGAAGGTTGACAAATTTAAAAATCACACGACACCAGGTTATAGTACAACAGGTTTATTTGAAAGTACAAGCTTTTGGAGTGCTGCTCCTACATTAGGATAGCTGATGAGGCAGCATCATAGGACTCAGAATTTATAGTGAGAGATCAAAGTGTCATACAACCAATGCGATGCATTGAAACAACCTAGATTACTGTTAAGTCTTTAATCATTTAGAATGGGTTGCAGGTTTTGATTCATTAATGTGTAAATCCCAGAATTTCTTTAAAGTCACATTCCCAAGATAATTTAAAGTTTTATATTAAAAAAGTGACATCTCAGCTCAGACAATGCATTAAAGGTGCGAGGTTAGAATCTGTCTGTATTCCAACCTTGAGTCAGAGCAGTTCTACTTCCAAAGTAGGAATTTATAAAATGTCACATGGACTGACTGCCTACAGATTGTGTGCTTTTTAAACAAAATAGAATGTACCTGCAAATACAAATTTGGGAATGCAAATTCACATCATAGACATATATGTCCTTGTGCATGCGTGTGAGTGAGAGAAAGAACAAGCAAGAGAGAGAGTGTGTATATATGTGTGTGAATGAGTGTGACGGAGTACATGCCTGTGAGATGGTATGCGCATGAGTGTGGTGTGTGTGTATGAGAGAAAGCATGTGTATAAGAGAGGATCTGTGTGAGTGTGTAAGAGTGTTAGAGTGTGTGTGCGTAAATATAGTGTAGTGGGGTCACCTGTACTGTGACATGAACCCAAGATCCCAGTTGATGCCATCCTCACGGATACTGAACTTGGCTCTGCTCGATGACTCTGTGTTATTGCGTATCCTGAAGTCCGCCTTGGAGAATGGTCACCAAAGGATCTGAGGCTGAATGTCCTTGACTGCAGAAGTGATCCCTAACTGGGAGGGAACATCCCTGTCTGGTGATTGTTGCACAGTGTTCATTCATCCGTTGTCACAGAGTATTCTTTGTCTCACCAATGTACTATGCCTTGGGGCATCTTTGTAGCTTTTGAGATAGACAACGTTGGTCGAGTTACAAGTACCTGCCGCACACATGGTAGATGGTGTCCCCATGTGTAATGGTAGTATCCATGTCATCACTCTGAATCCTTTTGCAATGGTTGCCATGACAGGGTTGTATGGTGTTGTGGTCGATATTGTTCTGAAGGCTGGGCAGTTTGCTGCGAACAATTGTCTGTTTAAGGTTAACTGTTTAAAGGCATAGGGAAGATCTTGGCGAGGTGCTCATCCTCACTAATAATGTGTTGCAGTTTGTGAAGAGCATGGCGTAGTTTCTCCATTCCCGGAAAGTACTAGACAACGAAAGGTACCCTATCGGTCACATCCCATGTCTGTCTCCTGAGAAGGTAATTAGAGTTTCTTGCTGTGACAGGGATGTTCCCTCCCAGTCAGGGAACACTTTAGCGGTGAAGAACATTCAGCCTCGGATCTTCAGGTGACTGTCCTCCAAGGTGGACTTTGGGATACCCAACAATGCAGAGTTACCAAGCAGAGGCCAATAGCCAAGTTCAGTACCCATGAGAATGGCCTCAACCAGGACCTTGGGTTCATGTCACACTTCAGATGACCCCACTACACTATACATACAGATACACACACACATATACCCTGTCTCATACACACTCGCTCTCTCAGACACACACATCCCCATACTCACTTGCACACTCTCTCACAGGCATATACTCCGTCACACTTGTGCACGCGTGCGCGCACACACATATTTCCTCTCTCATACGCATGCACACACAGATATAGGTCTGTGGGTTGACTTTGTATTTGCAAATACATTCTGTTTTGTTCAAAAAGCACACAATCTGTAGGCTGTCAGTCCATGTGACATTTGATAAACTCCTTCTTTGGAAATAGACCGGTCTGACTCAAGGTTGGAATACAGACTCACATCTTTAATGCATCGTCTGAGCTGAGATGTCACTTTTTTAAAAATGTAAAACCGTAAATTATTTCAGGAATGTGACCTGAAAGAAGTTCTGCAATTTACAGAGGAACCTCGATTATCCGAATGAGATGGGCGGGCACTATTTTGTCTGGATAATTGATTATTCGGTTAATTGATTTCCTCTGGGGTTCAGAATTTTCTGTGAAGTCTGTTCCGTGTTCAGGAGGCTCGGCAAAAGCACACTGCGCGCAAAACCCCGCCCGCCCCAACCCCGTCCGACCCCACCCTACCTCCCCATCCACATCCAACACCCCCCCCCCCACCTCCAACCCTGCATACCCGGCAGGTGCCCCCTCCCCCCCATCCCACCCCCGCGGCAGCCGGACTGTGCACCAACAATAAGACTGCTCCTGCCTTTTGCAGGGTGAGTCTCCAAATACAACACGCACCCAACCACACACACACACAACCTTTTGACAGGTTCTACTGGTCTCCTGTACAGGACAATGTTGGAGAGATTATCTGGGGGGGGGCGGGGTTTAGGGTTCACCCCTCTGTACAACTCCAGGGAAAGTGGTTGGGGAAGAGAGAGAGAGTGTGGGGAGGTCAGTCATTTAGAGACAGTGCCTGGACTGTCCAAGACTGTTCTCAGCAGCATTTCAAAGACCCGAGTTCATTTTTAATCATTGTACCTATAAACAAAAGACGCAATCAGGGTTGAAACAGCTCTTTGACATAATGTTTCTATCGGGACCTTGAGATCCCCTTTGAATAATCCGATATTCAAATAATCAAGGTTCTTCTGTACATATTAATGAATCAATAAAACACATAAGATCAGATTCTTATTAAGCAAAGAGGTTATTGGAGTGGACAGGCTTGTGGATTTGTGGTTACAATTAGATTGCCCATGATCTTATTGAATGGCCTGTGTATACTTCTTGTTCATATGCTCATATTACCTCACGTTTTCTCAATTTGAAAGAATATAATTGCATTCTATTTCATCTTTCCACATCGGATAACCCCCCCATTCCAGGAATTAATTTGGTGATCCTTTCTGGCACTCCCTCTATGGCAAGTATATCTTTCCTTAGGTAATAAGGATACCAAATCATGAAGGCTCTATTTCTAATTGTACAAAGTTAAAAATCACACAACACCAGGTTCTCGTCCAACAGGTTTAATTGGAAGCACACTAGCTTTCGGAGCAGATTTTTAACTTTGTACACCCCAGTCCAACACCGGCATCTCCAAATCATTTCTAACTGTAGTGAGACATCTTTACTCTCACATTCAAACCCTCTTGTGATAAATGCCAATGTACTATTTGCCTTAATTACTTGCTGTACGTTAACTTTCACTGACTTCTGGACCAAGTTCCTTTGAAGTTCAGTGCTGATCCCAATCTCTCTACTTTACAAATAATCTGCATTTATTGTTCCTACTAAAGTGGATAATCACATTTTTGTCCACATTGCATTCTAACTGCCAAATTTTCATTCACTCATGTAGTCTCTCCTAGCCCCCTTGAAACATCTTTGCATTCTCCTTACAGCTCACCCTTCCACCTAATCTTATGCTGTCTGCAAACTTGGATATATCGTTGCTAATTCTCCCATTCAACTCATCAACCAAGCACCAATTTTTCTGGTACACCACTAGTCACAGCCTGCTAACCTGAAAATACCCCAATAATTCTGAATCTGTTAACCAGTACGGTCATGGTGTAGGAGGAAGCCGTTTGGCCCATCATGTCTGTTCCAGCTCTCCAAGCAAGCATCATGATTTACTCCAATTCTCCCAATCATTCCCCTAATCTTGCACACTTATTAATACTCTAATGCCCTATCAGTCCTGTCAATACCACATTTAGAGGCAGTCCGATCTATACTGAACCACTCGTGTTTACATTTTTCTCTCACTTCACATTTACTTCTACACAAATCATTTTAAATATTTCCTCTTGTTCTTGATCCATTTGTGAGCAGGAACAGTTTTTCCCTGCATCAACTGTCCAGACTTCTCATGGTTTTGACAACTTTGATTAAAAGGGCGACACAGTGGTTACCACTGCTGCCTCACAGCGCCAGAGACCCGGGTTTAATTCCTGCCTCAGGCAACTGTCTGTGTGGAGTTTGCACGTTCTCCCTGTATCTGCGTGGGTTTCCTCCCACAGTCCAAAGATGTGCAGGTTAGGTGAATTAGCTGTGCTAAATTGCCCTTAGTGTAAGGTGATGGGGGGGGAATGGGTCTGGGTGGGTTGCTCTCCGGAGGTCGGTGTGGACTTGTTGGGCTGAAGGGCCTGTTTCCACACTTTTTAAAAAAAAAATCAGTTTAGACCTCTCCGCTTTGAGGACAAAGTCCCAGTTTAACCAAATTATCACAAAAACCTAACTTCCTCCAATCCTAAATTCAGATTGCGTATGTTCCCAGGGCCAGATTTCTAATTTTTGTGAAATCTGTGTTTGATAACTTATTGAAAGCCTTCTGAAAATCTACATCCACCAATTCTCTATCTATTCTGGTAATTATGTCCTCAAAAAAAAGCCAACTAAGTTTGAGATTTGTCAAGAATAATTTCCCTTCCAGAAATCCACATTGACTTCAGGACTATAGAAATCAGCAATCCTTATGAATCACAGTACAGACTGACTTGAACCCCAGGGAAACTGTATTCTGAAATGCAGTGCTATTAGGAATGTCAGTTTTTCCATTAGAAATTAATTTCCTGTTATACATATTCAGAAATACTTAACTAATGCAAATGTATTCTTTTTATTGGGAGAATGCAAGGAGAAAGTCATGAGCACAGTAAACACTGCTGACATGCAAAAGAAAAAATATGGCAGATGATGCAAACTATTTAACTTATTAGAATTCTGAATAATTAGCCAATTTGTCACAAATGGCTTCATATTAATCTTAGGATCTTACCAGGGATAGAGGGTTTGAGATGTAGAGACTGGAAAGGCAAAGACTTTTTTCACTGGTGTCTTAGAGGTTGAGGGGTGACTTTATAAAGTTTATAAATTCATAAGTGGCATAGATAAGGTGAATGACAAGAGTGGGGAGTTCAAAACAAGGAGACATATTTCTAAGGTGAGGAGAAAACCCCTTTTACAGCGATTCATGTGTGGAATGAACTGCCAGAGAAAGTGGTGGATGCAGGTACAGTTACAATGTTTAAAAGACATTTGGATAAATTCACCAATAGGAAGGGTTCAGAGGGATATGGGCCAAGCACAGGCAGGTGGGACAAGATTAGTTTGTCTGCGTGGGTTTCCTCAGAGTGCTCCGGTTTCCTCCCACAATCCAAAGATGTACAGGTCAGATGGATTTGCCATGCTAAATTGACCATAGTGTTAGTTGCATTAGTCAGGGGTAATTATAGGGTAGGGGAATGAGTCTAGGTGGGTTACTCTTCGGAGGGTCGGTGTGGACAGGTTGGGCCAAAGGGCGTTTCCATACTGTAGGGAATCTAATCTAGTTTGGGAATGTGGTCAAAGTGGACTGGATGGATTGAAGGGCCTGTTTCCATGCTGTATGACTATGTGCACAAGTTTCACATGGCTAAATAAACAAGCTGCCATTTTCTAACAAAATTCAAGTTTCACCAATTGGAGCTTCTTTTCATGTGCTGCTATACAATACCCATATTAGGTAATAGTAAGCAATGTCTGAATCTCTCTGAACAGAAATTGTAGCAGAAAGAAGGACTGACTCATTATTTCATTTCTGAACTCCCAACCTTGGTCCTGCAAAGATGCTATAAAAATATCTGCAGTTCTTCCATATCATTTTAACCTTCATGTCTCTTGAAAGCCTGGTGAGTTATTACACCTGCTGTTGCCGCTTATGTAGATTTCAATTACTGAGTTTGTTCCATAGACAACCAGTGATGCTCAGAAAGTAAACTGAGAACCATTATCTTAATTACAAGACACCAGCCTTCAGTAGTACATGTCTGAGGAGCTGACAATTGAGTAACACTCATCAATCAGAACTATCACAGAACAAGATGGATTACTATTATGACATTCTTTGAAATGAGCAATGTATTTTTAAATAAACTTATTAGCAGTTCATTTGACTACAAAATAATAGCTGAGTTGCAACAGTCGAGTGTTATCAATATCACTTCCATTATCTTTTCTGTCAAATATGAAATTATGCATTAACACTACTGAATATAATTAGCACAAAAAAAAGGAAAAATCAGTGCTATTCACTTCTAAGTGGTGACCATGAAGTTAAGCAATACATCTGAGTAAATGAAATATGATGGGGTTGCTTTCAGATTAAGGCACTTGGCTTTTGAACAGTAGGTGAGACTCACATATGCAAGAAACAATAATCTTAATCAAGAAATGATAGAATTTACAACATTTCAAGCACCTGGTCATTTTGATTAAATTCAGTTATTTGCCAAATTAACTGGTTGGTACAGCCCAAATGTTTCGTTTATGGGTTTCATTTAATACAAAGAGGAGACACTACATATTGAACATCAATATCTTATGAAATACACAGTAACAAGATTTTGTAGTTTGTGGACCTCATCCCTTGCTCACAAAAGACACTAAGGCACATAATTGTTTTTTTTGGGTGGGAGTTAGAGAATAATAATAATATGTGAAGGCTATGCAGTCAAGAATAAATGCAGGGAGCAATGATTCTTGTCAACAGTTGAAGTTAATACACATTTTCACACAATCAATGCTGGCTGAAAATTTAGCTGAGTACTCGGTAGAGTTTATAAAAGTATATAATCACTGTTAATAAAGAGATTGGTAGCTTATTTCTTCGAGCAAAATACTGACAGAAACTTTAATTGGGTTTCCATCTGTAGAATGACTGGAAAACCCAAGTCCAATCATGTGGCATTGTTCAATTTTTATTTGGATATTAAGAAAGTGCAAACTATACTGAATCAAATATTCAAAAGTACTCTACCCAAAATGTAATATTACCAGACATGGGGCAGTTACATAATTTATTATTTCTGTAAAAAAAAACAATAATGGTAAATAAATCAATTTCTATTTATCACAACAAAAAACATTTTAAAAACATGACTTTCCATTCATATATAGTCTATGAATTGTGTAGTAGATAATAGTGAAGATATCCAAGGCAAACATACAAACAGATGCATTTTGAAAGTTGCTGCGTCCAATTCGAGAATGGTACTTCCAGGATAAAACTTATGGTAAACTGTTCAGCTGAACATACATAACTCAGTATCTATATTTGGTGGAATAGTCCTTCGGAGATACCACAAGACCCCTTCCTTTGCGGGCTCCTCTGTAAACTGTCTCAACAATGTCAATCATCTCCTGCTTGTCTTCCATGGGCCAATTAATTTTGTTATTGTTGCCTGTGCCCAAATCAATCATGATGTGCTTATTTCTGGAAAGAAATAAAGAAATGTTAAGCAAGGATATTTTGTAACAGAAAACCCTTCTGGTGTACAATGTTTTTGACTGTAAAACAGACACATTGGTTTTTTTTTTAATTCATTCGTGGGATGTGGGCCCCGCTGACCGGCTAGAACTTATTGCCCATCCCAAGGTCCAACCTGCTGTGGGTTGACCCACAATTTGCAAATTTCTTTGAATTCTCCTGATAATTAAAACTGAGTACAGAAGCACTGACAATGTTTCACCACCAACAGGTCAAAGGTCTGGAACTCCCTACCCAATAGCAGTGGATGTTCCTACATCACAGACTGCAGTGGCTCAAAGCAGCCATCCACCAATTTCACAGCAATTAATGTATGAAGAAATTAAAAATAAATTGTCCAAGACTCCAAGGTTTTAAATATTGGGGAGAGAAGGCTAAAATAAAAGTAAAATAATATTTTTTAAAGCTTAATGGCATTATTTTTCACAACAATTAGTCTGTTGAAAAATTGGTTAAAAAAAGTCCAATTTACTTTAATTTGTTCAACAAGTCAGTACTTAAACTGGATTGCAAATTAAATTAACTGATCACTCCATGAACTGCAGTAATCTATAAGGGAGTGTGAGAAAGTTCACTTTAACTGATACAACTTAACTGAGTACTTAAAACTTAGAACAATAAGAAATAAGTGGGGCAAGAAATGTATATTTAGTATGGCAGAATGTCAATGAAAATGATCAGAACAAGTATAAGCCATCATCTACTCATAGTAAATTGACCAGCTCATAACCCAAGTAATGAAAAAGTCACATGCTTCCTTCAGAGAGAATGGGGTGAAGAGAGCGAGAGAGCACGCGAATGTGCGCAATGGTGGGGGAGAGAGCACACGCGATGGTGAGGGAGCGAGAGCTTTTCCCTTATAGTCTTAACTGTCCCAATAACTGTTTTATAGTCGAAACTCCTCAATGTGCGTTTGTGTTAAAGAATCCCAACTATAACTCAGCACAAAGCTTTAATGCTACACTGCTCATTTGCAAGAACTGAAGTACTGTCAATAATTTCAATCTTGGTACAGGCAAAAGTAAAGGACAAGAAACGCATTTTATTAATCAGTCAGAATGTTTATCGCACAGAAGCAGCCATTCAAACTATCATGTCTCTGCCAGACACATGCAACAGCAACTCAGTTAATCCTCCTCCCCTGCCTTTGACCTCCTAGCCCTGTAATTTTTTTAAATTCCATTAATTATTTTTCTTTTGAAAGCCACAATTGAAATACTTCTGCCACACTCTCAGGCAATGCAATTACTCATTGTGCAGAAAGGTTTCTCATGTCACCATTAGTTCTTCCGTCGATCCCCTCAAATCAGAGTACACTGGTCCACAAATCTTCCATCAATGGGGCTAGTTTCTCTCTACTCTGTCCAAATCCCAAAGTATTTTGAACACCCATCAATTCCCCTCTCACCATCTCATAGAAAAAAGAAAATTACAGCACAGGATTAGGCCCTTTGGCCCTCCAAGCCTGCGCCGATCTGGATCCTCTATCTAAACCTGTTGCCTTTTTTCTAAGGATCTGTGTCCCTTTGCTCCTACCCATTCGTGTATCTGTCTATACATCTTAAATGTCGCTATCTTTCCTGTCCACTACCACCTCCACTGGCAATGCATTCCAGGCACCCACCACCCTCTGCGTGAAGAACTTTCCACATATATCTCCCCTTTGGGGCAGCATGGTGGCTCAGTGGTCTCTCAGAGCCAGGGACCTGGGTTCAATTCCCGACTCGGGCGACTGTCTGTGTGGAGTTTGCACATTCTCCCTGTGTCTATGTGGGTTTCCTCCAGGTGCTCTGGTTTCCTCCCACAATCCAAAGATGTGCAGGTTAGGTGAATTGGCCATGCTAAGTTCCCCATAGTGTTAGGTGCATTAGTTGGGGGAAATATGGGGAATAGGTCTGGGTGGATTACTCTGCGGAGGGTCGGTGTGGACTTGTTGGACCTAAGGGCCTGTTTCCAAACTGTAGGGAATCTAAACTTTTCCCCTCTCACTTTGAACTCGTGACCTCGAATAATTGAGTCCTCCACTCTGCTATCCACCTTGTCTCCACCTCTCATGATTTTGTAGGCCTCAATCAGGTCCCCCCTCAGCCTCCTCCTTTCCAATGAAAATAATTCTAATCTACTCACTCAATCTCTCCTCCTAGCTAGCACCCTCCATACTGGGCAACATCCTCTGCACCCTCTCCAAAACATCCACAACCTTTTGGTAATGTGACAACTAGAACTGGACGCAATATTTCAAACGTGACCAAACCAAAGTCTTATACAACTCTTGTACTGAAGACCCCTTGCGATGAAGGAAAGCATGCTTTATGCTTTCTTGACAACTTTACTGACCTGTGCTGCCACCTTCAGGCAACAATGGACCTGAACACCCAGATCTCTCTGTACATCAATTTTCCCCAGGACTTTTCCATTTAGTGTATAGTTTGCTCTTGAATTGGATCTTCCAAAATGCATCACCTTTCATTTGTCGGGACTGAACTCCACCTGCCATTTCTCTGACCCAACTCTTCTATATTCTGCTGTATTCGCTGACAGTCCCCTTCACTATCTGCTACTCCACCAATCTTAGTGTCATCTGCAAACTTGCTAATGAGGCAACCCAAAACTTCCTCCAAATCACAAACAGTGGTCCCAGCATGGATAGCTGTGGAACACCACTGGTTACAGGTCTCCACTTTGAGAATTTCCTTTCCACCACTACTCTCTGTCTCCTGTTGCCCAACCAGTTCTCTATCCATCTAGCTAGAACACCCTAGACCCCATGAGACTTCACCCTCTTCGTCAGCTGACCATGGGGAACCTTATCAAATGCCTTTCTACAGTTAATGTATATGACATCTCCATCCCTTCCTTCAATCAATTTTGTCACCTCTTCAAAGAATTCTATTAGGTTTGTAAGACATGACCTTCCCTGCACAAAACCATGCTGCTTATCACTGATAATCTTCCAAGTGGTAAATATCTATCCATCAGTATCTTCTCTACCACTGACATCACGCTCAGGGGTCTGTATATTACCTGGATTATCCCTGCTACCCTTCTTAAAAAAGGGGACATTAGCAATGCCCCAGTCCTCAGGGACCTCCCCCAAATTCAAGGACACTGCAAAGATATTTTTAAAGCCCCAGCTAATTCCTCTCTTGCTTCCCTTAGCAACCTGAGATAGATCCCAGCCAGACCTGAGGGCTTGTCTACCTTAATGCCTTTTAGAATACCCAACACTTCCACCCACCTTATGCTGACTTGACCTAGAGTAATCAAAGATCTATCCCTAACCTAAACAGCCACCATGTCCCTCTCCTCGGTGAATACCAATGCAAAGTACTCTTCATTATGGAAAATAAACTTAGCTTCTCTAACCTATCCATGTGATTAAAGTCAATCATCACTGAATCATCTAACAAGAGAGAAACAAAATTTTCCAAAACAGGTACTTAAAAAAATTGGGGTTAGGACAATCAAAAGAAACGTAATGAGGTTATGCAACGCAGATAGATTGTTGAAGATATTAAAAATTTCTCTTGTTAACTCTTGTTCTGAGTGTTACTACCCTCCCACATCCTTACCTAAGGTCAAAAGGTGGCTTGCTCCCTGCCAACGTCCTTTTACTATACAAATGAAGTTGGAGGGAGACAAAACATCTATTAAGTGTCACATCCTGTGATAGATCATAACATGCAGATTTTACACTGCAGTTTTCCTGCCAATCTCATCCTTCATGGCATTTCAATCTGAAATCAGCATAGTCTAAAGTGCATTCTTAAGATAATGGACATTTACACCTTTTCCAACAATACACGTTACAAACACCTGAACTATTTACAATTAATCTGAATATAGCAGTAACTTGAGCTTGCTGACTAAGTGGCTATTTGATCATACAAAATTAACATGTTCTCTTTCTCAGCAAAACTGCTGAGAGGCAAGATACATTTCAAAGCTTGCATGAGGTCCCTTTTAGGATTTGGCTCTCAAATTGATAGAAAATAGTGATCAAGATGTGCCTGACATGATCATCCAAGCTGCCATGGACCAACATGAGTTAACAATGCAGCAATACAATTTGATTTACTGGAGCAATACCTTCAGAAGCATAAACTCCTACCCAAGAGTGAAAGCTTGTGGATGTCTAACTTGGCTAGAGACAAAAAAAAATGCAGATGCTGGACTCCAAGGTAGACAATCAGGAGGCTGGAAGAAGATAGCAAGTCAGGCAGTATCAGGAGATGGCAAAGTTAACATTTTGGGTGTAACCCTTCTTCGGGATTTAACTTTGCCACCTCCTGATGCTATCTGGCTTGCTGTATTCTTCCAGCCTCCTGCTTGTCTACCTGTGAATGTCTAACTGGCCATATATCCAAAATCTATTAACTAAATAGCAAGGTCTGGAGGATGTGTGTAGATTCTGTTAGATCAGCCAAGCACAAAATTAGCAAGCACTCACGTACCTAGTGTATGATTCAGGTTAAGTGTAAGCAAAGGATGGTACATTTCCAAAATAATCAAAACCTTCAGATCCTCTAGAAACAATGAAGGAAATGGAAATTCTACATTGATACAGGAGATAGACACATTAGCCAGGGCTTACAACAGATAGTCAATGCAGGGGAAATTGAAAGTGCATCGAAAACTGTATTCATACCATAATTACCAATTGTGAGTCAGTTCCTACATTACTGTATGTAAACAAATACTGTGGATGTTGAAAATCTGAAATAAAAACAAAGTTGCAGAAATGCTCATCTGATCTGGTCCTGTCTGTGGTGCGGGGGGGGGGGGGGGGGGGGGGGTTTCAGAGGGAGAGAGAAAAACAAGATTTAAGTATCAAGTCCAATTTGACACTTCTTCAGAATGATGTTGGAGTTGAAATATTAACTGTTTCTCTCTTTTGCTCTGATTTTCAGCATCCATGGTAATTACAGGAATGTATTTATATCTTACATTACTGATCTGCAGTTTGTTGTAAGTTATTCATTATGTTCAACAATAAATAACAAATGAAACGTGAGGAGGATGGTGACAAGACATCAACAAGTTGGTCAAGTGGGTGGATAGGAGGTAGATGAGTTTCAATACAGAGACGTGTGAAGTAATGCAATTTCATCAGATGAATACTGAACATCAATAAAAAAAGGGTACAATTGTAAAGGACGTGTAGGAACAGAGGGACCTGGGTGTACACGTTCATCAATCAATGAAAGTAGCAGGATAGGTGGAGAGAGCAGTAAGTAAAGCATGTAGTGTTCTTGGCTTTATTAGCAGGGGCATGGAATACAAGAGCAAGAAGTTGATGTCGATCTTATATAAATCACTTGTTAGAACTCAGCTTAAGCATGCGCACAGATGTCAGTGCCACGTAATAGGAAAGACAGAAATGCATTGGATCGCGCGCAGAAATGAGTTACAAACATGATTACAGGTATGAGAAACTTCAGCTATGAGGACAGATTGAAGGAGTTGGGACTGTTCTCCCTAGACAGGTGTTTGAGAAAAGATCTGAGTGAGGTTTCAAAATCACAACCACCTGGACAGAATAGATTATGATGAATCTGCTTCTGCTTGCAAAGGAAACACAAACAACAACATCAATTTAAAGTGGTGTGCAAATGAAGCAAGGGTAATGTGGGGAAAAAAAACTTTTTCAGACAGCAACTTGTTAGAGTATGGAATGCATTGCTTGGGAATGTGGAGGAGTCAGATTCAGTTGAGCCATACAAAAGGGCATTGGAAAATTAATTATAACCAGAAATGGTGTGCAGGAATACGGGGAAAAGGCAGGAGTTTGGCCATTTTGGGCACCTTTCAGAATGTACTGAAATTTACCAAATTGGGAAACTTGATTTGGATGTGAATTGCTCTGCTATACACTAAAGAAAATGGGGTGTTATATGATTGATAATATATAATTATAGTCATACGATAATTTAAGAACACAAGACTTTTAATGCAGCTAAGATTCCTATCCTTTTCATACCGCAGGATTTCAACTGTGTCTATTCAATTACCAAAAAATAAAGTCATAAGTTTTTATAAGGATTGTTATTTATTCTTGATACATTCGTTGTTTAAGAACTTTAATGACACATACCTGAAAAAAAACATAACAGTGCATGGATCATACAACTCGTACATCTTGTTGAAGTCTGGTACCTCTGTGATATCCACTAAATAAATAACAGCAAAGTTTTTCACCTAAGAAAAAAGAGGAATACACTTTTACAACTACAATAAGAACCTAAAATCTGGACTCCCTAGAATGTCATGAAATTAAGCTGAAAATGTGTTGCTGGAAAAGCGCAGCAGGTCAGGCAGCATCCAGGGAACAGGAGAATCGACGTTTCGGGCAGAAGCCCTTCTTCAGGAAATGTCGATTCTCCTGTTCCCTGGATGCTGCCTGACTTGCTGCGCTTTTCCAGCAACACATTTTCAGCTCTGATCTCCAGCATCTGCAGACCTCACTTTCTCCTGTCATGAAATTAAGTATTATATAAAACAAAAAACTGCGGATGCTGGAAATCTGAAACAAAAACAGAAATTGCTGGAGAAACTCAGCAGGTCTGCTGATATCTGTGGAGAGAAAGGAGAGCTAATGTTTTGAGTCCAGAGACCCTTCTTCAGATTGCTAACTCTGCTTTTTCTCCAAAGATGCTGACACACCTACTGAGTTTTGCCAGTAATTTCTGTTTTTGCTTAAGAATGTTTTATATATAGTCAGAGTTGTACAGCATGAAAACAGATCTTTCGGTCCAACTTGTCCAATGCAGACCAGATATCCAAAATAAAATGAGTCCCATTTGCCAGGATTTAGCCCTTATCCCTCTAAACCCTCCCTATTCATATTCCCGACCAGATGTCTTTTAAATGTTGTAATTGTACCAGCCTTCACCACTTCCTCTGGCAGCTCATTCCATACATGCATCACTTTCTGCGTGAAAAAGTTGCCCCTTAGGTCCTTTTTATTTCTTTCCCTTCTCACTTTAAACTTAGTCCCTCTAGTTTTGGACCATCCTCCATCCCCAGGGAAAAGACTGTCTATTTACCCTATGCACGCCCTTCATGATTTTATAAACCTCAATTTTTCACCCCATATCCTCCAATGCTCCAGGGAAACAGCATTAGCTTTTTCAGCCTCTCCCCATAGTTCAAACCCTCCAACAATGGCAACATCCTTGTAAATCTTTTCTGAACCCTTTCAAGTTTCACAACATCCTTCCAATAAAAGGGAGGCCAGAATTGAATGCAGTGTTCCAAAACTGGCCTAACCAATGCCCTGTTCAGCCTCAAATGACCTCCCAACTCCGATATTCAATGTATTGACAAATAAAGGCAGGCATTCCAAATGCCTTCTTCACTATCCTATGTACCTGCGACTCCACTTTAAGGAATTATGAACTTGCACTCTTTGTTCAGTAACACTCCCCAGGAACTAATGTTTATAAATGAACCATATCCAATGCCATCAGCCATTTCATACTTTCACATAGAATGAACTGAATTCGCTGAAGATTGGCATATGTGATGCTGGGGAGCCCAGGAGAATGCCATGACAGATCATCCACTCTGCACATCCTGATCAAGGTGGACATAAATACTTCAACTTTGTCTTTTCACACACGAGCATGTTGCCCATATCATATTTGTGATGCATTCATCCTCTGCTGATTGGTGGTGGACAATGAAACACTCACAATTGGATATAGCAAGATTGTACTGCTTAGATCTAATTTATTCATTCGTGACCATTTAATTCTGTCTAAGGCATACTGATTCCACTATCTGTGCTGCGCATAGTTATTTGTCACCAGGTTGATATCTCATTTTTAGGATGGCTGGTGCTGCTGCTATACTCTTCAATGGATAAAGGTTTACTGTCTACTTGATGGTAATGTGAGAGTGATAACTGGGGTATGAAGATACAGATTGCAGGTGAAGATAATTCTGCTGCTAATGCTCCTTAGCACCTAATCAATGCCCAGTTTTGAGTTGGGAAAAAGTGAGGGCTGCAGATGCTGGAGATCAGAGTCGAGAGTGTGGTGCCGGAAAAGCACAGCAGGTCAGGCAGCATCCGAGGAGCAGGAGAATCGACATTTCAGGCATAAGCCCTTCATCAAGAATGAGGCTTGTGTGTCGGGGCTGAGAGATAAATGAGAGGGGGCTGGGGTTGGGGAGAGGTAGCTGGGAAAGCAATAGGTGGATGAAGGTGAGGGAGAAGGTGATAGGTCAGAGCGGGCAGTGATGGACGGGTTGGAAGGAAAATGAGGAAGCTGTTGAAATCCACATTTATCCCGTGTAGTTGCAGAGTCCCGAGGCGGAATATGAGGCGCTCTTCCTCCAGGCGTCGGGTATAACGGTTTGCAGGTGGAGGCAGCCCAGGACATGTCCTTGATGTTGCAGGAGGGGGAATTGAAGTGTTCATCCACGGTGCGGTGAGGTTGTTGGGTGCGGGTGTCCCAGATATGTTCTCTGAAACGATCCGCAAGAAGGGTTCCTGTCTCCCCGAGGTAGAGGAGACCACGCTAGATGCAACGGATGCAGTAGATGACATTGGTGTTTTGATGACAGTTTTGAGTTGCTAAATTTGTTCCAAGTCTGTCCCATTTAGCAGAGTAGTAGTGCCATACAACAGGATGCATGGATTCACAATGTAAAAAAGAGACGTAGTGCCTAATAAAGGCTTGAAAAGTGGATAATAAAGAATGGAAATTACAGCATTTTCCTCATTGAATGGAGAGTTATAGCATACTGCTAAAGATGCACTACATTTCATCTGGTCAAAAAGGAGTACTGGTAGAACTCTATGTATGTAGCTTGCATCCTTCCTCGGTGAATCCAGACAAAAATAAATGTACTTTGAAAGAAATCCATGAGACTGTGCAGATTGAAGAACAGAACACACAGATTGGCCCTGGCAGAGCCTAAATTGGGCCACTCAGTTCCTGAACTAATTACTTGGTACAAATAGACAAAAGAGCTGAACTCCAGAGGTGAGGTGATGGTGACAGCTTTTGACAGAGGCCATATTCAACCAAGTGTGGCATTAAGAAGCCCGAGCAAAACTGGAATCAGTGGGTATTGGGGGTGAACTCTCTGCTGGTTGAAGTTAAAACAGGCACATTGGAACATGGTTATGGTTATTGCAGGTCAGTCAACTCAGCTCCAGAACACCTCTGCAGGAGTTCCCCAGGGTAGTGTCCTAGGCCTAACTATCTTCAGCTGCATCATCAATGACCTTCCCTCCATCATAAGATCAGAAGTGGGGATGTTTGCCGATGATTGAACGAGGTTCAGCACCATTCACAACTCCTCAGATAGTGAAGCAATCTATGTTCAAATGTAACAAGATCTGGACAATACCCTGGCTTGAGTTGGCAAGTGGCAAATAACATTCAACACCATAGAAATGCCAGGCAATGACCATTTCCAATTAGAGATGAGAAAAGAAGGGAAACCACAATCCCATGATTGTGTTAATGTTAATATCAACAACATCTTGGGGGTTACCATTAAACACAAACTCAACTGGACTCGCACATAAAGACAGCGGCTAGAAGAGCAGGAGAGAAGCTAGTACCTCACCTCCTGACTCCCCAAAACCTGTCTATCATCTACAAGGCACAAATCAGGAATGTGATGGAATACACCCCACTTGCCTGGATGGGTTCAGCAGCAAAAACACTCAAGAAGCTTGACACCATTCAGGACAAAGCAGCATGCTTGACTAGGACCAGTTCCTCCAGTGATGCTCAGTAGCAGCAGCGTGTACTATCGACAAGATGGACTGTAGAAATTCCTAAAGATGCTTACGCTGCACCTTCCAAACCCACGACCACTTCTATCTAAAAAGACAAAGGAAGTAGAGACATGGGAACACCACCATCTACAAGTTTCCCTTCAAGCCACTCAACATCGTGACTTGGAAATATATTGCTGTTCCTTTAGTCACTGTGCCAAAATCCTGGAATTCCCTCCCTAAGTCATTAAGCATCAACCTGCACCACATGGACTGCAACAGTTTAAGGGAACATCTTCCCACCACGTTCTCAAGGGCAATCAGGGTTGGGCAATAAATGCTGCCTGACTAGCGACATCCATATCCCACGAATGATTAGAAGAAATTTAATTGAACATTGCATTTTAATTGAATACAACTTTACCTAACCCAGGTGCACTTGCTGATATTTACAAAGGCTTACCTTTTCAGCAATACTATACAACACCTCATCCATCTTCATACAAGTTGGGTCCCAATCATGACCAAAGCGAATGACAACGACACGATCCTCCTCTGACAGAATAGCCTGGTCCACTTGCCAGCCATTGTGGAGATGTGGCAGCATATACGACATTGTGACAAAGAGTTGGACAACGTCTAACACGTCTTGTAACTTCAAAACCAAAAAAAAGTGAAAATACTTGGAGCCTAGAAAGAAAAAGGTTAGTCTTATGAATAAAGGCTCCATGCTAATAGAATAGGTTCTTAAGACACAGGCAGACTGATGTAAATAAGTTATAGCTTAGGCCTTTAAAGGTTTTAAAAAGCAGAATCCAGATCAGTCATCAAGAAGTTAACAGCTTGTATTTTAATAGTCTTTGACACCATAAAACTTACCATAAGCATGACAAAGTCTGCCACCAAGCTACATAGAAAGACATTTTAGTACTTACGCTTAAAACCTTGTTCAATGGGCAAGTTTCAAAGCAAGTCTGAAAGTAAGAAGGAAGGGCGGTAAATGGAAAAGTGGCAGACAGCTTTAAGGGAGGACATCTAGAGCTTGGGACCTTGGCAGCCAAAAGCACAGCCACCACTGTTGGAGTAATCAATGTTAGGATGCTCAAGACGCCTGAAGAAAGGAATGCAGCAATCTTTTATAATGTTGGGGGTGGGGGAGGGGGAGTGGCCTCTGAAGGATTGGAGGAGATTACAATGATATGTATGTTATTACTTATCAGTGAATACTTAATACTTGCTAAAATATCCCCTCCTTATTGTTCTATGCTTAACATTGATCAAATTGGTAAGATTTGCATTGAAGTTTGCATTTTACACTGTAGTTGAAAACACAACAAATTCCAATTTTAAAGAATGAAACAGCAACAAATTCACAATTTTTTTTTAATGGTAACTGTCTGATTCCCTATCACATTGCATACTCCTTGGTCATATTACAACATAGGGAAATCGCTACGAGTAATGTTTGTGTGATTCCCCGACAGTCTTTTGCTTTCTTGCAAACTTCCATGGCTTTGTTCATGCTTTCGAGAGGTAGCACAGAGTGTCTGTGACCAATGAAACTGGAGCGGAGTGGACGGTTGAGATGTGGGGTAAAAACAAGAGTTTAAAAGTGATCTTTGTCTTATGGTCCCAATTAGCAACTTCTCTCGAGAAGGGGGAGGGGTGGTCACTTTTGTTTTGCTTTGATTTGGAGGGGGCAGTGGGAACAGAGAGAAAGGGAGGCACAGATGTGCTGTCATTTTTCTTATTGTAAAAGCCCACTTCAGGGGTTGCTATAGGATTCAGGTCCCTCTCAGCCTGTCATAATGACAAAGAGTCATAGAGATGTACAGCACGGAAACAGTCCCATCAGTCCAACCCGTCCATGCGAACCAGATATCCCAACCTAATCTAGTCCCACCTGCCAGCACCCGGCCCATATCCCTCCAAAGCCCCCCTATTCATATACCCATCCAGATGCCTTTTAAATTTTGCAATTGTACTAGCCTCCACCACTTCCTCTGGCAGCTTATTCCATACATGTACTACCCTCTGCATGAAAAGGTTGTCTCTTTTATATCTTTCCCCTCTCACCATAAAACTATGCCCTCTAGTTCTAAACTCCCACACACCAGGGAAAAGACTTTGTCTCTTTATCCTATCCATGCCCCTCATGATTTTATAAACCTCTATGAGGTCACCCTTCAGCCTCCAAAGCTCCAGGGAAAACAGCCCCAGCTTATTCAACCTCTCCCCATAGCTCAAATCCTCCAACCCTGGCAACATCCTTGTAAATCTTTCCTGAACTCTTTCAAGTTTCACAACATGTTTCCGATGGGAAGGAGATCAGAATTGCACACAATATTCCAAAACTGGCCTAACCAATGTCCTGTACAGCCACAACATGCCCTCCCAACTCCTGTACTCAATACTCTGACCAGTAAAGGAAAGCATACCAAACGCCTTCTTCACTATCCAATCTACCTGCGACTCCACTTTCAAGAAGCTATGAACTCCAAGGTCTTTTTGTTCACCAACACTCCCGAGGATCTTACTATTAAGAATATATGTCCTTCTAAGATTTGCCTTCTCAAAATGCAGCAGCTCACATTTATCTGAATTAAACACTATCTGCCACTCCTCAGCCCATTGGCCCATCAGATCAAGATCCCGTTGTAATCTGAGGTAACCTTCTTCGCTGTCCGCTATACCTTAAATTTTGGTGTCATCTGCAAACTTACTAACTATACCTCTTATATAAATGATTTGGATGTGAGCATACGAAAAGAAGAGGACCCAGCACCAATCCTGTGGCACTCCACTGGTCACTGGCCTCCAGTCTGAAAAACAACCCTCCACCACCACCCTCTGTCTTCAACCTTTGAGGCAGTTCTGTATCCAAATGGCTAGTTCTCCCTGTATTCCATGAAATCTAACCTTGCTAACCAGTCTACCATGGGGAACCTTGTTGAATGCCTTACTGAAGTCCATATAGATCACATCTACTGTTCTGCCCTCATCGATCCTCTTTGTTACTTCTTCAAAAAACTCAATTAAGTTTGTGAGACATGATTTCCCACGCACAAAGCCATGTTGACTATCCCTAATCAGTCCTTGCCTTTCCAAATACATGAATATCCTGTCCCTCAGGATTCCAATAACTTGCCTACCACCGACGTCAGCTCACTGGTCTATAGTGCCCTGGCTCGTCCTTGCCACCTTTCTTAAATAGTGGTACCACGTTAGCCAACCTCCAGTCTTCTGGCACCTCACCTGTGACTATCGATGTTACAATTATCTCAGCAGGGGGCCCTGCAATCACTTCCCTAGCTTCCCATACAGTTCTAGGGTGATCAGGTCCTAGGGATTTATCCACTTTTATGCATTTCAAGACATCCAGACTTTCTCCTCTATAACATGAATGTTTTTCAACATGTCACCATCTATTTCCCTACATTCCATATCTTCCATGTCCTGCTCCACAGTAAACACTAATGCAAAATACTCGTTTAGTATCTCCCCCATCTCCTGTGGCTCCGCACAAAGGCCGCCTTGCTGACCTTTCAGGAGTTCTATTCTCTCCCTAGTTATGTATTTGTAAAAATCCTTTGGATTCTTCTTAACCCTATTTGCCAAAGCAATATCATCTCCCCTCCTGACTCCCCTCTTAGATATACTCCTATTCTTCCATGATTCTCAATCTACCCTGTCTATACCTGACATGTTTCCTTCTTTTTCTGAAACAAACCCTCAACTTCTCCAGTCATCCAGTATTCCTTATACCTACCAGCCTTTTCTTTCACCCCAACAGGAATATACTTTCTCTGGACTCTCATTATCTCATTTCTGAAGGCTTCCCATTTTCCAGACCCCAGTTAGTTCTTGAAAGTTCGGACCTAATATCGCCAAAATTAGTCTTCCTCCAATTTAGAACTTCAATTTTTACATCTGGTCTATCCTTTTCCATCACTATTTTAAATCTAATAGAATTATGGTCACTGACCCCAAAGTGCACCCCCACTGGTACCTCATTCACCTGCCCTGCCTTATTTCCCAAGAGTAGGCCAGGTTTCGACCATCTCTAGCAGGTACATCCACATACTGAATCAGAAAATTTTCTTGCACACACTTAAATTCCGCCCCATCTCAACCGTTAACACTATGGCAGTCCCAGTCTATGTTTGGAAAGTTAAAATCCCCTACCATAATCACCCTATTAATCTTACAGATAACTGAGATCTCCTTACAAATTTGTTTCTCAATTTTCCGCTGGCTATTAGGGGGTCTATAATACAATCCCCAATAAGGTGATCATCCCTTATTTCTCAGTTCCACCTAAATAACATCCTTGGATGTATTTCCAGGAATATCCTCCCTCAGTACAGCTGTAATGCTATCTATCCCTTATCAAAAACACCACTCCCCCTCCTCTCTTGCCTTCCTTTCTGACCTTCCTGTAGCATTTGTATCCTGGAACATTAAGCTGCCAGTCCTGTCCAACCCTGACCAACTTTTCTATAATTGCTATGATATCCCAGTCCCATGTTCCTAACTATGCTGAGTTCATCCACCTTCCCTGTTCGGCCTCTTGCATTGAAATAACTGCAGTTTAATTAATCAGTCCTACCTTGTTCTCTGCTTTGTCCCTGACTGTTTGACTCACTTCTTTTCTCAACCGTGCGAGTCTCAGATTGATCTCTTTCTTCACTATCTCACCCCAATTCCCTCACATCTAGCCCTGAAGGAGGGTTATACCTGTTAGGTTTACTTCTCCACCTCCAGAAGCTTGCTGTGTTCTTCCAGCCTCCTGCTGGTCTACTTGGTCTCTAACTCAATAACCATGGCTGGTGACTGCCTCTGCCTCTTTAAAAACAAGCTGCTGCCAGAAAACAGGTGGACAGCAGAGGTGAAGGAGGCTCTTTAACAAACAAAACACCCGTTTAAGAGATAATTGATGGTGGTTAACATTAACCCCGGTGTGTGTTTGAATGACTCTGGGGGGGGGGGGGGGAGCAATGGTCAGATGCACCATGTCCACCATCTCTATATCGCCGTAAAGACACGACAGAGAAATGTAAATACGCGACTGACGACGAGTCTGTGAGCCGGCCGGGCTCACCTGAGACACCAGTCCCCCGGTATTGACACCGTCCCGCCGGCTCCTCCGCACACACCGAGCAGCAACCCCTCCACCTCGTCCCGGCCCTGGCTCCCGCGGCAGGGCCTCTGACAACCAAGATGGCGGCCGCCGGGCTGGGGGAAAGGGGCGCACGCGCGGGATCTCTGCGCCCATGCGGGGGAAAACTCGCGATGTCTCCTTGAGGCCCTCTGCTGGCGCAGTGACAGATTGTACGCTGGTGGTCCTTATCGCAATGCGTTGGCACGCTGCCCCCTCTGAGGGGCAGCCAAGTGTGTGTAGGGAATGCAGCAGCCAATTTGCACACAGCAAGCTCCCTACATCCAATAATATCCAGATGATCTGTTTTTGTTTGCAAAATTGGCCCAGGGATTAAATATTAGTTTGGATGTGAGGAATAACACTTCTTTCAAGTAATGGAACAGAATCTTTTCCATCCAACCAAGAGTTGATGTTTCAACTAAATGATCTTAAACAGTGCAGCACTCCCTCGGTATTGCACTGGAATGTTAGTGTAGAGATTTGGAAAGGTGGTGAAACTCTCACACTCAGAGTTAATGGTGCTGGAAGGCTAACAAGGTAATGGCAACATCAATAAAGTCCTGGAATAAAACCGGTTATGAGCTTTGACAAAATGTTACAGATCTGAAACATCTCTTCTGATATTTGCACCAAAGATGCTGCCTGACCTACTAGTGATTACCAGAGATTTAGTAATGTTAATGAAATTGAATGTCATGGGGCGATGGTTGGATTCTTTCTTGTTGAAAATGGTCATTATTTGGAACTTGTGTGGTACAAATTTTACTTGCTATTTGTCAGCACAAGGTTGAATTTGTCCAGGTATTGCTGCACACGGACATAAATGGTACTGTAAATTGTGTAATCATCAGCAAACATCCCCACTTCTGACCTTATGATGGATGGAAGGTCATTGAGTCACAGAGTCAAAGAGATGTACAGCATGGAAACAGACCCTTTGGTCCAACTCATTCATGCAGACCAGACATCCAAAATAAATCTAGTCTCATTTGTCAGCATTTGTCCCATATCCCTCCAAATGTTTTAATTGTATCAGACTCCACCACTTCCTCAGGCAGCTCATTCTACACAATCACCATCATCTGAGTGAAAAATTTGCCCTTTAGTTCCCTTTTAAATCTTTTCCCTTTCACCTTAAAGATATACCTTCTAGTTTTAGACATTATTGACAAAGTAGCTGAATATAATTGCCGTAGATTGGATTCCCTGTAATTGGTAATTAATTTCCGGATATCATGTTGCAAAAATATTTAAAGTAGTTTTTTTCAAGCTGAGTGATACACAATAACTAGTTAAAATGCTAATGAGTCCTGCATTTCATTATTTTCACTTACACAGCTGGATGCCAGATTTATAGGTGTTTTTGTGAAATAGTCTTGGATTGGTGATTGTAACCATCTACGTCCTGGGATGAAGTAACTTCATTATATTGCAATCAGAATCCTTTCCTCAGTACTTGTGAAAAGCAAAATTCCTCTGAATGTGATTTATTCAGTTGTGCAATGGCTTTATTTCCAACTTTGAATGCTGGGAGACTGGTTCATCTAAAATGACTATGTCCCACTATTCATCCTAACTCATTCCATTTCATCATCTACTAAGAAAGTACAGTGAAACTTACTTGTATTTTACAGTGCATAGCTTCCATTCAAATTCATAGATTATATTGAAAGACATTATAGATTGTACCTCATCTCACTTTGATGCTCACAGCAACGATCTTTTCAATATGAGGGCATGATTCATCCAGAGCAAGAAATTAGAGTTGGAGAAATTCAAAGAGATGGCTGTTCTTCCTATGCAGAAGGAAATTGTGCTGAGCATGATAAATTTGCCCATCTGCAATGCCCCCAGGTTCCGAGAAAAAAAGTGCTTACTCATAATTTAATTGACTCCATTTTGTTACTGGGCGGTCTGCTAATGTATGGCACAGATCTGGCATGGTTTGGATCAGTTTCCTCTTGATTATACAGGAAACACAGAATGAGGAGAAGATCATTCACCAACAGGAATCTAATCTATCATTAAGACATGTACCTTCTTGTACCTTCTTATCCTTAAGTTCTCCATACAAAAGCCAGTCTGGGCACAGCACAGCAATCTCCTCCCCACCACCTTCCCTGCCAGGCAGAACAAGAAAGCAGGTCATGAATCCACTCCTCTCAGAATGGGAGTCAACCCCCATTTTGTTTCAATCTATATATTAACTTCATCTACGTAACCTTTAGTACCTTCTAAAGAAAGTCTTTCAAATCTGGTTTGAAATTTTCATTTGACCTACTTTACGAGAGACTTTGTGACTAGCCATATAAATACCAAGTAGGTCAGAGGCTGAGAATTCCATGGCAAATAACTCACCTCTTTACTCCGCAAAACCCGTCCACTATCTACAAGGCACAAAGTCAACAGTGTGATGGAATACTCACCACTTGCCTGGTTGGATGCAGGTCCAACAGCATGCAAGAGCCTCAACACTGTCCAGAACAATGTGAACTGTTAAACTGAGTGCTGGAGTTTTGCAGGCACTCCTCTTTGTGGTCAGCCATGTTGTGCCCTTACTTTGCTGATACCAGATCAATGATTTCCTGGTTCAGCATCTGCACAGAGGTAATTATGCCAAGGTGGAAAAGCTAACTTTGTGCACATGTATGATGGAGGGTGATTAGCAATCAGCTGAAGACAAAGTAACAAACCCGTTTGAGAAGAATGAGGAGGACTGAGATATTCACAGTCATAGATAGTGACTTTGATTAGGACCATTTCAGTGCTGTGATGGGGAGAAATCTAATTTGAGAGATATGACCATGGATTTCTAGGAAAAATGGGCACATATTTAGAAGGTTAGATAGAAAGGAAGATTGGTGATTGTGTAGTGGTTTCAAAAGACAATAACATGCTTTGTATTTTTTTTAAGGGGGGTATAATTCCGATAGTTTTAAAATGCAGGGCAGTTGTATCAAAGGAAAGGGCACTATTTACATTAAGAGATTGCATTGCACTATGAGGGGAGGTTAGTTTGCTATTGATCAGGAATGGAGTCAAGAAATGCTTAGGCGTTAGCCACACAGCAAAAACACTTATCCACCATTTGTTACCATTATCATTTTTATTTAACTCCCTCTGTTTTTTATCACCCATACATATTTCGGCTTTCCCACAGCTTGAGTATCTCAGTTCAGTTCTTTGTCCTTTCATCCCATCTAATTTGGAGTTCACATTCCGTTTATACCTTTGTATCCCACATTTTTGTCATATTGTCAGTACTATCTTCTTTCTTTACTCCACCATGGAATCAAAGAATCTTAGGGCACAGAGGAGGCCATTTGGACCATTCTACCTGTGCTAGTTTCTTGAAAGTCAATCAATACACTCCCTGCTCTTTCACCATATCTCTGAATATTTTTTCATTTCAAGCATGTATCAAAGTGGCCCTTGGAAAGTTAGTCTTGAATCTGCCTTTTCATACCTTTTCCAGATCACTGATTTGTTAAAAGATCCCTCAGGACTGCATCCACATTTTTGATTTAGTAAGAGTTCTGCTAACAAAACGAATATCTCACTGTTCTATCTCTCGATCTGTGTTTTTTTTTGTTTTAAGTTGGGTGTCTTTTAGAAATAAATGTCATGAAATATTTATTGAAAACATTAGATGGCGCTATATACCAAGAAATTACGCATTCAATTGTGGCAATATTTTAATTTCTTATATATAAATTGTGTACTATTCTACATTTAAAGCCAAGTGTTAGCTGTACTTAATATGAATTTGCCTAATGTTGATGACACTGATAAGTATGAAAATTGAATATTACAGAGCAGCACAGCAACTGACCCCATCTCCATCAAGAGAAATGAAAGGACTGCAATTAGTTGTCAACCTTTTGTCAGAAGTGGAAACTGTTATCATAGAAAACCTGTTCTAGCACCTATGGAAGGATACACTTGCTCCTAGAGGGTGTGCAATGAAGGTTCACCAGACTGATTCCTGGGACGAGGGGATATGAGGAGACATTGAGTAAACTAAACTTTGATGTAGACTTCAGCTGTCCCTCTGGAAGGTGTGTTGCCAATTTGTTATCTCTGTCTGTCACTGTCTCCTCTAGGCACCTCTGACTAATCTTGTGAAACACTTTTCCATTGATGATGTTGTGTCTCATTAGAGACTATGAGCAGGAGTAGGCCATCTAGCCCTTTGAGCCTGCACCACCATTCAATGGGATCATGGCTGATCGTCTATCTCAATGCCATATTTCTGCTTTCTCCCTCTACCCTTTGATGCCTTGAATTTCTAAACATATATCTAATTTTTTTCTTGAATATTTTCAGTGACTTGGCTTCCACAGTCTTCTGCGGTAACAAATTCCACAGGCTCACTGCATTTGGTACTGCAATGAGCAGGATTGTGTGGCCACACTATGGGGAGCCACTAGAAGATTGATGCTGCTTAGTTCATTCTGTATGGATTTCAATCTCGTCATCACTGTCCCTGGAGGTTTTGCTCCCATGGGAAGTGATCAATGTCCTCGATGCTCTGTTAGCTGATGGTGATTGGCTTGCCTTGCTGTAGCCTTGATTTCAAGCAGGCACTTACTCTGGTATATTGCAGGACAGCCCGGCATCCCCAGGCAGTAGATTAAAGTTTTCAAAGACTTATACCTGCTTCTAGTTGCTGCCTCCAGACCAACATGGATTCCTTCAATATCATCACTGGAGAACGGCAAGGCTACATATTCTCCCCATTGCTTTTCATTTTTCATGATTTCCTCATGGGGAAGGTCGCAGTGTATGCAGACTCTAATTGACAGACCTGGTTTTCACTGTTGACATTGCCTTGCTGGCAGAAGAATCTCACACATTCCAAGACATGACCTTCAGCCTTGAGTGGCACCAAACTGGGTCTGCACATCACCCTGTGAGAAGATGAAGACAATGAAGACTGGCCATTGAAAAGACTCTGCCTTTATTCCCTGCAATGGAGAAGAATGAGAGATGATCTCATTGAAACCTTTTCACTTTTTAAGAAGACGCACTTTGTAAATTATGAGAAAATATTTCCCTTTGGGAAGTTGCAGCAATGGGCTCCCAGTCTCCGAATAAGTTGTTGATCATTAAGGATTGGAATAAGGAGAAACTTATTCCCTCAAAGAGTTGTAAATCTTTGGAATCTCTACCTCAGAGGCCTGTGGCTGGTTGGTTGGTGGATATATTCAAGATAATGATGTAGAAATTTAGTTCCTGAGAGAATTAAAGGGATACGGAGATAGTGCGATAATAAGTTAGAAGTAAATCACCCCATGGTCTTGATGGAGCAGGCTTGAAGTGCCAAAAGGCTTCAGACAGCTTCTGTTTCTTATATTCCTCTGTGAAGTGATTCCCTAAGGGGATGAAAGTTAATGCTTATCTTTGTCACTCAGTTCTTTCCAATCGCAACTAGAGGAAGTATCTCATCTGGAGAATTGTGCAGGACACTGAGAACCTCAAAAGAGGGAAAGTGATGAGGTAGGGTTGAAATATTATTCTTTCAAATCTGATTAATCAATAACATGATGAAGGCCACCTCCAATATGTGCATTCAAACTATCCTCGGGTACAAATGCCACACTCTCTCCATGTGCTTATTTCATCTCTTTTGTTGGGAATCCCTCAACATTTCCATGCATGCAGTAATTTACAGGAGATGCCGAGAGATGTGTCAGAGAGTAGCTTAAGAGAAATTGGAAAAAAACACCAATCACCCTTCAGTGACCATTGCACTCTTCGGGTAACCCACCTAAAACTATTAAAAAGGCATTTGGCATGCTCACATTCATTGCTCAGTCCTTTGAGTATAGAAGTTGGGAAGTCATGTTGAGGTTGCACAAGACATTGGTGAGATCAGTTCTGCACTACTGGGCCTAGTTCTGGTCGCCCAGTTATAGGAAGGATATTATTAAGCTGGAGATGGCTCAGAAGAGATTTACCATGATGTTACCGGGAATGGAAGTTTGAGTTATAAAGAAAGGCTGGATAGGCTGGGATTTTTTCCGCTAGAGCATAGGAGGTTGAGAGGTGAAGATAAATTTATAGAAGTTTATAAAGTCATGAGAGGTATAAATAGAGTTAATGGTAGGTGTCTTTTCCCTAGGATGGGGGATTTCAAGACTAGGGAACATGTTTTTAAGACGAGAGGAGAGAGATTTAAGAAAAGACATGGGCAAACATTTTACTGAGATTGTGGTTTGTAAGTGGAATGAACTTCCTGAGCAAGTGTTTTTTTATGGGCACAATTATAGTATTTAAAATGCATTTGGATAAGTACATGAATAGGAAATGTTTGGAGGGATATAGGCCAGGAGCAGGCAGGTGGGACTAGTTTAGTTTGGGATTATACTCGATATGGATTGTTGGACCAAAGAGTCTGTAGCCATGCTGAATGACTTGAAGATTCTAATGCTTCTTTCTCCGAGTGTCAGATATTGGAGACCAGGATTCAAAGTGCAAAATATTTACATCCAATACTCAGCATTGCCAGTTAAACTGACCTCTTTTAAGAAAATGAAAAAATAATTCAAAACATCTTCAAATCATTAGAGCACATTTTGTGAGGTTCCCACAATGCAGATCCAGCATTTCATATTTTGCATTTGTTTTCCAATAAGGTTTATTCTATTTTGAACTTCCGATCATGTGTATTATGTCAATAATACAGCAGGAGTGTTTATGATGCTGTGCATATGTCTAAAATAAATTGATATTCCTTCAATATTTACTATGGAGAGCACAGCTTCAAATATCCTTGCACAATTGTGGATGGCTGCAGATAGGCCAAGATAATGTATGTAATTATTTTACTGCATGTAATTTTTCTTTTATAAAGGCTTGTTTGGCCATGCCTCAGTGGGTATACTCACTTCTGGGGCAGCATACCCCATTCCAGAGGCTTCTAAACCCAATCTAGGCTGATATGCTTTCAAAAAACTGAGGGAGTGCCACATTGTCAGAGCTGCTGTTTCTCAAATGATACAGAATGCTGAGGCCAGTCTGCCTTCAAAGTTGGATGTAAAAGATCTCATGGTACTATTACAAAAAAAAATTAAGATTTTTTTCCAGTGTCCTGGCTAATATTTATCTTTCGAACCATTTTATCAAAAAAAAGTACTCAAGTACTGCAAGTACTCAGCAGGGTCTGTGCAGAAACAAAATTAATGCTTCAGGTCTGTAATTTTCATCCAAACACCAAGAAAAGGTCACAGGTTTTATTAAATGTTTGTCTCTCAACAGATGCTGCCTGGTCTGTGGAGTATTTCCAGCATTTTAGAACATAGAACAGTCCAGCACAGGAACAGGCCCTTCTGCCCACAATGTTGTGCCAAACATGACACTAAATAAAAGTAATCCCTTCTGCCTGCCCTTGGTCTATATCCCTCCATTCCATGTTTGTTCATGTGCTTACCTAAAAGCCACTTAACTGCCCCTATTGTGGCTGCCTCCATCACCATCCCCGGCAGCTCGTTATAGACACCTCAAACCCTCTGTGTAAAGAACTTGCCCCTCACATCTCCTTTGAACTTTCCCCCCTTACCTTAAATGCATGCCAAAAGGACAGGACCCCCCCTGGTCCTCACCTTCCACCCCACCAACCTCCACATAAATCGCATCATCTGCCGACATTTCCGCCACCTCCAAATGGACCCCTCCACCAGGGATTTATTTCCCTCCCCACCCCTATCTGCTTTCTGCAAAGACCATTCCCTCTGTGACTACCTGGTCAGGTCCACGCCCCCCAACAACCCACCCTCCCCTCCTGGCACCTTCCTCTGCCACCAAAGGAATTACAAAATCTGCACCCACACCTCCCCCCTCACCTCCATCCAGGGCCACAAAGGAGTCTTCCAGATCCATCAAAGTGTCGCCTGCACTTCCACACATCATTTATTGTATCCGTTGCTCCCGATGCGGACTCCTGTACACTGGGGAGACAGGACGCCTCCTCGCAGAGCGCTTCAGAGAACATCTCCGGGACCCGCACCAACCAATCCCACCGCCCCATGGCCGAACATTTCAACTCCCTCTCCCAGTTTGCCAAAGACATGCAGATCCAGGGCCTCCTCCATTGCCACGCCCTCACCACCCGATGCTGGAGGAAGAACGCCTCATCTTCTGCCTCAGGACCCTTCAACCCCATGGCATCAATGTGGACTTCACCAGTTTCCTCATTTCCCCTTCCCCTATCTTATCCCAGTTCCAGCTCAGCACTGTCCTTATGACCTGTCCCACCAGTCAATCTTCCATCACACCTATCCGCTCCACCCTCCTCTCTGACCTATCATCTTCACCCCCACTTCTATCCACCTGTTGCACTCTCAGCTACCTTCTCCTCAGCCCCACCCCTCTCCCATTTATCTCTCCAGCCTCATTTCTGATGAAGGGCTTTTACCCAAAATGTCGATTTTCCTGGTCCTCAGATGCTGCCTGACCTGCTGTGCTTTTTCAGCATCACTCTAATCTTGACTTAAATGCATACCGACCGACTCCCACAGCTACTTTACTACAAACCGACCAACTCCCACAGCTATCTAGGTTACACCTCCTCCCATCCTGCCCCCTGTAAAAACGCCATCCCATATTCACAATTCCTTCGCCTCCGCTAAATGGCCTCCTTCTTCAAAGACCGCAATTTCCCCTCCGATGTGGTCAATGATGCTCTCCACTGCATCTCCTCCACTTCCTGCGCTTCCACCCTTGAACCCCGCCCCTCCAATCGCCACCAGGACAGAACCCCACTGGTCCTCACCTTCCAACCCACCAACCTCCGGATATATATCATCCTCCGTCATTTCCGCCACCTGCAAACAGACCCCACCACCAGGGATATATTTCCCTCCCCACCCCTATCAGTGTTCCGGAGAGACCACTCCCTTCGCGACTCCCTCGTCAGGTCCACACCAACCCAACCTCCACTCCCGGCACCTTCCACTGCAACCGAAAGAAGTGAAAAACTTGCGCTCACACCTCCCCCCTCACCTCCCTCCAAGGTCCCAATGGATCCTTCCATATCTGTCGCAAATTCACCTGCACCTCCATACACATCATTTACTGTATCCATTACACCCGATGTGGTCTCCTCTACACTGGGGAGACAGGCCGCCTACTTGCGGAACATTTCAGGGAACACCTCTGGGACATCCGCACCAACCAACCCAACCGTCCTGTGGCTGAACACTTTAACTCCCCCTCCCACTCTGCCAAAGACATGCAGGTCCTTGGCCTCCTCCATCGCCAGACCCTGACCACACGACGCCCAGAGGAAGAGCACCTCATCTTCCGCTAGGAACCCTCCAGCTACACGGGATGAATGTAGATTTCTCCAGCTTCCTCATTTCCCCTCCCCCCACCTTTTCTCAGTCCCAACCCCCGGATTCAGCACCGCCTTCTTGACCTGCAATCTTCTTCCCGACCTCTCCGCCCCCATCCCCTCTCTGGCCTATCACCCCTCACCCTCACCTCCTTCCACCTATCATATTCCCAGTGCCCCTCCCCAAATTCCCTGCCCCTACCTTTTATCTCAGCCCGCCTGACACACCAGCCTCATTCCTGAAGAAGGGCTTATGCCCGAAACATTGATTCTCCTGCTCCTCGGATGCTGCCTGGCCTGCTGTGTTTTTCCAGCATCACATTTTTCAACTTAAATGCATGCTCCCCAGTATTAGATATTTCAACTCTGGGAGAAATATTTTGACCATCAACTCTATCTATGTCTTTCATAATTTTATAAACTTGTATCAGGTCTCCTATCACCTCCATCCCCACCCCCATTCACCTATTGTACTCTATGCTACTTTCTCCCCTCTCACTTATCTCTCCACTTTGCAGGCACCCTGCCTCTATTCCTGATGAAGGGCTTTTGCCTGAAACATCATTTTTTCTGCTCCTTGGATGCTGCCTGACCTGCTGTGCTTTTCCAGCACCACTCTAATCTAGACTCTGGTTTCCAGCATCTGCAGTCTTTGTTTTTACCTCAGGTCTCCTCTCAGCCTCTGCCAGTCCAGAGAAAACAACCCTGGTTTGTCCAGCCTCTCCTTATAGTTCCTTATTTTCTGGCTTAATTTCAGATGTTTCCAACAATCAAGTTATGTTGCTTTAGTTTGGAATCAAGAGCAGACTACAAGCTGACTGTCAACTTGACATTAGTAGGATTTGTTGTGTAAAGCATTACAACATTAACTGCACCGAAATAGCATGGGACTTCTTAAAGTTGTTCTCATTATTTGCGCAATGTGCAAAAAGCACAAGAGATGGCAGTATTCACTAAAAAATAACAGATAGAAGCTGCAAGGAAGCACTTCTGCAGAAGTCTGCTTAATTGGTTCCTCAGAATGTGCATTTATTCCATTAAATTGGAAACAAATGGAAAATGAAGACACTGAATGAACAATATAAAACATATAATTTGCTCACAATCATTTCACGTCCTCCACCTCCAACTTCTGAACAACGTGTAATACTTTGATAGGGAAAAAACAAAAGAAAATCATAAAAGGGTTTTACTGAATGAATTTTAAAGAAAAAAACCATTAAACTCTATTAATGTGATCCAATCCCTCTATGTGTTTGAACTTCCAGTAGAATACAATATACAATACTATACTAAAAGACTATTCATTTCAAAAGGATCTTCAAAATGACCAGTAAATAACATACGGTGAGCCACAAATCAGGTTATTAATATTGTTAATTATTTGAATTACATAAAGTACTAAAAGTGTTGAATTTACATCTTAAAACCCAATTAATCACTTTCATCCTAAATATGTGATTTGTGTGTTGCTGTGGAGGAATTTCCATTTGGACCCAAAGTGAATGTTATGTGTCCAACTTTTATTGTGAGCTCTGCATTATTTATTGAATGCAGTGTTTGAAATGAGAAATTCTAGTACAGTACCTAAGTTATGTGACAAACATGGCCAGCTGGGATCACGAGGTCAGCTATGATTAGGTGACTGCCTTGAATTCCTTACATTCTTGTAATCATAAGACCCATAAGACATAGGAGCAGAAATTAGGCCATTCAGCCCATTGAGTCTGTTCTGCCATTCAATCATGGCTGATAGATTTCTCAACCCCATTCTCCCGCTTTCTCGCCCTAACCCTTGATCCCCTTGATACTCAAGAACTTATCTACCTCACTTTTAAATATGCTCAGTAACCTGGCCTCCACAGCCTTCTGTGGCAGTGAATTCCATTGATTCGCCACTATCTGGGTGAAAAAGTTTGTCCTTATGACCATTCTAAAAGGTCTTCCCTTTACTCTATGCCTTCGGGTCCTAGTCTTTCTTATCAATGGAAACATTTTCTCAACATCTGCTCTGTCCAGGCCATTCATTATTCTGGATGTTTCTATTAGATCCCCCCTCATCCTTCTAAACTCCATCAAGTATAAACCTAGAATCCTCAAATGTTCCTCATATATTAAGCTTTTCATTCCTGGGACTATTCTCATGAACCTCCTCTGAACACGCTCTCTTGGACCATTACATCCTTCCTGAGATATGGGGCCCAAAACTGTACACAATACTCCAAATGTGGTCCGACCAGGTGGATAGTTTAAAATTGCCATAGTCCCAGAGGACTGCTGTATCATCACAGAGAGATAACTAGTGGTGGTAAAATCTGAGAATCACAGCGTCTCAGACAAGTCCTTCATGGTAATCTCAAACAGTGCAGAATCGAACCCATGTTGTTCATATTACTTTGAATTATAAACCTGCCATCCAGCCAACTGAGCTAATGGACTCCCAATGAATTGTATAGACTATGTGCAAGTGATAAAGTTTGGTCCTGTCTTTGTTTTTGTACTACTCACAGTTTTGTGTCATGGTTTCAATTGCCGGTATACCTCCTGCTGACATTTATAAATAATAATCTGAACAATTGATGGCCGTAACATAATCATTGCAAGTTTGTGGAAAAAACATGACTGTTTTGTTACAGTGAAATGTTCTAACCAGCACATATTATAACTTTATGGTGTATCTCAGAGAGGGCTGAAATCATTTTAAAGTACACAAAGAACTCACATCCAGTCAGAATCAGAGACTGCCTGTTTGGACTCCCTGTTTTTATATTGGTAACTCTCTGGAAATGCTTTTATTTAATGGTTTACAAACTACTGCACAATATATGACTGAAAATGTACCTCTGTAATCGCCTGCAGTTTGACAGTGGGAACGAGATCTCTGCAACATTCCCATTCTTGCTTCTTATAAAACTCACATCCTCATTTATCCATGACTGGCATCATTTACCCTGGGTCCGCACATGTATGGGTCTGCCTCCTTTTAAGACACCACATAGCCTTATTGACCAAACGTTTGCCTATTTTTCCTAATATCTCTTGAAATGGCTTGGTGTTATATGCTTGTTTGATAATGCTCTTGTGGAGCACCTTCAGGTGTTCCAATATCTTAATGACATTATGTGAAATTAGGTTGTTGGGATGAAATGTTGTCTGCAGTGACCTCTGGTGTGGAGTATTTAGCCACTGTGGAATCCACTTCAGTGGGCTGGGATATGCAGATAACAATCCCATTGTGTACAGGAAAGCAATCTTTCCACTTCTATTAAAAGTCAGACTCTTAATCATTTTAACTCTAATATCACTTGCTTTGGATGTATAAAACATTTCTTGGCCCCAAGTAAAAAAAAGCTCCTTGCAAGTGCAATTGACAGGACATAGTTGTTTAGGTTGGTAAATGTCTAGCATTCCTCTGTTTGAAATTATCTTGTCCTGATAAGGGATCACAATTAGCTCATCTCCTTCCCCCAATTCCTCTGATATGCCTAGTCAGGTCATTTAGACCACAGATCAGAAAGCATTGAACAGGTCTTTAGAAATGTAAATATTTGTATTAGGTACAGTGTTTTGTTCTTTGGAAAGATGAAGAAAAGATTCCTGGAGCTGAATTTCCAGGTCAGGTAGCTTTTGTGGGGCCGTTTGTGATGCATTTTGTGAGACAGCTAAACCTCCACATTGAAGAACTCTTTGCAATTCTACCGACTTTTAACAGATTTGACTGACTCCCTTTAATCACTGCATTGATAATACAACTTTCCATTGTCTTTCAGTGAATGTCAGTGCGCATTAGGGAAGAGTTGTCACAGGCCAAGAATGAAACATCATACAGCGGCCTGACCTTAGTCAGGTACGCCATTGTTTAGCAACTCCTTCTGCTAATGCCTCAGAAGATTCTTTTCAATGACAATGGGGTCCACAATATTGTTCCTGTCAGTGCCTGTATTCCCATTGGGATGGTGTTTTCATTTCTCATATCCACTGGTATGTGGCCTGCCTTAGTGAGTATCAGTTTAAGGTACAGCCACCCTAAGGGGTTCACATTGATGCAAAACAATTTCAACTTTGTAGTTTGCTAAAACAAAAGAAAATAAATCAGGAGTCATGGCCTGAGATGAAACCAAAGCGACATAGAGAAGTGGTTATGGAGGGGAATCATACACCGCTCCAGTCTGGGTGAGGTCAAGTATGATTTGTTGAGTTCCCTGAGCACATAATAAAGTTATTCTATCTTAATGTTAATTCTGGCCAACACCGACCAGGATCTGCATTAAAACTGCTCAAAATTATTTAATTTAATGAGGATATAGCAACTAACTGAACAAGGAGAATTCTATCCCACCTACTTAGATTGGATCAACTGACAGCACCCAAAGATTAAGAGAATCCACTAGACCAGAGGATCCACTTATTCATTTTTTTTCAGAATCAAGATATATTTTGGACTCATGAAATCAGAACTTTTCATTTTGTATCATCAGGACAGAAAGGTATAAAAGCCACAAAGAGAACAATTGATAGAGCATGAAAAGTGCTGATTGGTTAGATGATTGTTATTAGACCTTTGACCCTAAGACATAGAAACAGAGGTAGGCCATTCAGCCAATCATGATTGTTCCACTATGCAATGAGATCATGGCTAATCTTATAACCCCTCAAGTCCACTATCCTGTCTTTTCGCCATTATCCTTGGTCCCCTCACTGATTAAAAATCTGACTGTCTGAGTTTGAATATAGCCATTTATCCTTTACACCCCTCTGCAGGAAAGAATTCCACAGATTCACTACCCTCTGAGAGAAGAAATTCCTCCTCATCTCTGTTTTAAATGCACACTCTCTTATTCTGAGATGATGCCCTCTGGTGCTAGTCTTTCCCACAGAGGAAACAACCTTTCTCCATCTTCGTCATGGAAGGCCCTTAACAATCTTAAATACACAAAAGTAGAAATTGCTAGAGAAACTGAACAGATCTGGCACCATGTCTGGAGAGAAAACAGAGTTAACTTTTCGAGTTAGTGACTCTTCTTCAGAGCTCAATGATTTCCAATATCCACAGGTTTTTGTTCTATTATCCCTTATGAATCTTATATTTTTCAATAAGGTTGGCTCCCATTCTTCTATATTCCAATGATCTAGGCTCAATATACTCAACTTCTTCTCATAAGACAGTCCCTTCATACCCTTGTACCAGTCTAGTAAACTTCTCTGGTCTACCTCCAATGCCAGGACCTTTCTTAGACTGGGGGCCAAAATCTGTTCATAGTATTCCAGCTGTGGTCTGACTAATGCCTTGCATAGTTTTCACAAAATCTCCTTATTACATTTCTTTCAAAATAAAGACTAACATTCCATTTGCCTTCCTAGTTACCTGCTGAACTTGGATTCTAGTTTTCTTTATGACACACGGATGAGGACTTCCAAATTGCTCTGTTCCATTGCTATCTTCAGTGTTTCTCCATTTAAATAATATTCAGCTCCTCTATTCTTCATGTCAAAGTGAAAATAGTCAAGGCTAGTCAAGGATTGGCATGAATATGTAGCAGGAAATGGTCAGGTTATTACCATATGATTGCAGTAGGAATTGGCTGTCTCCATAGCCAATCCTGAGGGAAAAAGGTATACATTGCATGGTTATTATTCCCTTTACCTACAAATAACATGGCCCTGCGTGTAAATACATTTAAGATTATCAGTTGGGCTTGCAGTATGATTCGGTTGCACATACTAGAAGCTATATTTATTCATATTAATAGCCCTGCTGTACTCTCCTGACAAATGATTTAACATGCCTAGTTTTGAATTTAATCAAGTTAACTAAAATATTTAATATTCCCAGGTAGATCTCCATGCCAAACATAGTCCAACAAATTGGCATCCTTTTCTTATTCCATGTAAGTTATTGTGCCTTTCCTAAAATTGGTTTTCTTGCATTTCAGTCATGATGAGTGCAAACAAAATATTCTGAATTCATACAACTTTTAAGCAATGTTTTAAGTTCTGTGCTATCAGAAATTATAAATTAAAGCATCAAAACACCAACTATGTTTATTGAGTAATACTGCAACCACTATAAAAACTTGCAATTATGTGGTTGCTTATCATGGGTGTCAGTCTATTCTCAGTGGTAGCATTTCCTTTCTTAAGTCAGGAAATTGTGAATTCAAGGTGTGTTCCGGAGAGTTATAGAGGCATATAGTTGTACAGTCCAACTTGTCCATGCCAAACAGCTATCCTAAATTAATTTACTCCCTTTGCTAGCATTTGGCCAATATCCCTCTCAACCCTTCCTAATCATATACCCATCCAGATGTCTTTTAAATGTTTAAATTGTACCAACCTCCACCACCTCCTCTGGCAGCTCATACGTACCCCACTCTGCGTAAAAAAGTTGCCCCTTAGGTCCATTTTAAATCCAGAGACTTGAGGACACAATTAAGGCTGACTCTTGAGTGTTGCACTGTTGAAAATACTGGACCTGATTTTAACTGCACTCTGCAGATGATTGGGTTTTGGTGACTCTCCCACAGTCTTTCAAATGGGATATGAAACAATGGCCTACCCTCTGGGGTGGACGTGAAAAATCCATGACATTAATTGAAACAGGAGTATTGCTGTTGCCAGGATTTATTGCTTGACCAGTTTATAACTGATAAACAAATTATTTGATCAAAATAAAACCAAAGAGCTGCAGATGTTGGAAATCTGAAACAAAACCAGACATTTCTGGAGAAACTCAGCAGATCTAGCAGTATCTGTGGAGAGAAAGCAAAGTTAATGTTTTGGGTCCATTGACCCTTCTTCAAAACTAGCTGCATCTAGAAAGAGGCTGGTAGATATACTGAAGATGAGAATGGTGGAGGGGGAGAGGTGTTTAAACAATAGGTGGAGATGGAGCCCAGAAAGAAGGAACAACAACTGGGCAAACAAAGGAATGAGTTAGGGTCAGCCCGGGAGAATCAATAGGTGTTCATAGGGACCCAACTAATACCTGACAATGGGTTGGTTGAAGTAATAGCCTATGTGACCATGCAGCCATGACAAAACCTAGTGTGCAGGTTGAGGGAAGGACATGGAAGAAGATGCTCAGGCCCTAAAGTTATTGAATTCAATATCGGGCCCTGAGAAAATGAGAATCCATTCATCCAACTTGTGCTGTGCTTCACTGGAGCACTGCAACAACCTCAGATAGAGATGTTGGTCAGAAACATGATGGTGTGTTGAAGTGACAAGCAGCAGGAAGTTCAGGGTCATTTTTGCAAACAGAATGTGGTATTCTGCAAAGTGATTACTCTGTTTGTGTTTTATTTCACCTGTATAGGGGAGATTACATTGTGAACAACGAATGCAGTGGACTAGATTGAATGAAGTACAGGTGAATTACTGCTTCATCTGGATGTTGTGTGTAGCATCTTGGATGGTAAGAGAGAGGAAGTGACCAGGCAGGTGATGCACCTTCTGGAATTGCATAACAAGGTGTCCTGGGGCTATAGGGAAGTTTTGGGAGTGGAGAAGGAATGGACTTGTGTGGCCCACAGGGAATGGTCCCTGCAGAAGGTTGACAAGAGAAAAGAGGGGAGGATATCCATCACTGACTCCTCCCTTCTCTTCCTTGATATCTCTGTTTCCATTTTTGGAGTAGGCTGGCCACCGATATGCACTTCAAATCAACCGACTCGCACAATTACCTTGATTATACATCCTCACATCCTGCTCATATAAAGACTCTATTCAATTCTCCCAGTTTTTTCATCTCCATCACATCTGGTCTGATAATGCCAGATTCTGCAGGCAGGGCCTCCGAATGTTCCCCATTATCAACCAAGGATTCCCTGCTACTGTGATTGATATGGCCTCCAGGCATTTCCAACCTGACCCATCTCCTACACTTTGGCCCTCACCTCCTCTCCCACCCACAATTGAATGGGAAAGGGACCCCTGGTTCTCACTTAACACCCCACCAGCATCCATATTCCAAAGGACAATAAGCTGCCATATCCACCATCTCCAGTGGGATGCCACCATCAGACACATATGCCCCTCCCTTTCCTTGCCAGCCTTTCACAGAGATAATTCCCCCTTGCGCGTGTCCACAAAATGACCCCGAGCCTCCGGTTACCTGCCACTTCAACACACCACATGCTTTCCAGCCAACATCTTTATCTTGGATTTGCTGCACTGCTCCAGCGAAGCTCAAAACATCATCTCATTTTCCACTTGGGGCCTTCAGAACACAATAATGAGTTCAATAATTTCAGGACCGGAGCACCTTCTTCTTGTCCTTTTCCCAACTCCCATGCACCAGGCCTTGTCATCACATAGGCTAATATCAAAATAACCCATTGCCAACTACTAATGGTACTGATTAGCAGCTATTGATTCTCCCAGGCTGACCTTTACCCCTTCCTTTGTCTGCCCAACTGTTGTTTTCTCTCTCTTTCTGGGCTCCATCTCCACCTATCATTTTCTCCTCCACCTCCTCCCTCCACCCCACCTTCAACAAAAACACTAACCTTTTCCCAGCTACAATCAGTTCTGAAGAAGGGTCATTGGACCTGAAACGTTAACTCTGATTTCTCTCCACAAATATTGCTAGACCTGTTGATTTTGTCTGGCCATTTCTGTTTTTGCTTTAAATTATTTGATTACATTTCTGTGAGCAAATTGGTAGCCACATTTGCTTCCAACAATACCTCTACTTCAGTGCGTACATTGTTATCTGTGTAACAATTTGGGATGTCCTTGGTATGATAAAGGATATGGTATAAATGCAGGTTCATTCTTAACAAACATATTTCAAAGTGTTTCACAGAGAGGTTGTCAAATAAATAAATAAATAGGCGTTGAGTCAAAAAGTGACATTAGAAAGCAAGATTAAAAACTAGTTCAAAGAGACTTCTGAGTGGGCATTTTGTCTTTTTGAATCCTGAAAAATTCAAATTTATAATGTTAAAATTATGTTTTTTTTTCAGATAAACATCTGGTTAGATTGTTACAACATTCAAGGAACAGAAAGTTTCTCCAATAATTGTCTGAGTTGCAAAAGGACTGTTGAATTTACAGAGGTCACAGCTAACAGGAAACATTTTCAGCTTTGATTAATCAGGGTTTCCAGATGCACGGTAATACAGTACCTTAACACAATCAATGGGAATTGAAATGAGCATATTAAAGGAGTTTCTTTTTAGTCAATCACTTCTGGCTATTTCAAACTTTCTTGATCCACAAATACAGAAGATCCAAAAGATTTATGTTACAATTGATCGTCATACTAATAATACTATAAAATAAAAGGTACCAGCTTAATGACTCAATGTTTGGTATGTGTTATTTTCTTATGGAGAAAATGAAGAGCAAAAAAGAATTTTGGATATTTTTTGTCACGGTTATATATCATGTTAATGATTTTCTGATAAATGATTGTGCATTTCACATCCCTTTGTTTTTTTCATAATTTATTTGTTGTTACCCACAATAAATTTGTACTTTTTCTGCTAAAACCATAAATTGACATTTGACACTAAATGGACTGCAGAAGTTCAGGAAAGCGGTACACCCCCACTTTCTGAAGGGCAATAAATGCTGACCCAGCCAGTGACAGACATCCCATGATAATAAAAAAAAAGTGGCACCTGTGGAAAATCTCCTGTCAGATCTGAGGTTAAACATCCACCTAAAAGGTCTTATTTTAATTGTATATTTTGCTCAGAAGTGAGTATCACAAAAGAATTTTAATTTATGGGTCTGTTTAATCAGCAGATTTGAAATAAGAATTTCCAGTCTAATGATATCATGACTAAGCCTGCTGACTCCTACCCCCTCAGTTCCCATTATTTTGGATCTCTTTCACACTGCATCTGTCAGTGGTTGAAACTAGCTACTGTCCTGGCAGCAGTCGGATTTTGTTGAATCTAAATAGCAGATTGGTGAAACTTATCATATCTGTTGAGTTTGAACATTGTTGGTTGCTGACTTTTAAAAGTAACAACCTTTTCACTACCTGGACCAGGCTTCTCTGCCATATTACCTAAAACCAATGAAGTGGCTTGGTTTGTGCCTAATTGTTTTTGCTGAAGAGTTAACTATTATGATAGATTGTAATCAAAATATGATTATAGAATCACTACTTTAGAAAAACAACACATGCTGGATCCATCAGTAAATTATTTCAGGTTGTCCTCTGATCTGTACATCTAAAAATTAGATCAATTGCTGGGCTATCAAGTCAAGCCATCACTCATCTTTTCATTAATGATTTACACGACTTATTCATGATTTCTCCCGTTGAAATAATAGTCAGTATAAAAACTAAGTTAAAATGAACAAGTTGAACAGTATGAATGAGGGAAATAAAAGTTTGGGGTTTTGGGTTGAACCTTCAGTCTTGGTGACTCATATGTCATTTTATGTGTGCAGTTATCTTGCTACTTCTGGACCACTGAGACACAGTGTCTAATGTTAAGAGAGTAACTCCAGAGTGCAGCAATCTTTTCTCTACCAGGCTTGATGATACATGGAGTATTGCTCCAAAGCTATGTCAAGACAAGTTTAAGAAGTGCTCGTTGAATTCATTGGACCTAGTAAGTACTTGTAATCTAAAAGCAGTGTTTATGTTAATGATTTTCAGGAAGGCAGATCCTGCCACCTGTACTTAATACTTTAAATTTACTGCGTGAAAACAGAGCTCTTTCCTGGCTGTAAGAGTTACATTCATAGCCAGGCATTAAAAATGAAGGGCTGCTGGCTGTGCATTGATACTGTAGCTGCTGAGATCAGTAGCTACTGTATAACGACAGCCTTAGGGTTTATGACATCACCATGTCCTGTTGATTGAATTACAGCCTTTTAATATATACAAGTTACTTTATCTCTTCGCATTTTCTGAAAATTATCTCCCTGTAACCTATGCAGTCATTGGTCAGAATGCATAAATTATGTTTCTGTAATTTTTCCTCCTCTGACATCAGATACCTATCATCGTCTCATACTTGTGACACCACAATCCCACTCCAAGTTATTATCTAACATGATGAATGACATTTTTCACAAAGAAAGTGGGAATAGGGTGAGAGAGTGACTGGGGACAGAAGATGGGGAACTTGTATGTCTGTTGGTGATCAATTATAAATATGCATTGGAGCAAATCGGTGACTGGGGTGCATCTAGTCAGTAGTGGATTTTTAAGAAGTGACCCACATGGATCTGTCGACCTGCTGGAGCATCTGGTGCTATTATTGGATGGATATTGAAGGTTGTCGAACAAAGTTTGAGTAACAGAAGTAGTGAGGCTGACTAGAGTCTAGTCATAGCCTAAACTTGTCTATCGTCCATAACCTTTGTTGCTTTTATGTGTGGCATACAGAATTTGCTCCAAACCACCAGTGCATGTCCAACATGTTTGTAATTTGCTCCTCACTGGTTCCTATTTGACATGAATTTGTTCAGCTCCATCCCTTATTTTGAACAGAATTTCTTCTGCCCTGTCCTTTATTCAATATCTATTTTACAGTGTGATTCTTAATACCATCATATTCTTCCTTTGCTCAAACCTTCATTCAATATGTGTCATGTCTCTAATTCTTGGCATATTTTCTGCATTGTCCTGAAGGATTTCTCTCCACGCTAATTAGGAATCACTATCCATTTCCTGATTTTGCACCACTCCCTTTCTCATCCTTCCACCTATCCCTGCCATGTGTGTTATCTAGCTGATTTATTTGATCCCTGTACCCTTCTCTTTTTAATGTTTATCTCTGAGGCTTTCTTTGCACTGCTCTTTATTCTCTTCTTTTCTCTCCTATTTCTAATTCTGCTTATACTTCTGTTGGCTTTATTCATTGTGATTATAATAGTCGTTGAGTGGATATACACGTTTTAAACATGTAAACTAGTGCATATGGATTTCGAAGCAAATGCAAAATTACCTCTTACACGACAATGCGTGCAGGATAACCAACCGTCCTCTCTCTTGCTGGGATATAGCTAACAAATGTTCATGCCTTGCATGACTTCCAACTTGACAGTTCTGCGTTTTAAAGTGTGGGGGCAAAATTGAACTCTTCTCTCATGGGCGACATATCCCATAATGGAGGGCTAAGGGACTTTTAGGTGTACCCTGAGTGCCCGTTTTGCCTGGTTTAGATATCAGCGGCGCTCGAGACTCAAGTGTACTCGATACTGTGCCAAAACTGCATGTGAATGCATTACAGGGAATTTAGCGACAAGAAATACGAGAAGAGCAAGAGTTAGATCCGTTTGACAGATTCCAGGTGCTGGTTCCAGCCTGCCAGTTGTGTTATTGCAGGTTTTATCCTGCTCAGTGATTGTCCAAATCTACTCCAGTAATGCATTTGATTTTGCAGTAATTCCGCCCTTGTAGACAAGTGTTTTCACCCAGAAATGCATTTGTTTCTGACGCATTGAGGCGAGGGTTATGTTCCCGGTCTTCTAAAAGCGTCAGTCCCCACTCACTAAGGGACATCGGTGTCTGGGTAGACTGTGCTCCACTGACATTCAGCTGGTCGTTTCCTCCATTCAGCAGATCTTGGTGCATGTATCAAGAGACAATAAGCGAATGGAATTGGATTAGTTGACCATTGGGAACTTTATTCGACAGCGCCATCCAAAACTGCAACACAGCTCAAAATCCTTCAATGTCCATCTAGTTTTACTGGGCCTTTGAGGTGCCCGTTTTGTCCTGGGAGCCCCCGTCTCTTGTGTTCCATCTTTACGTCTGACACCAGCTGTAAGTGGCTTTCGTTGGCACAAATGTGCAGCAAAATGGAGAGGATGGACTTCACAATGTTCAGGAAACTCCATCCGCCCCACGCACAATTCGCATCCACAACAATCTTTCAAAGAAAACTGCTACACGAGTTATAGTCAGCACTGGCCTGTTCTTGGCTGACTTTCACGCTCTTCACATTTACAGATACACAGTAGTATTACAGCGACAAGTCGATAGGGCATTACAGTAAGCTTCTTCTGGCGTAAACCAGATAAAGCCAAATTCAACTCCCACCTGCCCCACATTTCTGCTGCAGCAAGGGCATAAACGCAAACAAACAAGTGTACCTTTGCATAATTAGATTGGAGTTGAAAAATGTGGTGCTGGAAAAGCACAGCAGGCCAGGCAGCATCCGAGGAGCAGGAGAATCGACGTTTCGGGCATAAGCCCTGAAGAAGGCCCTGAAGAAGGGCTTATGCCCGAAACGTCAATTCACCTGCTCCTCGGATGCTGCCTGACCTGCTGCGTTTTTCCAGCACCAGATTTTTCAACTCTGGTACTCCAGCATCTGCAGTCCTCACTTTCTCATAATTAGACTGGCCTGTGATCAGTACGCACGTAAATGGGATCTGGAAAGGTAAGCTTTCAAGTGCAGACGCCTGCACTTTATACTTGTCTGCGTGGTCAGATTTCAGACTCCCACCAAACAAAAATCCGCTTGAAAAGTGAAACACGTGCTGCAGGAAAGGTTGCACAGTGTCTCTGCTTCATTCCAATACATTCACTGAGTTCTGTAACTCCACCCGAGTTACACACCAGGAGTTCTCTTGTTTGTGGAGTGTGTTCAATATGCATATATTAACACCCTTTAAATTGTCTCTAGTAATGTATGGAAGGCAGCCTGATGTGAGAATGCAAAATCTTTTGTTTGTGTAAAGGAGGCCCACTCTGCACCAATAGAGAGGGTTAAGATGGGGCAAATCCTGCAAATTAAAGGGCGCTGAAAAAATCCTTGACCAAAACTAGAGCGCATGGATTTAAGGTGAGAGGGGAAAGATTTAAAAAGGGCCTAAGGGGCAACTTTTTTTCACTGCAGAGGGTGATGTGTGTATGAGTTGCCAGAGGAGGTGGAGGAGGCTGGTACAATTACAACATTGATGGAAATGTGTTGCTGGAAAAGCGCAGCAGGTCAGGCAGCATCTAGGGAACAGGAGAATCGACGTTTCGGGCATTAGCCCTTCTTCAGGAATCCTGAAGAAGGGCTAATGCCCGAAACGTCGATTCTCCTGTTCCCTAGATGCTGCCTGACCTGCTACGCTTTTCCAGCAACACATTTCCATCTCTGATCTCCAGCATCTGCAGACCTCACTTTCTCCTCAACAATTACAACATTAAAAGGCATCTGGATGGGTACATGAAAAGGAAGGGTTTAGAGGGATATGGGCCAAATGCTGGCAAATGGAACTAGATTAATTTAGGATATCTGGTCGGCATGGACGAGTGGGACCGAAGGGTCTGTTTTCATGCTGTACAACTCTATGACTCTGTAACTGTGACGGAGACCTCGCACTGTTGAGGTTACACGTGCGCTGGATGTGAGCCATAGGTAGTACGTCGCCTGATTCGAATCCCTTGAATGAACAGTTATCAATATTTTGAGGAGGCTTGAGGTGCAGTTATATTTTAATAATTGACTTCACATGCAGAGAAATGATGACAGGTAAATTATATTAACCAGGGTGCAATGAAAAATGGTCATTGCGAATTTGAAGTCCGAGAAATTGACTGCAGTTTTTCCAAGTCAATCAGCTGCTGTCTGTATCCTGGACTAGGACCAATGTCAGGATGCTCTCACACTCTCGAAACATTTTGATTTTCGTTTTTAAAAGGTCCTGAAAGTATTTATAAATGTGTTTTTAAGAGCGAACACCTAACGGGCCGTTTTAAAATATAGAGCTTTTTTAAAGTATAGGTGTTTGACTGTGCTATCGATGTATCGAACTCTTCTCAATCGCGTTGTCTCGATTTCGCTTCTCGATGCGAATGCAGTCATTTCGAGTTTGTCTTCTGAGCATATTAAGTGTCTTTGATGTGGAAACGGCTCCTCAGCGATGACTTTCAAGGTGCAGAAATCGCTGGGTAAACGAACAAGTTGCCTTACAGAAACATTGGAGAACGGGATGGGGGTTTCTAACGCGATGGTATCGAGTTGAGGAAATCGCCTTGTGTCTCTTCCAGCCCGCACGGCCAATCTCTGAGACAGACCCGGTGGAATACTGCATTGAGCAGGATGCTCCTTCAATCAGATTCCGAATCGGGCTGTCAATTTGATGCTCTCCCTGAAACAAAAGTTTTAACCCACGTTGCATTTTGTACAGCCCAAGTTAAAGTTTCTGATTTAACAGTGCCACCTGAGTGAATCAGCGGAAGAGAATTAAATAATTCATATTATTAGAGTGCACGTTTTAAATGTTCTATTTGTGACTAAATTCGATCGTTTTCCTCAGGCTTATATTCACACGATTGTGATAACGAACGTTTCAAGCCAAACACTGGGAGAGCCGAGCGGTGAAGTTTAGCTTTCAAAAGTCCACTCACTGTTTCTAGAGCGTAACCCGGGATCAAACCAGATAAATAAAATATGAGCATAACATCATCACTGCAAAACCAAGATATCATCGTGCACATACGGATGATTCCAATTTGTTTACGAAGAACGAAAATTCTATGATTATTAGATCCAATTGCCTTTCATCGAAAGTTATAACAATTTGAGGTGGACTATATTTTAAACAAACACAAAAACTCCCATCCCCGATGCATTATTTTCATATTTCTTTGGCTGTCTTCCAGTCCTTCTGACCCTGTGTGTTCCTTGCAGAGTACATATATCACAATGTGCAGTGATGCTGTTGTGCGGCTTTTTGAAGAGGAGCCATATTCGCCGATATTATACCCTGTTGGTCAGCAATGTTGGAGGTAAGCTGTTAAAATTGGTGCAACATTAGCTATGGAGAGTTAGTGCAGCACACAGGTAGCTGAGAATGTCCGTCAGTGTATGCTGAAAGTTTCTAAGTTTAATTACAAACTTTTGAGCAGGTTGTTCAGTGACTGACGAAGGCCTGGAGAAGACTCGGCTCATAAAATGTAAACAGAGATTCGCTTGCCTGGTTCTTATTCTCCTCTCTAAACGGTAACAGAATAAGTTGATGCCAGCATTGTAATTAATTTGTGAGCTGTGCTAATTCTGGTAATTTGAACCAGCCTCAATAATCTGGCTAAGTGCAGGCAGCCCGGTGGGATTCACACATTTCATGCTTCATTACTCAAGTCAAGCACCTCCTCTCAGTGTAACCTGAATGCGGACTGCTCTTTGAGATGAAAAGTGAGAAAAGAAAATCACAACAGAATTTTAAATTGAAACTTATCTTTAAACCTCCTCCACCACCCCCTCCATCCCCACCAACCGAAAACATCCGACTCAGATAAGATTAATGATTTTCCATGGAATTTAAGTTCAACATTACCTTGAAATTATAAAACAATAGGAATACTGCTCGTAGCGCCTGGAAGGTGCATCTTTAAATAACGAGGCTGATACACCTCAGCGGAGGTGGTAACTGCAGATCACAGACAATCCTGCACTCAGGAGGATTTCTAACATGACATTAAGATTGGCCAGAATTTGGTCCATCGTGACCTGGTCTGTTGTACTTAACATTATAAGGAGAATAACAGAGACGGTAAATCTATTCCACGGGTACAAATGATTGCGCAAGTGTCTGTTTGCCGTTTCCAACAACTGTCGCTTGCAAAGAGAACGGTGGCTCCCAATGTTAGCCATCTAGCAGTGCGCTGGCAGGCACCTTTTGATATTTCACAAGACTTCCACCAGGTACACATGGCAAACATGGAACGGCCCGAAAATTCCAGTATACCTACACTAACACGCACTCCTAGGTAGTGCCACTCGCTTAACAGACATGCACTTCAGAGCGAAATCGATCTAAAGTAAGTAAGAGAGATAGCGTCGTGAAATGCATTTATTAAGAATTCTGAGACCAACAAGATTCTTGTGGAGCGATTTCCTGCTGCACAGAGCGCATGATCTTGTGCAGTTGAAGTCTGATATGAATATGCCTGAGAAGTGTATACATCTAAAACTATAAGCGTATCATTAAAATAAATATATCTACTTAAAGACGACTAACAATTAACCTCCAACATATACACGAGCAGGTAGTTCACGTGCAGGGAAGGAAGCCATGCAAATATTATCAATACTTTAGTAGTGAGTGGCTGTTTAGTTTAAGCACGGAGGAGATTATATCTAACATGTACACAACAGAATATGCCTGAAAATATACACAAAGACATTGTGCACTGGACATTATTGAGTCGACCTTTTGCATTAGTGCAACAAGTGTCGGTCTGTTACAGTGCAAAGAAATGTAATTGATACTGGAGGGGACTGCTGAACAGAGAGAACAGAATTACAATGTTTCAACAAGCAATCTGCTTAGAGCAAGCAGGCTTTAGTATAAGTGCGGGTACATTATGAGGATATCCCAAGGAATTTCCTCAGAAAGTTGGAAAATAACAACAAAAATTCTAATTGCCTGAAGTCACCAATGCTTCCACTAACCCTAATTGGATTAAGTGATTAAGGGGATGGCTTTTGCTAAATAGCTAGAGAATCGAAATGTGAGACCTGGGCAAAAAATGACCATTTTGAGCAAGGAGGTTATTAAAGTAGCAGTAACTAACCTTATATCACCTAAACTTTTTTTTAAAAATTATAAACACCAGGAGACTAACGCAAAGCAATTGTAAAGTTGACGTAAAACACCTGTCGATTCCAAAATTAACAAAACAGTGAACATTAGTAAATAATGAAACATTGATTAAAATGCTTTGAAACCTTATGCATATCCAGACATTGCTTTCTCACTGGATATATAATACTGCTTAAGTATTGCATATCATTTCATGGAGCTGGAATCATCCGTTATCTACTCCAAAAGTCCTCATTGCAACTATGTCTCTAATTTCTGACCCTGCGCCTCACAGTGTACTTGTCAATGCTGATTAATTTATTTGGCCGACTTTTATTTTGACATGAGCGAATCCAATCGCAGAAATTATCCGCAATAAGAATTCGATTAAAGTTAACAACGTCAAACAAACGCCGACGCCAGCGCATTGCTAGGAATTAGAGCAAAATCAAAAGGCACGCTGGTTCGATTGTAGAGGAGACCAGCGGGTCGCATTTGTCCTTTATGTCGCAAACAGGTCCTTTTTTGTTTGTATACAGGTAACACAATACACGAGCAAAAAATGAGCAAAGCAAAGAGAGACAAAAAAAAAGCTACCCAACCATTCGGTGCATGTCGATTCATTTCCATCTGCCCTCTCTTTTCTCTCCGAAAAGCAACCTCGCCAGTTTTGTTTTTGCATAAATTCCGCCGAGCGTTTGCGCTTTCCTGCTGATGCTTTCCATTACCTGAACCGCCCCCCCCCCCCCCCCCCCACCCCCTCCGCTCCTCCTTCCACAACATCCCCAGTCATTGCAGATGCCTCTGTCTATTGTAGGCGCCTGGAAGACAAGGAAGCTCCCCCAAATTCACCGAGGTGTGACTCCTTTTTGTCATGAGTAGCCTTTGTTGGTGTTGTTGGTTGTCATTGAGGTCTGGTTGCCGATGGAGCTTCGTGGTACATGGCTGCTGTAAATCCATCAGTGCTGAGACAGGCGATTTTTTTTTTGAAGCTGCTAGGTGCTGACATTCCTGAGGAGTACGCAGGCGCGGACAGGTGGCACCCAACACTTTATGACCAGGTGAGATGATCCTGGAGAGGTAAAAGGAGAAATTACTCAACAGCTCGCAGATCTTTTGACGACACCACGGACAACTCGAGGCGATATGTCAATACTGGGCAAAATGGGGGACTGGCAGGTATGCGAACTTATCTATTAACTGCACTCCTTTGGCATTATTACAGAAGTCCCAGTAGCTATTGAAAGTTGCAGTCTGTTCCAGCGGTGCCTAATGTTTTATTATGTAGATGCAGCTCATTGATAAAGCCAAGGAATTGGGACAGTTACAATTTGTAAAGCAGTCAATGAATCCAAACTTTCTATCAGTATCTGCATTATGTTTACCTGCATGACGTAACTGATACAAACTCTATAAAGTTTGCGGTTGAAAAAAAAGATTAGATATCCAATTTACGGTACTGCAGGCGAAACTCTTGGTTTAGTTGATTTGTTTGGTTTAGTTGATTTGTTTGAATGGGCCCTGAAAAGGTTAACTCCATAAATACGCCTCAAACCTTTCTGTCTTTTCCCTTTTGCGATTTGAATTAATTTTCCTGTCAGTTTACTATCGCTACGGTGCTCTAGGTCCACATAAAGTAGCAGCCTACTGTAATCATCGCCATGTTACAATTTTTCCTAACTTGGAACCAATCACAATGAGATTAAAAACAAGAAAGATTAGCGTCTTGTTTAACATAGCGATTATATGACTTGTATTGGTCTAACAGTTTCTTAGAACAACACCAATCTTGGGCAAAACAACTATCTGATGAAGGAGCAGCACTCCGAAAGCTAGTGCTTCCAAATAAACCTGTGGACTATAAAATCTTATGTGAATTTTAACTTTGTCCACCCCAGTCCAGCACCGGCTCCTCCACATAATCGTTTTCTCAGGACAGATTAACTGATGTTAAATTTCATATTTTCTTTTACATTTCATTTTTTAACTACTTTTCAGATTGAGGAATGGCAGTTTGTCTGTCAACTGCCTTTTCACAAATACTCACGCTGTTTCAGGTTCATTGGAAATTTTACTTAATAGTCAATAATTTTTACAACGGGATTGAAATAGCAATAGATTTAACTATGTTTAGTGTGTGTGTTAAACTATATTAACTGATAGAGTATCCATTCAAATATATTTCTGTGAAATTTATGTACTATTTGATCCGTACAAAATGTGTAACCTAATCCCATTGTTTCATGTTTCCTAGATTTTCTGAAAGATTGAAAGTAGTCTGAAATAATGTGATATTGCTTGCGGGTTCCAATTGAAGAGTCATGCTCTCTGTATAATTTCCCAAACATTTGAGTGTATTTTCTAAACTGGAGTTATATAAGCTAACTTTGTTAAATAATTTAAAAGTTAGAACAGGTTTGACGTACCTAAAGTTTTGAAATGAGAAGGGATATTCTGTTTTAGCTGACACAAAAAGGTGTGCACCAAAGATTGTGTTTGTTAGATGCTGATTATTAACGCAGGTATTTATCATATTAGAATGTATTGAAATCCATCGTTCTATACAATAAACATAACGACAGCAGCATTCAAACAAAAGTATTTGCTGTACCGTATAACTATTCTCTAGCTTGTTTATGGTTTCTCCCGCAGAACGAAAAAAAAGTCAAAATATCTAAAGCACACGTATGACCAGGTACTACAATGTTGTAGGATAACTGGATCTTAAAAGTCCTCTTCACCTGTGTACCAAGTATGTGAATGCACAAATATCACGTACTTGAACATTGATTTAATAATCGATGCAGACTGCAACAGGTGTTGAAAAGTTATTTTCTTTTTGCCTATTTTGAAAAAGCAAATCGGGCAAATACTTTTTTAAAAATCCGTAAGGAGAAGATATTATTGTGGTTAATGGCATTTCACCTCTCTTCTCACACTTTAACGGAGAGGGCTACATTTATTCTAGTCCACTCTAACAAGACCTTGTGACCAAATGAACAGATGTGAATATTTCCCTCACCACAAAAAAATCGCTGGCATTTTTAAACGAAGTGAACCTTGTTATGGCTGCATGTGTATAGAATTACATTTAATTAAAAGAAGTGCAAATTAGGGAAGGGAGGAGCTGGAATACATTTCACCGGTTTAGGCTGCTCAGAAACTGCTCCACAAAAGCAGAAATAAAATCAGCATTGCATCACTCTTCTGATAAAAAGAGCTTCCACTCGACAGGAGCAAAAATTTTAATTATTCATTGTATTTGCTATAGCGATCGATTAGAAGTTAATTTCATACATTATTCTCAAATGAAATCACTCACTATGTTCTTATACTCCATGAGTCTGTCAGCACAGAAATGAACATTAAATGATTTCTAAACTAACTAGCATCAGTTTACCTGAGATCAGCAACTTATCAGTTGATAAAAAAGAGGGAGACCTAACAAATGTCTATTCCTTAAAGTAATCGAGATTTGTACACAGGTAACATAGAAAAGCTGCAAGTTCTTTGCTTTAAATCAATGATCTTGCAAACTCGTTATCTGTTTTAATACGTTGCTATTTTTAAGAGGTTACATCCCCTTCACAGCTCATGCAAGCAGCTTGTTATGAATAAATACTTCACAGTGGAAAGTGAGCAAATTAGGGGGGAAAAACAAATAATTTTTAAGGTAAAAATGCTGCCGGACTATTAGCGCCATCAAGAAAAAAAAGACATTAGATGCGTGATACTTTAATGTCATTGCATTGATAAATTTTAAAATCCAGGTATAAACAAAATATCTTCGCCCTTTAAGACCAAAGGGTGATTGTGACTCCAGCAATAAAAAATATTTTGAATTTAAATTTCAAAGTGTTCAGCCTTTTGGAGCGAGGTGTTCTGAATCGGTTGATATGTCGGGCCATCTAATTAAAGACAATAGATTCTGATGACATCTTTGTCCTAGAGCTCCACCAAAAATGGTAATGAAGATTAGCTGAAGACGACGCCTAGATCTGGTCACCCAGATTACCTGCGTTGATAGTTACCCTTACACACTTTCTCACCTTGAATGAAAGACTGCGATGCAACCTTCTGTCTCAATTCATAATTCATCGTCAGTTAGGCATATATTATGATAATAGCTTTAATGAAGCGGCTGTGAAGAGGTTTGCAATACGACGTTAGGTCAAAATAGTTTGCTTTTAAATTCCCTGTTCATGCATGAATTGAATAGCTACATAACAAACATGATTTCCACCTCAATGGTACCAAACCAACAGTCTACACGCTTGTTGTTTAAAGCCTCCAAATATCAAAGAAAGGTGAATGCCGAAAGAAGCTCTGGCGCACAAACCTAATATCTCACAGATAAGGAAAGGGACACGGCCACCGAAACAATCTAGTAGTAAAATCATCTGATTATCAATGCAATTCAGGATTACTGAGGTTTTCCACTCTGGTAAGCGTAAACGTGGAAATAACTTGCTGAGGGAATGTTGAAATTGCCCTTACTTTACCCTGAATTTTCCTGGGGAAAGTCAGCAAAAAGCAAGGTTATCGGAACCAGCTCGAAATCGGTTTCACTACATCCATTGTGAAATGGGTTTATTCTAAACTGCTAACTTAGTGAAAGGGCATATGGATGGAAATTGGGTGCTTGATGTGCAGAGGAATATGAAGTTAACAGTTGAATGAAAATATGGGTAATATTTATGTGTTAATAATTATCGCTATGTAATATAATGAAAATGTTAAGAACATTCGCCCTGTAGTTACATAGTAAACGATTGAGTTCGGTGTTTCAGCAAGGTTATTGCCTTCATTGGAAGGCACAATCAGGTAACGACAAAACAGTGCATGATCATTGTGTCTGCTGGGAAAAGAGTTAACCAAAGAAAAAAAGAAAGTCACATCGTATTCTGTGCATTGGTACAATGAAAGGTAAAGGGAGGGTTTAACAAGTAACAGAACAAGTAGCTCCATGTACATTTATTAACTGTTGTCCACCGCCAATGTATTTATGTTGACGTCCATTGCCAGGCGGCAGGGCAAGCTCTCTACCTGTGTCCATTGGAGCAGTAATGTGGTTGAATGAGTGTTTGGCTGGCGTTCATATGCTAATTGGGCTGTTATTAGCGAGTTACTAAAGAGCTGAGAGGGGAACACGATCGACCATTAGAGGGAGATCTCAGAGCACATTCAGAGCGCTAAACCAACACACACTCTCTGTACAGGACTGTCCGCTCTCTGAGACATCCAGTCAGCCACTTTTACACCAATCCATGAGAATGCTGTGGAAATTAGCGGACAATATCAAATATGAGGAGTGTGAGGTAAGCAATTTCATATTAGCTTCAAAAGAATTAAAATGCAGCTTTCAAAGCCCAGCCGAATGAAAAAAACAGCTGTGCATCACATCTCATTTAAACCGAATATTGCAAAGTTTTATTTTAAACATTAAGCATGTTTCACAATTAAATATTTTACAGAAAAATGTAGCATGTTAAAACAAATGAAGCACTAAGGCATTCGGCTTAATAATATTGTAAACTAATGCAAACGCCGATTGCAGTGTGCGTACCTCAGCTCTATTGTGTTGCAATAGCTCACGTTTGTAAACAATACAGGAATCGAGAGTTAAGAAACGACGTCCACTAGATTAAGCATGCGAAACGACAAATGTTTAGCCAACCTGGCTGAAAGCTTTCGCATACAAATTCTTAACAGAATCCTTAAAAACGGCCGAACCGCTGGCGATGTTTGTGAGAGTCAAGTCAAAATTAAAACATTAAGTTTGCTGCACTTATTTTCATAGAACGCTGTGGAAAAGTAAAATTTTGATCAAGCGAAGAAAAGGAGTTTACTTTTGTAGTCAATTATCAAGAACTAGTCTAAATTGTACATCGGTCTGCGTTTGTTGCTTAAACGTTCGTAATCCCCAACCCCCACCCAACCCCCTCCCCCCCAAAAAAAACCGCACATGGAAACATTGAAATCTGCACAAAATTGTGTCTTGGTCAAGATGAAAGGTTTTTGTGTTGTTTTTGTGTGGAAATGGCAGAAGGCGTTATAGATGGTTCTGGCTAAAGGCCGTGATTGTGCCCGGATTGAGAAAGTTGATCTAGAGTTTGCGAGGTAATATTTGGGGAGTTGTTTTGAAGTTGTACAGCCAGTCAAACGGGTTTTGTACAGCAGACTAGAAGACAGTTCACACCACGGGCTAAACCAAGCAGCCGTTTAGTTTCACTTTATTTCTTTTTGTTTTGAAAACGCGGCGAGGAAATTAGAAAAAAAAAATCCAAGAAAAGTATGAAGAGTCGGCGGGAGCTTCCGGCGGAGTAGGTTAACGATCAGAAGTGAAATCCGTTTGTTTGGAGCCGGTTTCGAGTTGGGTTTAGACAGGAGTTGTTTTTTTAGGATCGCAGTAGGGGAGCAGCTTGCGTAAAAGTGCGTGAAAACGAATGAGGGCTTTGGAGACTCCATAGTGTCTCTGTCGCTCCCTCTGTCTCTTAACTTTTAACCCATTGCACGATGGATCAGACTACTAGTGACCCAGGATCAGGGCAGCAGTCACCTCCGGATAAAGAGCTGAAAAGGAAGAGAGCTGAGAGCGCAGGTAGTCGCTCACCAGCCAGGAAGCGAGTGGCCGCGGACATGCCTTTGGCGTTTGCTGGATTCTCACACGATAACGAGGTGCAAATTCCTTCCCGCATCACTCTCTTTCTCTCTCTTTTTCCTTCCCCTCTTTCTTTCTCTTCTCTCTCTCTCCCCCCTCTGACTCTCACCATTCCTTCTCCCCTTCCCTCTCTCTCTCTCACTTTCGCATGCCCTCGTTCACTTGAAAATGTTCTCTTCTTCCCTGTGATTCGTCAGAAGCAGCAATGTGTGCCCCTCTATTCTCTCTCTCTCTCTCTCTCTGATTAGATACACTGATTCAACGGACGTCATTTATAACAGACACAGCTTTTAGTTGCTTCCTCGCTTCACGCTCGATTTCCGACCATTCTCCCCTTATTAAGTATTCGTGTAATATTAATAGTCATGAATATCTGCTATTATGTGCTGAGTGAAGCCACGGCTCGTCCTTAGAGGAGGAGAAAGAGAGAGAGAAAAAAAAAAGTTTGAAAAATCTACCGACGTGACGCCCTGAAACTAGACACAATTCTGATCATTTTTTTTTTGTTTGTGTGTGTTGTTTCCCAATGAAGAAATTGTTCAAGTTCTGATGGATTCGCCTGCCTTCCTCCTGCATGTGACTCCCCGGCGTTGTGATCGTGTTGTAGTTGTATAGTACTGGACTGTTTTTTCCAATTTTCCACCTCTAGGTCTCTCTATTTTTTCCCCCTGACGAACTCAGATCAGACTGCCCGCAGATGTTAGTGCACAGTTTCTCGGCCATGGTGAGTTTCAGTGAGATGACACTAAATTTAAACCGAGCCCCCGCCCCCTCCCCCCCCCCCCCAAAAAAAAACTGATAGCACTTTCGATTTTGAAAATAAAAAAAAACCCTAGCCTACCTCTTAAGGAGGATAATATTTTGCTGAATTCTACCCCGTGTGATAATTTACAATGACTAATATCGCCAGTAAAACGTACGCTTACCACCGCCAATGAAAGTGTCATGTCAGTGATGTTTCTTTAAAGAAATAAAATACTTTTTTTTTGTTTTAATGCAACTTTACATGTCTGATTTCGTTGCAGGACCGGCACGACGGCACGAGCAATGGGACTCCACGGTTGCCTCAGTTAGGGACGGTCAGCCAGTCTCCGTATCCGACCGCCCCGCCGCTCTCTCACACTCCCAACACGGACTTCCAGCCACCCTACTTCCCTCCTCCGTACCAGCCCATCTACCCGCAGTCGCAGGACCCCTATTCCCATGTGAACGACCCTTACTCGCTGAACTCGCTGCACCCGCAGCCCCAGCCGCAGCACCCGACCTGGCCTCAGCGGCAGAACCAGGAAGCGGGCATCCTTCACCAGCCCCGCGGGCTGCCCCAACTCGCCGGCCTGGACCCGCGGAGGGAATACCGGCGGCCCGAGGTCCTCCTCCACAGCACCCACGGACTCGAGTCCGGCCTCGGAGATACATTGCCCATCCACAGCATCGCACACGCCATCGAGGATGTACAGGTCGGTTGCCTGCTGTTCTTACGTTATACTGCTGCCTTGAGTTGCAATTAACTGTTTTCGAATTAGGGGAAATTCTCAACTCCTTCCTCAATCGCACCCCCCACCGCTGGCAAAATCTGCTTTCGTGCACCCTGCATCTGCTTAAGATTTTGAAAATAAAATCGACATGTAGGGATATCTGTCGTATTTGGATCTCTTTTTTAAATTGCCAATCAGGCGAAACAACTCTAAATTTATTTCTTTTCCAAATACCCAATATATATCAGCGTTATGTAATAACGTGCATCAAATGAGAACAAATTTGTCGTTTGCGTTGTTAGAAATATAAATTGCATCTTCCCTTAATTAAATCCAGCACTTGCCTTTTAACGCTGTCAATTTCTCTCATTCATATAAACAGTTTGGAATAGAGTAAATCAAATTGTATGGTGCGCTTTATTCAATATTTCAACTTTGATAAAACAGATTTATCCCAATCTGGACTCTGCCAAGAGCTGCAAAATTGAAATAATTAATTTTAAATATATACACAGTGCTGAAGATGTTTTAATTCCTCCCTCCACCCCGCATCTCAACGAGAAAATAAGAAACCGTTTATTAGCTGTGGCGAGTTACAAAGACCTGGTTTCAATGCCTGTGGTCATTGTTGAGTTACAGAAACGAGATTGCAAAATACAAAAGGCATGCGTCCATTTATACTAAATTGTTCGTTTTTCAGCTCCGTGGTGAACTGTGCTTTTGAATTATATTATAATATGAACGGGCTCCTTCAGCAATAATCTGGAATAGTTATTAGTGTGTTATTACTTACCTTGCAAACAAAGGATGCATATTAATGCGGAATGAAAACCATCCGCCCTCTTGGTAGCTGCATTTAAGGCTATGCTCACACCCCCTCCCCAAATGTTACTCTTAATTTCGTTTAAAAAGTGCCGATTTTAAAGCTCTCGTAAAATATTCATAAGCAAGAAACCGTCATGCATTCATTTCCAAACAAATACTCATTATGAATGCTTAGAGCGATTGAAAGCTGTTCAACATTCTACTTAATACCTGCGGCAATACTTCACCGAAATGTGACTGGCTCTTTAACACACACACACACACAATCTGCTGTAAACAAGCTTACAAATGCAGCCTTAACTGTATGATATGCGTCCCCACTACTTTAGGAGAATATTTAACAACAAAGGCATAATCTGCTCACAAAAAAGGTGCTACATAGAGAAGAAGGGGAGAGAATAAAAGTCTAAATGGTTCAGTTTGTTTTGGTGCGACTGTGTTTGTGTGATACCGGAATTAAAAAGTCTTTGCCTTAGTAAAGTATTTGGTCGGAGCTTTGTGTTTCTGTGATGTGTGGGGAATCTGCCGATCTGGTTTTAGAATGCAATGATTATTGATGATGATTATTGAAACCTCTTTTAACACTCTGGTGTCAATTGTTCAGATTGTCCAAGTGGTGCCAATTCTGTACGTCTTTGTAGTGTTGCGAGTGGGTGTTAAACGCTTTTAGCCACCATGATCTTGGGGGTGGGGAATCTTATTTTATAATACTTGCATAAAACCATGCAGCCTCCCAGATTAAATTATTTTTCTTAAAAAAAATACAGACCTGATCTTAGTCATGAAAAAAATCAGAACCCCGACAAATTCAGTCACTTTCCGGGTCGTTTTGAATGTATGGTTGATGTGGACAGAGTGCCAACATTAATTTAAGCAGCCGATTCAAAATTAGTTCGACTTAAAATCAAAAATCACTCGGGGCAAGTTGCATGTGAATGGTTGAACCACGTTTTGAGAAGAAAGGATAATGGAAACTCTCCCAATGATGTGATGGGGAACTAGTGCTAGCTTTAGATGCGGAGCATATCATAAATAATAATAAAGAGAAAAATCAAAGCTGCATGAATAATGTTAGATGGGTCGCTGACATTGCAGCGGCGATCTGGAAGTGAGTGTTATTTGTAAATGAACTGATTGTTCTGCAGTGATTGCCAATCGCTCAGTCTCAGTAGAATTCATGTTCACTTGGCGAACATATTCCGACGCTGTGCTGCATGTTGATGTTAAAATGAACAAACTTGCTTCATTTAATAACAAGGAAAAGCTGAGGGTTTTGTTTTACTGTAAAATATCTGCCAGGGGATGGTCATCAGAACGACTTCCCACCCCCTATACAAACACATACATACAAGATACATATTATACAGCCAAGTTATCAAATAAATAAATCTCACAACTTCACTTGTCCCATCAAGCCCAGAAATCCATTCATTAGAACAGGGGGAAGAATAGTGTTTCGCCTTATGCAAATATTGGACAAAGAGCGGGAATTATCATTCCATTATGACAATGTATTGTCATTTTTGTTCAGAAGAATGAACCAGGCTCTGGGTAGATTCTTACAACTTCTGACATGGCTCAGTTTCATGCAGTTCTTGCCATTCTAAATGTCTGCAGTCTTTATTTCCGCAAGTTTACGGTAGTATTCTTTTTCTAAATTCCGTTTCAGCATGTTGATGACCAAGGTATTAACATCCAGGACCATACCGTCATTAAGAAAGGCAAGTTGCTTTATTTAATCTTCTCATCCAACATGTTTGCACAGGCGGTACACAGCTCACCGAATCTTGGCTGTTTTTCTCCAGTTTATTGTGTGCAACATCTCATGTCAAACTAAGAAACAGCCATGATGGGTTGCAGGAGAGTTGTTTCTGTTGTTATTGGTCTTGGGTTTCGCGAGAGGAAAATATCCTGTCTGTACATCTCAGACTCCGAGCGTTGGTGTGGGTTTAAGGAATTCCTTACAGTCGTGCTCCTTTAATGAGCAAAGGAATTAGGGAGGGTATAAATCAAACCAAATGCCTGAACTTGCAGAAGCAATTATACTGTCGATTGGCGTTACATGCTTTTGAGGGTCTGGTTAGTCATGTGCATTTAGACGTGTATTTATTTCTGTGGGACACTGGTTGGGAAATGTGCGTTCTTAACTTAGCCATCCCAAATAGTCTGCTGCTTCCATTGCTGAATTGCTACGCGGTTGTTTTAATTCTGAGGATATCGAAATCGAATTAATGTGGGTACAGATTATGCACTGTAAATGCGTAGTAATTCATAAAACTGCAGCATACGATTAAATGGCTTAAGTTTCATCTTTCTACTTCTCCAGGTTTTGTCACGTCAAATTACATGTGCAAGGGATAAATCTTAAGAGATGCTCTTTCCACGTCGACATGATAATTGGCTCTTTTATTAGTAATCTCAAGAGTTCGTTTAACTCCTATTGTCTCTATTAGCCTCCCCAGAGCTATTAATGTCACAAGTGATCTATCCGGAACTAGAAGCTCGACGTCTTCAAAGATCCAGAGTAGATTTCCAGTGGCATGCAGAGAAAGCCAAACCAGGGCACTTGATTACACTGTAAAGACCCTTTTGTGTGTGTGTAGGGAACACGTGCAGGGCAATATTTATAGGAACCAAGCACAGAGTCTCTTAAGACATATTCTAGACGGCTAACCAGTAATAAAAACGAACAGTTTCTAAATAATTTTGGGGGAATTTAGCCAGTCGGTGGACATGTTACATTGTTTAGGTCTCATAGTGCATTGATAATCAGCTACCCAGATGTTCATTTTAAGCCTAACCGCACTCTCTTAGCTCTGAACAGTTAGAGCTAACCATCGGCAAAAGCCAAGGCTATTTCACGAAAACGTCAGCGTTAATTTTCTGTGAATCACTATCGCGATTCTTTTTAGTTGATTTATTTTCGCAATGAATTGATAAGTTTGGTTTGGAATTTGGCATGTTGATGTTCCACTGTATATAGTATACGTTCGTTCTGTAGTCAAAAGCAGTGCTTATTTTACTCGCGTGTTTAGATGTAGGGTAGAAGAGCTGGTGCAGAATGTAACAGGATCGAATTAGCTTGAGAATAAAACAGAATAACATCCTCCAACACGTCCTATTATTGTAATATTTATTCTATTGGGAAATAAATGCATACAAGTATATATTGTCTGAACAAATAACTAAGTGTGAAAATGAATACAGTACAATGCAAAGGGATGCTGGGAGTTTTAAAGGGTAACTGGAATAGATTAGAATATGTATTTACTCTTGACTTGTAACATAAAGCATCTATTTGCGTTCCATTGAAACACAAATTTTCTATTACACAATGGAAATGATTTCACTATGACATTAACTGACATTGGCATAGACAGTAAAACGCGCAGTTAACAACATAACTTTGGGAAGACCGTCTTTATAATAAAAAAAAGGTGCAATTCGATCTGAATGTCTTATATTTTGCACAAATGATCAGATTTCATTTTATTTTAGTTTTTAAAATGCACAATCTAAAGTCCAATTCAGTGGAGAGGACAGTTTGCAGCAATGTGCGCAGCGATTGCTGCTTATGACGGCCATATATCCTAGTAATGTGACAAAGGCCCCGCTTTATTATCGACTCTTTCATCGAATCTAATCCGAATCGGTCCAATTGAATTGTTTTAATATATCGTGCAGAGGTTGGAATTGTTGAGTTAGCGGGGGCCACAAGTACAGAGAGTTGTAAAGTGGCCATCTATGTTAGCTGATGGACATGGCAGATGTGCGCTTTTCAGGGGATGGCTGTTGATTTGTCTGATGGTTCTGTTTCAGGTCCCATGTCCCTATCTAAGTCTCACAGTGGGGCTGTCACCTCGATCTCACTCAATAAAGACGGGCTCTTTGGCGGGGTTGCGAACCCGAACGAGGTGTTTTGTTCAGTTCCGGGTCGCCTCTCCCTCCTCAGTTCAACATCAAAGTACAAGGTGACGGTGGCGGAAGTGCAGAGACGCCTGTCTCCGCCCGAGTGTCTCAACGCCTCGTTACTGGGAGGAGTGCTTAGGAGGTGAGGGCTACTGGTGCGTTGGACACCCTCCTACACATTTCCGCTTCAGAGATGGATAGGCCAGCACACACACCAATGAAAATTCCTTTTTAATACATCTGATTGTTAAATTATTTTAGTAATGCTACCAATATTTATTTTCACTCTTTGCTAATTGTTTTTGTTCTCTATCTAACCCTTAAAGGGCAATTATCACATTTTAGACAGAGTAGTTAACACTTGCACTGCAGATTGCCATTCTTTTGTATTCTATAAACACATATTCCTTTGGGTTGCCAATATATCAAAGGCACTGAATACAGTAATAAACTAAACATTTTTAAAAATTATACATATATTCTTTACAATTTAAAGTAAAATGCTTTTGGGACAGTCTTAGAAAGGACGTGTTCCTCACAAATTGCCTCACAGTGTGGACGAAAGTAAGACCAAACACAAATGTGAAATCAAATTCATTCAGAATCTAGTAGATTATTCTGAGATTTGGATTGTTAAAGGTGAAAAAAGAAACAGTGAATTTTATTCCATAGCGGAACTACACTCCATTTGAAAATTGCTTCGTAATTCCAAAATGTGCATTTTAAAAATTTCGTTGATTCAAGTCTAGAACAAGAATATTATTAAATATCTGAAAGTAATGTGTAACAGGACGTGCATCCATTTTCAATTTAACCAGGAGCTCCCCTTTTTCTTAATAGGGCGAAATCTAAAAATGGAGGACGGTCTTTAAGAGAAAAATTGGACAAAATTGGATTAAATTTACCGGCAGGCAGGCGCAAAGCTGCTAATGTAACGCTGCTAACCTCACTTGTTGAGGGTAAGTAAACTTTATTGCATTTTTCTCATATCTAAACTGAGGCGAGCTAATAAACGTGGGTTGTTTCCAGTCTGGTACAAGAGCGGGAATTTGTTTTTGTTTGCGAAGCCACGTGCCTTTATGTAACTCACCAGCACCAGCCTTGCCTCGTGTTAACCCATCAATGTGGCATAGAAATAAACACGCAACTGAACATTGTACTGTCTGAGACCTAGTATATACATCACGCATTGTGCAAGGTTATTAAATATGTAGCCTGGCTTGACCAGACCAGATACAGCCAGAAGATGCTTGTTGTGAGCAATGTGGGCAGGTTGTAAGAAAAAAACTTTTTTGTAAAAAAAAGGTGGTTGCATGAATTGATTTAGACATTTGTTTACTAATGACTGAAAAATCTTCCAGTGAGCGAGAAGCTAATGAGAAATCCTAAACCACAGATCTGTTAATTAACATGCTGCTTTCAGGATTGGTGAGTAGTGTAAAAAAAGACTAGTGTAGATCAGGCATCACAGCAAGTTCAGTACATAGGAATCTTCCATCATCTAATTTGCAGAGAAAGAGAGAGAGAGATAATGAACAGATTATGCTAAAACATTATTTTGATTAGCGGAGTGGAGAATACAGTCTCCCCCATCTGATTTATTTCTGTTTTTCATTGGATGCCTTAAGTCTGGTCTAAGAGTGAAATGCGTGGTTGTATCTGTTTGTAATTGATGCTCATTGTGTGCGGAGTAAAGGTTGTAGTGCCGCCAGAACTGTGTTGAGAACGGTCCTGTGTGTCAGGGTCTTGTGGAGAGAGCTTCTTAAAGAAAATCATTACTTTAATCTGATTATGGTTCTGGGTTATAATGAGCCAGGAGTGGATTCACGCGTAGATGGTTTGCTGATAAATGTGTGACCAGTTGGATTTCTAAGGGGGCAGGCTGTTGGACTGTGTCCTGTTGTTATTGTTTATGATCTGTTCGATTTTATGGAAACGAGTTACTGGACTGTGCCTTTGAAGCACTAATTGGCGCATGCGTCCTTCCGGAGCTGGCTAATGGCAGGAAGCCCTGCAGTAAAACCCAACTGGTTCAGGAAATTAAAACCAAAGGCTTTGAAATCAACAAAAAGACAGGGTTCTAGAGAATGATGTATTCTAACCGTTCAAGAGGAACAGACATATTTTTATACATATATATAATTTGTCGTTTGCAAAGAATGCATATCTTTCAAAATGTTCACGTATGCAATACTTATACTTTGCAAAACCATGCCTTTATTGATTATATTGACCAGCTGATTGCTATTATATATAAAAAAGTAGTGAATCGCTCCCAATGCCAGTTCCTTCTGCTGGACTGTATTGAACTGCATGGGCACTTAGTTTGAATCGTGCTCCTTTTAACTGATTTTTTTTTTGTTATTTTTCTGCCTGGTCAATGAACTGTTTCTATTCTCTTTGGTCGCTGCGGTTGATCTCCAAACCGTTCTTTTATTTAAATAATCGGAACAAGTTCAAATATATCCACACAACTCTTTTTTACAAAGTGTTGTCCAAAGCCAGTCTAGGTCTTGGGAACCATTCCGATATAATGTTTCCTTATAATGTTTATGAGCCAACATGTGAGAGATTGCAAACGGCCATTGCAGTACTGTATTACCACAACATGCTTTGGTATTTAGTTGCTTTGGGGTTTACAGAACATAGGCTTAAGTGCAAGAGGATGTTGTAGAGACATGGCTTGGACTGGTACTGAAGGCATGACAACAAAAGAGATATTGTCAACTTATTTGATATTCTATCCAGTTCACTGCTTAGCTCCTCGTAATGTCGTTAAATGACTCACTGGAGCTTTCCGATTTTTTTTATTGCATGCTTCAAATATTTAGTTTGTGACAAATGGTACTATGAGAGTTCCAGCAGGGTACTTTTGAACTATTTCTTCCATTATGATGACTGAAAGAAACCCGGAGTGCAGCATGCGGATGTTAGTTATCCTGTAATACAATCTAAATATTTAAAGAGACATTACCATTTTTTTGCTGCTGGGCAGTACCATGAGAAAAGTGATCGTTTTGAACAAACCTGCAAACAATATGGCTTGCTACCTGCCTTATCTCAGTCATGTCATTAAATTTAATCGACTTAATAAATAGCCCCAACCAAATTTCAATAATGCAAGTAAAAAGGCAGCCATCTTTTATACGGCTATAAAATGGGTTTGAGCCACTTAAAATGTAATATGTCCAACAATTCTATTAAACATTTTGAGAACGGTTGCTGGCATTAGCTCGCTTGTTAAATCAATTTAACATTATCAAAACCAAATGCGTTTAAAAAAAAATATAAAACCCCTACCTCCATTTTGAACATTGCTCTTCATTCCCCTGCCCAGGTGAAGCTGTGCACCTTGCCCGAGATTTTGGTTATGTTTGCGAAACAGAATTCCCAGCCAAAGCAATAGCTGAATATGTCAACCGGCAACATTCCGACCCGAGTGAACAAGTGACACGAAAAAACATGTTACTTGCAACAAAGTAAGTCTTTTTTTAAATTGAAAACTTTAGCTGAGTTCTTTTCCCCCATGTGGATTTTGCTCTGCTGTTAATTGCTGGCACATGGTGTGCGGGAACAATTCAGAATTGAACAAGGTGAATATCCTAACAGTGACTATTTGTTTTCTGACAAGTGCTTAGAAATAAGTGATAGATGGTAGAAGTTTTAGCTGCGAAATCTAAAACAGTGGTCGATGTCAGCCCAAACCAGGCCCTCACACCTGGTGTATACTTGTATTATCAGTATTAATTGTATGATCCGCTGCTGTCAAAAGCAGCGCCGCCTCAGTTGGGGTCCAGTGTTTTCACTGTCAGAGGATTGAAACCACTGTCATTTTGTGAGGTCACACATCACAGAGAATTACTTAAGCCATAATATTTTGCCGGCAGTTAATAAACATTATTTAGCAGTGGGTTGTAGCCGAACTGCTTGGATGAAAAGGCATGTGTGAAAAGTAAATTATCTGCGACGAAATGTTGAAGGTTTTGTTTTCTCTTTCCCAGTGTTGTTTTCTAGCCTTTAATTAAGAATTTGAAATGTCACCGAAGGGCATTGTGGTGCAGAAGTGTTGGGAGGTTGGTGCTGCAATTTGTACAGAAGGCTGCACGCCCACTGAAATAAGCATTCCTTCAGAAGATACAGCACAAAACACCTAGAAATAGGGTTTACATAATTCTGGCAAATTACAAAACAGACTTAGTCTTTCTTTATACTAAAATTTCAAACATAACTAGATTCACACACTGTACTACCCTCAAAGCTACACACATGTGCACACACGTCTGGTATTAGCTCGGTTTGTATACTCCAAATATGTGATGATTTCACCCTCATTATACTGATCTTTCTTAAGAGTGGCGTGTTGTTGAGCACTTTTGGACATTACCCCTCTATTCGATTTTCCAATTTGGCTTTAATGAATCAAATTGCTGTGTTTATATTATTTTGGATGGGGTACTCCCAACATATCAGCAACCTGCATGGGAGACAAAGATTACTTCTGACTCTGCAGCTCTGTGAATAACTTGATTGTCACACAATTGCATTCTGGTATGAACATTTTAAACTGGGAGTTGAGCTTTGGTGTACTGGGGTCTTGTAACAGAATAGTGGACATAATATTAAATGGCGTGCTGTTTTGTTGCAAGCGTGAAAGTTAGATTTGGGAAGAGGGATGTTGATAAACATGGCCACCACTTGTACTTTCCTTGCGCAATTGTGTGTTTCCAGATAACATTTATATCGGGCTATTGAAGTGAAACTTTGTCGTCATGAATGTCATTTTCGTGCAGAACAATAGCCTACGGTCCATTCATTTAAATGGAACAGGCATTATCCAAAACTTGGTTTAGACATAACGTTAAAAAATTGTCCATTTCAATTCGGAACAGAAAATGTATGTACAAGGCATTGACGCATGATCAAGGTGAAGCACTTGTTAATTTGTACCTGTGCCATGTTTATCCGAGTGGAAGAGCGGAACTTTTCCGGAAGTTAACTTGAATGCAGTTTAAAAGGACAATTTGCGAATAAAAGCTTGCCGTCCAATCTCCCCCGGAGATGTGCAGTATCTTAAACATTACAACTTGTTCTCTTAATTTTACAGACAAATCTGCAAAGAGTTTACAGACTTGCTGACTCAGGACCGATCTCCTTTGGGGAATTCTCGGCCAGCCCCGATCCTGGAGCCTGGCATTCAGAGTTGCCTCACTCACTTCAGCCTCATCACACACGGCTTCGGGAGCCCGGCTCTCTGCGCCGCCATCACCGCCTTGCAGAACTATCTCACCGAAGCGCTCAAAGCCATGGACAAAATGTACATGAACAATACTCCCAACAACCACACGGGCGAAAACCCCAGTAAAAGCGGAGACAAGGACGAGAAGCACAGAAAGTAATGGGATAGTTTAAAAACAAGTACAATTTCGTAAAAAATAAATAAAATAAATAAAAGTTGTCATATAGATGTGACTGTTTCTCCCTCAACCTGGAACCCGGAGCCTTAGCGAACAGTGCAGGCGATGAAGAATTTTGAACTGCTTTTGAAATGACACGAAAAAAAGTTTCTGAACTTTTTACCAAGTTAAAACTTCATCCGACTGCCTCCTGATTGACATAACCCCCCGTTGTTTATCTCTGTTAAGGTTGTAGTCACAATCATTTAAGGAAGGTAACGAGGACACATTTTATCAGTATTGTGAATAAACCTGCACAGTTCCTCTGTCATAATCATCGTTGTAGAGAAAAAAAAGTCCTCTAAGGTAACGGTCAACTTGAACATTTATTGCAACTTGCAGTCCGCGGTATAACAAGGGAAACAGTGTTCATGTATGTATATATTTATTTATGTGTAATTTAATGGGAATTGTAAATATGGTGCGTCTGTTTAAGCCTTTATTTTATTTAACTGGTGATATCGTTTACCTCCTGTTAGTGGGTTTTATTCCTCATCAACCACAGTAGTTCTTTCCGTGATTTTTATGGTACTTATTTAGAAAGGTATTGGGTAAACTCTGGGATACACATTTTAGCCCTCTGTAGCATGTCGTGGCGATAAGCAGTTGAACAAAATCCAAGGGGTTGGTGGGGTGGGGGGGGGGGGGGGGGGGGTCTGAGTTTTATACAAGCATCGAAATTAGTTTATAATACCACAGAAGTCCGAATTTTAAAAAAAAAAGTTAAGATCTTAAATGAAAGAAGCATCTGCGATGCTTTTTTTTGTGTTTTAAAATACCCCACGTGTTGTGACAAAGGAATTACCTGACACCATGTCCCCTTCCCTCCTGACAGAATCACAGCAATAAACTGATATTGTCTATAGAACGGTTTAGTATTTTATTGTTGAACTGACAGCATTTGGGACGACCTGATACCTTGTATGTCCGCTGGCCAAATTGGAAGCAGTTTTTAGCTGTATTATATAGAGTTGTGTTGGCAATAGTTTACATGCCTGTCGATGTATCATAGTCCTTTGTTACCCAGATAAATAAATATTTGATACGCTTTATGTCGATTTTTTTTTATTCAGTAGCTGTCTTTGCCCAGGCGTATTTTAACTTGGCAGTCTTTTCCTCCAGCCCTTCAGTATGCTTTTGCAGTAATTGGGTTTAACTCTCCCTTGACAATTGCTCCCCTGCAATAAGCAGCTGAACCCATTGTTTCCCTCAAGTATAATAAAAAATCTTGAACTTTCAAGTTAGAGTTGAGCAGGCTCGCTCTGGTAGGTTATTGAGTCATACTCAAAATAAATGATAAACCAGGCTGGGGCGGGGTGTGTGTGTGTGGGGTGGGGGGGGGGGGGGTGGGGGGAGAGAAGGGAAGGGTTGGGTGGGTGTTGGTGGTGGTGAGGTGGAGTTGATGTAGAGAGGGAGAGAGGAAAAAATAAGATGTATTGCTAAGGTCTTCAGTATCCTGAAATAATGTACCTAATGATGTGACAAGTCAGTAAATAAACCTCGCAGATTTTCGTGATGCTTTACTTACCAAATGTCAATTTGCTGTTTAACTCGTTATCAACCCTACTTCAACGTCGGCATTAAACAGTTTTGCTTTACGGAATAACAGATAATCTCAATAATGTTAATATTTTCCCCAGGTTTTCCTGAATCGAGCAAATATGTTGTGAAATGTTATGAACCGTTTACAGTGTTTCTTAATAAGTCGGCGTTCCCCAACACACAACATTGTTTTATACGTGCTTTTTTTTATTGTTATAGTACAGTGCACCCAATAGGTTTAACACAGTAAGGTTGAAAACGGCATTACCCTTTTTATATTGCATTTTTACAGGCTGGATGATTCGTGAATACAGAAATGTACACGCTATGCACACTAATGTTTTCCAGCCAAAAGATGGAATAAGCTTTTGAGATAAGGGAAGTTTAAGAAAATATAAACAATCGGGTCGTTTGGACCATGTTGACTGCAACGTTTAATTATTCTTTGTCAAATGCAAGTTAATTTGACTGTAAATGATAAACACTGAAATTCTAAGCCTGATAAACCAGTTAGTGTGTGTTTTTGACAGAAATGAAATGCACAATACTAGCAGGTGAGGTGAAGCGTTGTCTATCAGGGCTGTTTTTCTTGGCTAGGTCTCAGAATGTGTGTGGGATACTGTACTTACCTCGGGCACAATGGCATTCATAAACAGTGTTTCAAGTCTGCTGTTTATACAGAGAATAGACACAAAGCCCATTTTTAAAAACATCAAAGTATATTTATTAAATGCTAAATGCAACGTCAGAGCAGAGGTGTAAATCCACGGGAAACATATCTTAATTTTAAATAATGCTGAGTTGACAAAACGACAAAATTAGCATCTGTGTGTATGTGTAGTTTAACAGAACGTGACATTTTAATATTGGTCTGAGTTGATCGAAGTGACAATGGCATTTTAAAGAAGTGACAGATATTTTAGTGACTCAATTTTATTATGTTAAAGGGTTTAAAAGTTTTTAGAAGTCTAGCGGAATAACTAGGGAGAATTTCGCCACATTGAAAATGCCTTATGCTTGTTGATTTAGTTCCTGTATGACAATCAGTCGCAAGGGATTAATATTGATTTTTTTTTAAAAAACCGTTTCGAATAATCCCGAGCCTGAACGATTCATGGTGCTTTGATGTGGTAAACTTATTTAATAATTTTGCATAATATTTTGTCAATTATATTACTGCAATGCGGACCTGGCACTTGAAACTAACACATTTCAGCTGTTAAAAAAAACAGTTCAGCATTACCCCAGTGGTAATTGTTGGCCCAGCTATTTGTGGTGATCTTCTGGTTAGATTTTCAATGTTGCGAATTACTTTTGATAAGAACTGCGATTTGCTAATGCCTGTTCCTGGTGGAATGATCAGATGCGCCTCTCTGGTAGAAATTTGTGCTGGTTTCATGGCAATGGAAAACTTATTGGCCGCTGTTGTCTTACAGCTCTGCGTGTGTTTATGGGGAGGGTTAGGGTTAATTAGCGCCATTATCAATCATTAATGCTTGCCTAACGTGTCCAAGGTATAATCAAGTTAGAAGGCTGCAGTCAACATCTGCTTCGTTCCAATTAAATATTTTATGCTAAATCATTTATTACTTGAACAGCTCGCCAACCTTCCCCAAAGAGGCTGATTGTTTTTGTATCACAATCATAAAATAAAGGATGCTTAGTCAGTAAAGAGGAATCTCACCCTGAGGGTCTAATCTATACAAAAACCAAATAGTTAGAAATAACTCTGACATTTGTTTTGGTCGTTTTCTTCAGCCAACTTTTGTATTTAAAAAAAAAATGAGAATACATAAAGATCGCCTGGGTAGGAGCTGGTCAATAAGCAAGTCCGTTATTGGAAATTGGGGGGTAACAGTGGCGAAATAAGTCATTAACGTTAAGGGTGTTTCAAATGCAACTAATTCAGCTCGGCAACACTTTCAGGGTCAATAAGCCTTACAAGCCAATCCTCCTAAACCCCTCCCCCACTTCCAGTGAGGCGTACGAAACAAAAAAAAACGTCGCTAAAGTGTGGCGAAGTGGAAAGAACAAGCCCTCAAAAAAAAGTTGCTCCTAATTCTTTGTAGGCAATTTCACTCAGGTCCCAGGATGAGACACTCGTTAACAAGATTTCAAATGAAAGACAAGGCAAATAATTCAATGCATAGTTCGATAAGAGGTGAATCATTTTCCGGGTGTTCAGCTGTGTCACCTTTCCGCAATCGCATGGTTTCTGTAACAAATAATCCCGAATTACTGGGACCTAGAACCATCCGCATAGCCTAAGAGGCGTGGCGCTGTGGTGTCTATCTGTCAAACTGTGTCGTCCTCATGCTTATGCTTAATCAGTCCTTCCTCTTCTGAGACTGTGAGAGTTAAATTCAGTGAGTCGTGAACTAAATAGTTCAAGGATGTGAGAGAATTAGTTAAGATTTCGGGTGTGTATATTGTAATCTGAGGAAGGCTACACACCCCATGTGGTAACTTGCCTTTTCACCTTCTAGATGGAGACTGGTTTGCTAGCCATTTCCAGCACGTGTTGTTTCTGGTTCCATGTTTCCCAACATTTTCAGCTGCCCCTCTTTTCAGTGTAGTAAAGCAAATGTACTACTATTATGAGGACGCATCTTATCGCAATGTAGATGGGACAAAATGCAGGGTTACCACTAGATTTCAATTGCTTGGTATACTTCCACATTCGCTGTCTTTCTGAAGTATGTCTTCATTATTGTTACTTTGAAATCAACCCCGTTCCCGATTTAGTACTGTGTTTAAGGTGTGCACAGACCCTTGTTCTGTGCACCTGCCAATGTGAGCATCGCTAACTGGAGGGAAGGGTTGAGAAAAGTTCATTTCTTCCAAGGGTTGTCAGTGCTGCAGAGTAATATGCCAATATTAATTGTATAGGAGTGATCTTTCTGAGGTGTTCAGTGTGTAACTTGTCTTTCTTTATTTGTAGGTACAATGTTCTGGATACAGGGTAGGTGCAACTGATTTTTGTTTTTGCCAAGTGGATTTGTAGTTATAGTTAAGACATATACATCGCCTCTATTTGGTGCTACGTTTTCATTCGTTAACTTTACCGCTGTTTTTACTGTATGAGTTCGGGCTCAATTCAAACTCCTATTTTAAGGTCAAAGAAGTCAGATTCATTTTTTAAATCAACATGTCGCGCTAGCATGGTGTGAACGTGCATTGATATTTTACAGCAAGCAGACCCTTTACTCTCAGAGGCGAGCTTCTTAAACGAAGACATGCATGTAGATTGACCTGCTCCCTATTATTTGGCAGTGAGTGATCTGAGGGCTCGGGTCATTTGAGGTTTTCCAACTGCTAACCAATCCTATTTGTCACTTTTGAAAGAGGAACAGGATAAAGAAGTGGCTGAAAATAGGGAACCCCCTCCCCCCCCTTCCATTGAACTCATACAGTAATGTAATATCGATGGAGTTAATCAGTGCTTAATGATGTCATTTCACAGAACCCAAGAGGACTGAGGTGATAGATTTGTGAGAGTTAAAAACCTACTTTTAATTGATAGATCTAGTTAATGTAGAAATTGCTCCACCCATTTACCAGCCAAACTATTGTTCGACCCTTCCCAACATGAACCCGAAAATGTTTTGTTAAACACAGGTATTTGGTGAGAGTAGGAACGCCATCGCGAATTTGTTTGAAATGTGTCCCGTTAACTAAACAGAGAGTGCTAGGTCGAACCATTTCATTTTCACGCGTACCTATGATGGCCTCTTAATGGTGATCGCTCGAGGGTAGGAAATCCTATGAAGTCTCGAATAAGGGCATGGCCGAAGTCAGGAGCAGAAAAGGGCCGTTGCGGGATACCCGGTCAATCCCTGGGAAGTCAGTCAGCACATTGAGATTACATTAGAAGAAGTAGGATCTGTAAGTCCACTGGAACATCCTTTCAATATTACGAATGCGTATCTGCTTCCATTTCTATGTACCCATCTTAAAAATAACATCAGTATGAAGTTGAACAGTTTAATTCCTACATTACTGGATCCATTGCGGTGTTTATGTTATGGTGTAAGGAACCTCGGTGAAGTCTTCCTCTGTATGTGTGGGGAATAAGATCAGAATATAATTCGTTGAGCACAAATTGACTTTTTTTTATTTCCAAGTAATCCATGACGAGATCTTCTCTGCTGATTGGAAACTTAATGTGAGTCAAATAATTTGTTCCCAAGGCCTTTTGCTTTATTATTTGAGGAAGTCATATACATTTCGGACAGAATTTGAGCGTACTTTATTTTTAGTGTCCCCGGACTCAAACTAGAAAACATGTAATGAGTCTAAACGTCCAAGATGAGGCTTCACTGGAGGATTAGAGCACATCATGTCAACCGAACGTCCAGGCAAGGGCTGCGCCATCATGAGTGATATTTATTGCTGACATTGAGGTCTCTTCTCCCCGTCTCAGATGAATATTTAAAAAAAAACATCCAAAGAGCATTTGGGACTGCACCAGTTATGGTAGACAACATGTATTCCTTGCCCAACACTTTAAAACCGTGGAATGGAAGATCTATGTTAGACCTGTTGGTAGGACATATTGGCTGTAACCTGGCAGCAATGGTAACGCTCTGAAAGTACTTCATTGCTGTGAAGTGCTGAGGGACCTTCAGGGGCTGTGAAATGTCCTGTACCGAGTCTATATTCTGTGGGTGGTGCACTATGTCACCACTGACATAGTTTGTCAGCCGACCTTCTTGGATTGCCATTCAGTTGAAATTGGTCGACTGTACAGTTACTCTATCTCTTCGGAGCTGTTTAGCCCCAGGTATCTTTGATTACTGGACAGGGAGAGCTCATAGACGTACTATCTCAACTTCGGATCATGCTGTTGATATAGGTTTGACATTAGTGGCTACTTTGAACAGCTTTTATGTTGGTTAGGTTTTGATTTGGAATCTGAACGATCAGGTTCAGTCAGCTTGCGCTTGCCGTTTACAGCCCTGCCCCGAGTCCAGATCAGTTTACACTGTTAATAATCTTGAAGAACCATTTTTTTCTGATTGGGTTCCAAGTCTGCCTCTAGGGGAGCAGGGGTCGAATCTTGTTATTTATATTGCTCGTTTTGTGTTTTTAGGACATTTAGAGGGTTTCACAGCCAATTAATTACTTTTAAATTACATCACTATTGTTATGTAGAGAAGATCACACAAAACTCGAATGAGATGAATAACCAGTTAATTTATTTTGGTGTTAATCAACGAAGGAATGTCTGCCTTGGGCACCAGAAGAATGCTCTGCCTTCTTTGATTAGTGACTCAGTTGGACATTTCTTTAGAAGGATGGTGCCTCTGATAATGCCACACTCCCTCAGTACTGCAGTGAAGTGTCAATCACATTACTGCTAGACTAATGGAGTTTAGAATCCACAGCTCCTAGAGTCAAAGAGTCATAGAGATGCACAGCACAGAAACACATCCTGTGGTCCAACTTGTCCATGCCGACCAGATAGCTAGTCCCACTTGCCAGTACCCAACTCATATCCCTCCAAACCCTTCCTATTCATATATCCAGCCAAATGCCTTTTAAATGTTGCAATTGTACTAGCTTCTGCCACTTCCTCCAGCAGCTCATTCCATACATGTACCATCCTCAGCATGAAAATGTTGCTCCTTAGGTCTTTTTTATGTCTTTCCCATCTCACCCTAAACCTATGCTCTCTAGTTCTGGACTCCCCCAACCCATCTATGTCCTATCCATGCCCCTCATGATTTTATAAACCTCTATAAGGTCACCCGCAGCCTCCAATGCTCCAGGAAAAACAGCCCCAGCCTATTCAGCCTCTCCCTATAACTCAAATCTTCCAAACCTGGCAACATCCTTGTAAATCTTTTCTGAACCCTTTAAAGCTTACAACATCCAGAATTGCACTCAATATTCCAAAAGTGGTCTAACCCATGTCCTGTACAGCCACAACAGAACCTCCCAAATCCTGTACTCAGTGCTCTGACCAATAAAGGAAACGTAACAAATGCCTTCTTCACTATCCTATCTAGCTCATTGTGGCACTCCACTGGTCACAGGTCTCCAGTCTGAAAAACAACCCTCCATCACCACCCTCTGTCTTCTACTTTTGAGCCAGTTCTGTATCCAAATGGCTAGTTCTCCCTGTATTCCATGAGATCTAACCTTGAGAACCAGTCTCCCATGGGGAACCTTGTCAAACGCCTTACTGAAGTCTATATAGATCATGTGCACTGCTTTGCCCTCATCAATCCTCTTCGTTACTTCTTCAAAAAACTCAATCAAGTTTGTGAGACATGATTTCCCACACACAAAGCCATGTTGACTATCCCTAATCAGTTCTTTGATTATAGACAATAGTCTTACAACAACTTTAAATTGTATTTATAGTACAAATTTAGCGTGGCTAAGAAGCCATTTCAGTTTCACATCAACAGCTGAAATGTAAATGTGGAATTGGGGCCCAAATGGATCCTGGGGTAAGTCCCACAGAAGGATATATTTTTACATTGCTTCATTTAACATCACATACAACGTAGATCAAGTGCAAGCTCCAACCTGATTTGTAAAGTGCTGGAGGGCTGTATTGGATCCTTGATCCACTTGTCAACATGCACAAATCAAATTCTCGCAGAGTAGACAGTCTCCTGTCCTTACTCCCTAAGCATTTCGATTTCCAAAACTAGGAAAACAGGCTCTAAATATACATGTATCATTGCATATGCAGAGCTCTGTCTCAAAACTGGTTGGTTAAAGTTTCAACAAAAAGCCAAAAATGTTAACAATATTCAGAATGGCTAGAACTTAAACTGCAACAACAGTAGCTGCAATAATTGCACTTGAAGAGTGATATGAATTTCTAGCTTATAGTTACAGTGTCCACTTTCATTGGTCTGATACTAGGCTGGGGTGAGGATTAATAGAGAAACAGAAGTCTACATATGTAGACTTAACTATAAATGCTTTCACATTTACAAGTGCTTTGGAAATTTTAACGTAAACTGACAAGCAAATCCACTTGCCAAAGTTAAAAATGTAAATGTGTTCCAACAGACTGCCTGGGAATGTTTGAAGCATTAACATTAGAGATTTAAAGATCACGTTGCACCAGTTGCACTTGTACCATAACAACTGTATAGCCAAAACAATGTTAGACTATATCCTGGAATTAGTCTCAAGTGCAATTCCAGTACTACTTTTGCATAGATTTTAAACTGCTTCAACTTGCTAAAATGGAAACATTGGAATGCAACTCACTTGTCCCATTAATATGGGTTGTCATGAATAATAAAGTTTAAAGGAAGATTTTCATTCACATGCCATCTTTCAAAGCCATATTATCTCCCAAAACACTTTATAGTTAATTATTATTTTGATCTGTAGTCATGGTTGTAGTATAGGAACCATAGTGCCAAATTGTGCTCAGCCAGCTCACTCATACAGCAATGTGATAATGACCAAATAATCTATTTTTAAGTGTCAGTTAAGGTATTAAATGTTGGCCAGGACACCAAGGAAAACTCACTAGCTCTTCTCAAAAATAGTGCCATGGGATCTTTTACATTCATCTGAGAAAACAGATGGAGCCTCTGTTTAACATCTGATTTGAAAGAGAGCAGTTCCAACAGTGAAACACTCCTTCAATATCAGCTTAGATTTTGTGCTGAAGTCCCTGCATGGAATTCTGAAGCCACAACCTTCTGACTCAGAAAGAGGAGAGCTAACCACTGAGCAGCAGCTGATGCCATGCAATTTTATACCATCTGCAGGAGATTGTTGCACATTGCTTCAAACTCACTTTGCCATAATATTACATCAATGTGCTGCATGGAGGGTTTTCAAAAACTATTGTACGAGGTTTTTGCAATGTTTTGGAGTGGATGCTGGTATTTTGATATTTATGTTGAACAGACTGTGTGAGTAGCATTTGATTGACTTCAGTATGATCTTCACAACTGCGAACTTTTAGAATAAAATTCAAGTGAGTCTGATACAGGACAATGCTGTGTGTCACAGCAATGCTGCTGTGAGACAATGGACCTGATTTTTAACCCTGTTGGTGTGGGTGGCTTCGATTGAAAGAATTGCCCTATATCTGAAGCCTTAGCTTTACTTGGAAATAATACATTTGGCTTCAGTTATACCATGCATCTTGGAACATTTACGAAAGGGATTTAGGAAACCTCAGGATTACAGATTTATTATTACAGGTTTATCCTTGATGGTTGCATGTTGAGATCAAATTTCGCAAATTGCTTCAAATATGTCATCCTGATGTAGGAGGAAGTTTAATTGTAAATCCACAGAATGTGGTATGAAATTTTAACAACAATGCATGGGACCCAGAGGATGTCATTGACCATAAAATTGAAAGCTCAACTTTACTGAGTAAAGGCATTTTGTAAAGTTATATCATTGGCTTTTCATGTATTTGAGTTTGATTTTTATGCTCCTGTCACCAGATTTTGTTATGTGGGTTGACTTTATATGCTGCCAGGATATTTACAAACATGTACTTTATACAGTGAGGCATTTGCCAGAAGGTTAGTGTGATGGATAAGGAGTAGGTCAAAATATGAGGTTGACATGAGAGGGCATGGTGAATTCTTTAGAACTTCTTTATTTGTGAAATAATGCTTCATTGCATACAGATGTCCAACTACTTTCATAACGTATAAAACAATTGCAATCCTCATAAACCACTATAGGCTGTATTCTGGCATTCTTGAATACAATTAATAAATCAAGTCAGGACATCACTATGGGCCAACTCAACAGAAGGTTCCAGGCAGTAATAGCTGTTGTGACACCCACAAACTAAAAAAAAGACTTGCTCTGAAGCGATATTTTAAATTTATTTTTCATCACAGATCTTTACAATGTTCAATAGATAACAAATAATGAATGAATTTAATTGATAACAATGAAAATAATCTTGATGCTGGAGTTAGATAATAACAAATCATCTGAGTGGTTGGCTCATGGTTCATTACATCATTTGAACTTCCACAAGGTATTTTTCTTTACTTTTCTGCCTTTATATTCTATGTTTGAGTTTAATTTTCTGTATTTTACAATGGCGCTGCAGAATGGCAACACTTTATATAACAAAATATACGTGACAATAAACAAGTAAACCAAAATAAAAAAAATACCTTTTGCTAATTGTTGGCATTACTTATCATTTTCTATATAAAATATTTTGGCTATGTTAATTTCTACTTATTTATCAAAATTGTTGTTCATTATGTTTCTCGATTAACTCACAATTGTTAATCTGTCAGTAAAATGTTGCTCTGCATCAGTTCGATTGGATACTTTTGCTGTGGATCAGACCTGACCCACAGTGATAACAAAATGGAACAAAAACAGGCTAAAACATCCCTGGTCAATTGGGTCTGCTCTCTTCAACGTTAATGTTTTACATTGATAGGCTGGCCAAAAGTACACACAAGATGTTAACTCAATATCACCTCTTTACTTTTGTAGTGCAAGAATCTACCTACAAAAACAACACAATTTCTATTCCCCTTATTTAGATAGATTAGATACCCTACAGTGTGGAAACAGGCCCTTTGGCCCAACAAGTCCACACCAACCCTCCAAAGAGTAACATACCCAGACCTGTTTCTCTCTGACTAATGCACCTAACACCATAGGCAATTTAGTATGGCCAATTCACCTGACTTACATATCTTTGGACTGTGGGAGGAAACCAGAGCACCTGGAGCCAACCCATGCAGAGAATGTGTGAACTTTACACAAACAGTCACCTGAAGCTGGAATCAAACCTCGGACCCTGGTACTGTGAGGCAGCAGTGCGAACCACTGAGTCACTATGCCACCTCTTTTATGGCCTTATTAACTGACACTCAGATTTTCAGGAAATCACCAAGGTTAAAGAAGTGGGAGTGGGTAGGGAAAAAATTAAAAAGTAGTGAGCTGGCACAAGTTTGGGTTCTAAAGCCCTTATGATTGGAACACTGGGAGAGGGAGGTAGTAAACCAGATTTTTTGCTCTTGGAATGTTTGAGTTCCATTGCAGAAAGAACAATACACCTGTAATTGTAGTTCATTTACTGAGCCACAAATTAGAAGTTTTCTAACAGTCTTTTCACTGCTGTATTTTGAAAAATTGCTTTCTTCAGACATGGGAGTCGCGAGTGAGGCAGCCATTTATTGTCCATCTCTGGATGTCCTTGAAAAATGCGTTTTCAGCTGATCTTTCAAAGCTTGCTTCAAGGATGCCAGTGAAATCGTGTATTCTAATATACCCCTGTAGAAAATGACATTTAAGAAAATAAATCATGGGAGATTTTATATATTGTATTTCAATTTGGAGCCTAAATGTATGACTTTAATAAACTCAAGTTAACTCCAGAGAGAAATGGCTAATAAAATTTACCTGAAGTTCTGTCTGTAGAGACTGCTCTTTTTGCCTGTATTCCCGGTACCCTTGAGATGCTGATGATGTTCCTTCTTTTCATGATATTGTTAGTGGTTTCTTTCCCATGTGCCTGGTCCTAATACTTAAATTCCCAATCTCTATCTCCAAATTCTGATTCTTAGTCCTCCTGCTACAAGTATCTTGCTCTCTTTTCTTCTCTCCTGTGTGAAAATTTACCATTTGTGACAGAGATGTTCTAGTTTCCTTTCCTTGAACATGTGAGTTTAAAAACTGCTTTTTATTTTTTGCATGACATAGCTTTGAAATCCATAATCTAGCTTTATATTTTACCTAATATTTCTTCTTCCTTGCTCTCTTTAAAGTAATTCAAGGATGTGGGCACCACTGCCAAGGTTTGCATTAATTGGCCTTCCCTAAATAGCCATGACTTAGTGGTTTGCTAGGGCATGTTAATCGACAGTCATTGTTTTTAGCTCTTTTTACCTCATGTTAATCGACAGTTAAGAGTCAATTGTTATAGCCAGGCTGGGTGAGAACAACAATTTTCCTTCTCTAAAGGACAATAGAACTACTTCCAAACAGTTAGAAATTGAAATTTAAGGGAGAGAGAATGCCTAATCTATGTGTTAAGGCATGTTTAATAACTACCCGGGGATCCAATGGACCACACAAACACTTTGTAAATAAGATTTGAAAATTCTCAGGATCTATGCTAAAATGTCAAACTGAAGTGACATAAGACTATAATCTTCCACAAGACTGAGTCTAAAACCTTTATATGTCCTGATTCCAGATTTGCAAAGCAAGATGTGCATCACAGCGAAATCACTTCCTGCTGATTACATCTCCATCATGAATGCAGCTTAAAACTATTTTTCTATTGATTCAATTCATAATCTGGAAATTAGATTGAGGGAACCAATTCTTGAGATCTTGCAATGAAACAATATTTAGATGGTAACTATTACTGATAGTAACTTTTAATTATATATTTACTTATTAACCACAGAAGACCAATTTAAATGTTGGGATCATTAGTCTATACCACCAGATTACTAGTCACAAGGTATAAACATTATGCTATCTCTCTGCACTGAAAATGTCATGGGAAGTTTTATTTATATCACATATCGGCGAATAATTAGATGACTTAAATCTTCTTCTTCGTGGATCCTTGGAATTGAGGATGTTTTGCTTCCACTCTTTTACCATTATTTCTAAAATTGATAATAAATCCAATATGCCATTTGAAGACTCTGCCATATGCAAGGCTTGGGTGTATATGTGTTTTGGAGGTTTATGCCCTCCCTATGATCTCTTCACTTGGCCTCTGCATGTGTCCCACAATGTCTCTTAACATGTGCAGTGCTTTTCTAAATTAACTTTCTCCATTTTGGGTTGGTCACAAGCCAGGGCCTATTATGAGTCAGTGGAGATGTTTGACCTCTTGACTGGTACTTTGAAGATATCTCTGGAACATTTCTGTTGGCTTCCTGGCAGTCATCCGGTGAACTGAGTTCTGAGCACAGCAGTTGCTTTGGGAATCTGATACATACAAATGACACATCCCTCAACCAGTTGTGCTGGTTTTGATCCTCGCCTGTTGGCTTGGGAAAGGACACTATGGTTGGATCACTTCTCTCACCACTAGATTCAGAGGATCTTGGAAAGGCACTGCCTATAGCACTTCTCTATTGGTTTGAAGTCCTGGTGTATGTCACCTGAGTCTGTGTAGCATATAGGAGGATGGGGATCATATCTGTCCAGTAAACCATTACCATACTCTCAGTTTTAAAATACCTGCTCGTCAAATATCCTTTCCCTCAGTTAGCTAAGGCTGCTTTGGTACATTGGTAGCAATAATGCATTTTAAAAACTTAATGGCTTTAATATGCTCAAATCAACTCTTATTTACCTAAATCTTCAGGCCCTAAGAACTATCTTGAAATTGAATCAGAATTACTATATATGTGAATAATTATACTTGATCTGATGAATTTATTATCCATTTCCAACATTTACTCAGAACTTACTCAGAATCCCTACAGTGTGGAAACAGGCCCTTCAGCCCAACAAGTCCACACCGACCCTCTGAAGAGTAACCCACCCAGACCCACTCCCCAACACTATATTTACCCCTGACTATTGCACCTAATACTGTGGGCAATTTAGCATGGCCAATTCACCTGACCTGCACATCTTTGGATTGTGGGAGGAAACTGGAGCACCCGGAGGAAACCCACACAGACACGTGGAGAATGTGCAAACTCCACACAGATTCTGGAGTAAAGCGATGATGTATTTTAATTGATATCTAACAGTGATCAGTTCCTATTTGGTTCCAGAGTGCTCTATTTAAGTAACTGATTCCAGCATATTTTGATGTTATGTATCTAACTACTCTAAATTACATTCACAATATCAATGTTGAATACTGGTTTACTCTATTGTTCCTGCGGAATAAAAATATGCCCATCTTTTATCCACCAGATTTCTTCTAGCTGTGAATCAAATGATTCAGATCAAGTTCTCATAAACAGGCATATATGAATCCCCACTGATTTTATGTCCCTTCTATCCCGCGCAGCACATGTGCCATATGATAATTTGACAGAATTTAATGTATATTCTGTTTCAGGGACAGCGTTGCATGTAAATACTTGGAGAGATCAAATTCTTTTCCGTTTACCAGATCCTAACTGAATTTGATTGTTTCTGGAAAGAACCTTTCTAATACCTAAAGTAATGGATCTTTAAAGAAGTTTTTAATTTCTTTGCTTCACCTCTGGCCCTGAGTGCTATTCTCTGAGGTGTTTTTTGGTAAATTGACTTGGTAAACACGACTTGATAAACACATAGTCTTTTTTAAATACAAGCTCCACACACACAGTTATATGGTGCAATATTATAATATAAAAACTGATTCAATGACGATTCAAATGTAAACACACCTTTTTGGTCTGCCCTTCTTCCCCAACTTGTCTTTCTGAGTAAAGGGACTTGATCCAGACACTCAATTTGTAAAATATTTTAATGTTGTAGCAGTCATTTCCTGTGTTTAGTGCAGGCCTGAAATGAAGTTAGCAGGGGAAAAAATATGTTGTCCATTGTTCTGCAGTTTTTTTGTATGAACTGCTTCTTCCTATTATTCATAATCAAATATCCTTATTTGTTATTTTAGTAATGCAGTCAACAATGGTCCTACTTCTAAATGCCCTCAATCTAATGCATTTATCTGGAAAAGAAATAGATCCTGAAAGGCACTTTAAACTGTAGTCTATTTTTGATTAAATCTTCTCTGGCCTTTCAAGATCCAGTTTGTTCCTGATATTTAAAGATATACAGAATTCAATACAAATTACGCCAGCGAGATGTCGGGCTTAGCTTACAAAGAGACTTAACTTGGCAACTTATGGCACAAACCAATATTTAAGTATTTTTCTCAATTTATCTGTCATAACTCGGCATGAGAAATATAATTCTGAGAGTTCAACAGTGGCAGGTTCTAAATACAACTCAGAAGCTGGGGCTGGTCCTGTACTTGGGATTGTTATGTGCCTGCAGTCCCAGGTCTGTGTCTCCTCTCTCAGCCTGATCACTCTGCCGCAGCCGGAGGGAGTCTTGCCCCAGGCCAAACATATGCTTCTTTCCAGCAAACTAATACAAATTCACCATGGAGAAATAATTGCTCGAGTGAACATTTTTTCTCTCAGCTTTGTCATTCGCTCACTCAAATCGGCGAGGCACACGCCATTTAAATCAGGGGCTTTGATGCTTGTCTCTTTTTTAATGAAAACCTGGGCCCTTGTAAATGATGTGAACGTTTAAAAAGGCTTCACGGTTCTCCATCAAATGCGTAACTGTTTGGCAAATGGATGAATTCAGACAGAGAACTTTCAAAAACAACTTCAGTTGGGTTGATTGAAAAATGGTCCCAATTATTGTGCCGATTAGGATCCATTTTTTCTCTTTTTTAACTTCATTTTTGCTAAAATTGATTCTCTTCCTCACCTCTGTCCTCCCCTGTAAAAAAAAATGCTTCATTTTTTTAAAGCTTACTCTTTCTTTCTTAAGGCCCACTGAATCAATCATTCAATGTTTGCTGTATCATTCTCTGATTTTCACATTGAGTGTTGTCCTATTTTGTCCTTTTTGCTTTTGCTGTGTTGCAATGTCCATTTTTGTTTCCCTCACTGCCTCTCTTCTACACACAAAGAAACACTGCCACAAATATGAATAAGAATAATTACTCAGAATAATTGAAACAGCAATGTCTCCAAAGCACTCCAGAAAAAAAAAATTTAAAAATGAAGAAAATCAAAAGCTTATTCATACGATTGTACAAATATTTTTTTTATTTCAGTGTTGGTGCTATAGCTTTCAAAATAAATTCATGCGATAAACATCATGGTACAGTATCAATTCTTTTTGCATGCATAGATACATGAAATTTGTTGACAGTTCTGAGATACGATTTTAAGTATTTAAGATTTCATAAAACCTAACAAGCAGCTCAATACAGCTTTGCTTTCTTTCTGGAAGCGGTTTGTTAAGTTTGTATTTTCGAACATTTTGAACAGTCCACCGTCTGCTTAACATGAAACAACTGTTATGCTGTAAGCTAATCTAGAATTAAATAAACGTTGATGGCTTAAGACCACACAAATATATTTACAGATTCAAAATAATTATGTTAATATAGCAAAGATGGTGGAGTGCTGTGGTAATGGATTGGGTGACAGCACTGAGTTGCTGCTTCCTCATGGTGATGGTTTATCCAGCAGAGACTCCAGATGCCTCAAGATTTTTTTCTAAAGATAAGTGCATGTCTGTAGCTAGAAAGGGAATTAGAAATGGAGCCATTTTGGGTTTTCGTTTTCAAGCTGGTGGCTAAATGCTGATGGTGTAGAATGGAAAAAAGAAATCAAAGAATATTTGCTGTAGTAATTCAGAATTGATTTGTATTAGGAGACATAATTCATAAGCATAAAAGAATGTAATTGTTAATGATCCTTATTTGCATCATATTGTAGTATATTTGCCTGTAATTTGAGATTTTCACTTGCACAATCCTGTAATGGGGTTTGATTTGACCTGGCCCTTGAAGACAATAACCTAGATTTCAGACCATAACATTGCCTTGCAATTCTATTTTCACTGCAATATTTTATGCTTGCTTGGCACTCTGGGAACCAGAGCTCATAAAGCAAATTCAAGCAAGTGGGAGTTTTACGAACATCCCAAAATAGTTATCAGCATTTAACTCAGATATCCATCATAGGTATTTAAAACAAACATTCAAAATGTGTTTCCCAACCAGTTTCTGAGAGTATCGAAATTATGTATGAAAGGGTATACAACTTGACGCAAACAATGTTTCTTTTCATCTATTATCCACTGGGCTGCATTTCCCTCCATGATGTATACGCTGTAAGAAGGAAGGCTCTTGGCTTTTTGCCAGCTGATGCTTCATCCAGAGCCATTTTCTTTTCTCAGTGGTGGATTGACAGTGTTGTCTGCTCCCAAGGGTAGAGTAAGGAAGCAGGTCTAAAGTCTACCTCAGCTGGAATGAGAATCAAACCCACGCTGTTGGTGTTATTCTGAATTATGCACTAGCCATCCAGCCAACTGAGTTAAGTGGCCACATACAATGCTCAGTTCTTCCATAAATTACAGCTAATAAATCTAAATTTAATTTCACAAGGTATATCTCATTATTCATCACTTAATTTATGAGGCAGTGCAAGGTTACAGTTACCAACATAGCCAATATACTTATTGTCATTTTCCTAACCCAAGCTTTAATCCAACTGACAGATGCAATTGCTTCAGAATGAATGTCATTTGTATAGAAGCAGTCTTAAAATCTTCATTGTAGTTTATTTGTGAATTTTTACAAGATAAGTCATATCTTATTATTTCCTTATGACCTTTTTCCCATACTTCCATTCTTTTAATTTAGATCGAAATAGAGGTGGGAGACTCATATGTCCTAAATCTTATCAAAACGCTTTTATCAATAACTCCAGTGTTTGTTGACTAGTTAGGCCCCACTTGACTTTAAAACTTATATCCTTGTTTGCAAATCCCTTGTGGCCTTACCTGTCCCTATCTCTATTGTCTTATTGAGCTCTACAACTCCTGTATTTCTCTAATTCAACCTTCTCGAGCATCCCCAATCTGAATTATTTTACGATTGGTAGTTATGCTTTCTGCTGCCAAGTCTCTATTGTCTGGAATTCTCTCCCTGAACTTTTCCAATCTTGCTCCATCATTTACCTTCTTTTAAGACATTTCTTAAGGCCTATTTCTTTTGGTCAACAGACTTCCTACCATCATGTTATATCATGCTTTATGAGCACCTTGGGAAATTTTATGTTTGTCACACTATACAGTCAAAAGTTAGGACAGTTGCTGAATCTCTTTTCTTTTATCAAGATGTGCTCTTACAAACAAGTGAACATTTTTATTCTCCCCATCACCAAATTATCTGTGGTATTTTCACATTTATTAATCGCCATCAGTGAATAACCCATATTTTATAAATGATTAATTCACATGAAAAACCTGTGAAGTGCAATGCACACCACCAAAGGTGAATGAGGGGTAGGGACAAGAGGGAGGGGGCTGAATCAAAATGAAGTTGGAAAGGGAGATAAAACAAATCCCCTATAATTCCCACCTCTCTCCAAAGGCCTGGAGAATATTGAGAATATTGCTCTCTCTCCAAGGATACCAAGCCATCGAAGAGGGACAGTCAACTCTGATACCTTTCACTGCCCACTGGACCTGTTAATAGCCAACTTGGCCTGACCCAGGAGCAGATCCACAGAAGGTCCTCTGACTTGCTTACACCCCTCCACACCAGATGCTCTAAGATCAGGAGTGGGGTCTGAAGTGCAACCAAAAGCATAACAAAAGATATTTCAAATAACCAAAAAGGGGGTGCAATCACCCACAACCAAAACATACATGATCCACAGATTTCAAGTTGGATATCAACAGGTACAGATGAAAGTGGGTGCTGGAAAAGCACATCAGGTCAGGCAACATCTGAGGAGCAGGAAAAGTGACATTTCGGGCAAAAGCCCTTTCCTGATAAAGGGCTTTTGCCCAAAACGTTGATTTTCCTGCTCCTCAGAAGCTGCCTGACCGGCTGTGCATTCCAGCACCACTCTAATCTCCAGTATCTGCAGTACCGACTTCTGCCAATTAACAGGTACAGACAGCCACCTGTAGAGGGGGGTCATATCTGCTGATGGCCAGTCCCTCTTCCATGGCTATGTTCATATCTGGATGCCTTTGGAGAGGGAGCATGTGGTGTCTCCCTTTAAAGAGCGATGGGCACCTCAGGGGATACTGTGCTTTATCTCCCCATCCAAGTCCATTTTGATTTAGCCCTTTCCCATTCTCCCTGTCTCTCCCTCACATATGATGGTTTGCATTGTCCTTAATGGGATTCGCATGTAAATACTTCAAGTTGCTACACTGATAGTTGGTAAAACCAAAAACAAAAATGTCATGGTGCCTTGGTGATGGAGGAGATAAACATTTAGTTGTGTGAAAGAGAATTCCTGGATATAAAAAACATGATAAAGTAATGACAAAGGGGGCTATTGTGATGCAGTGGTACAGTCCTTCCCTCTAGCCCAAGTGGACCAGGTTCAAGTCTCACCTGCCCCAGGGATATTTTAAAAAATGATAAGGTAGACTCAAGGGCACATATGGGGCAGTGTAGTGTCCCTACCTCTGCAGCAGAAGACCCAAGTTCAAGTCCTACCTACTGAAGAGCTATGAAATAACATTTTATAATAGATTGATTAGAAAACAGAGAAGTAGACTCAGGGATGGGTCTGCAGAACTGTCTACTAGAGGCCAGGACTAGCCTATACTCACCACAAGTAGTGGCTCTATTTTAATGTTAAACAATAAATGACATACCTGAGTACATAATTTCCTGAGTTATTACAGTTGGAAATTGTTTTAATCCAAATGCTACCTTGTGAGGAAAGTAAATGTGTAGCTAAATCTAACCTTGAATGTTTTAATTTCTCCATGAACTCTAAAGTCATTTATTACTGTTTCTCCTTCCAGAGTAAGTGATTATAAAGGCTTAAACTGTAAAAGTTTTTTTTGTTATTACAAATTTACTTGTTTATGTTTTCAATGTGCTTATCCACACAAATCAATGATGAAAAGTTATTGGGTTGAACTTTGCTACACAATTTGGTGTTCCAACTTCACAAAGAAAAGTCAGGCCTAAGGCTGGATTTGCCAGTTGTGAGAATTGCTGGGCAATTTTACCACAAATAACTTCCTAATTGGTTATTGGTAAGCCTGTCATCCAATTAAAAATGGTGAGCTCAGCCCCTTGAAGCTGTCCCAATCTGAGAAATGCAGGAGATTGGGATCTGAGGTAGGTCATTTTCAGGAGAATATTAATTTTAAAAAAAACAGGGGAATGAGGGAGTTAAAGACTATCTTCCTTGCTGCGTCTTTGGACCATTTAGCCTTTGGTTCTGATATACTATTCCACCACATATATACATACACTAAAATAGGAACAGACTAGAGTA